>NC_090790.1:2335000-2675000 GCF_040054535.1 Antennarius striatus | reverse complement strand
CCTCTTTGGAGTCACCTATGAGTTGATTTGTATGCTGACTGGTAAATTTATTTATTAGCTGCTTCACAGTAAAAATGCTCCAGAGGTTGTTCTTGTAGCTCTTATTATGAAATAAGAAGTGTTTGGTGTGCATTAGAGGCCATAATGCTGCAAAAGACTACTTGAACAACAAAAAGATCCTAGAACAGAAACTTTCATCTTCTTTTCCCTTCGGCTTTTCCCTTCAGGGGTCAACAAACCAATTGCCTTCATCTAACCCTGTCTTCTGCATCCTCTTCTCTCACACCAACTACCTTCATGTCCTCTTTCACTACGTCCATAAACCTCCTCTTTGGTCTTCCTCGAGGCCTCCTGCCTGGCAGTTCAAAACTCAGCATCCTTCTACCAATATATTCACTATCTCTCCTCTGGACATGTCCAAACCATCTCAGTCTGGCCTCTCTGACTTTATCTCCAAAACCTCTAACATGTGCTGTCCCTCTGATGTACTCATTCCTGATCCTATCCATCCTGGTCACTCCCAGAGAGAACCTCAGCATCTTCATCTCTGCTACCTCCAGCTCTGTCTCCTGTCTTTTCCTCAGTGACACTGTCTCTAGACCAAACAACATCGCTGGTCTCACCACAGTTTTGTACACCTTTCCTTTCATTTTAGCTGAAACTCTTCTATCACACATCACACCTGACACTTTCCTCCACCCGTTCCATCCTGCCTGGACACGCTTCTTCACCTCTTTTCCACACTCTCCATTGCTCTGGACTGTTGAGCCTAAGTACTTCAAATCCTCCACCTTCTTGATCTCTTCTCCCTGTAACCTCACTCTTCCACTTGGGTCCCTCTCATTCACACACATGTACTCTGTCTTACTGCGGCTAACCTTCATTCCTCTCTTTTCCAGGACAAACCTCCACCTCTCTAGCTTCTCCTCCACCTGTTCCCTGCTCTCACTGCAGATCACAATGTCATCTGCAAACATCATAGTCCATGGAGATTCCTGTCTTACCTCTTCTGTCAGCCTATGCATCACCATAGCAACAAGAAGGGGCTCAGAGCTGATCTCTGATGCAGTCCCACCTCCACCTTTAACTCCTCTGTCACACCTACAGCACACCTCAGCACTGTCTTACAGTCCTCATACATGTCCTTCACCGCTCTAACATACTTCTCTGCCACTCCAGACTTCCTCATACAATACCACAGTCATCAGCTTTCTCCAGATCTACAAAAACACAATGCAGCTCCCTCTGGCCTTCTCTGTACTTCTCTATCAACATCCTCAAAGCAAATACTGCATCTGTAGTACTCTTAAAACAATGAGACTTTAAACGGTAGTAAAACTAAAACTGACATCCTGTAGTCCAAGCCAGTAGTCAGTCATGTGTCGTATGTCTGTAGCTGTTTTGGGAGAGGCGACTGAAAGGCCTGCGGTCATCAGACGTCACAGAGGAAGTCCTACGGACCATGAACCTGCCCAAAGGACTTCAGAGTAAGTCTTCCATCTATTAAGGACCAGAACGGACGGTGTGCCCACGTCCTGACGCTTGACCTCTGACCTCTGTCTGTGCAGGTGTCGGTCCAGATTCCAGCGATGACACTCTGCTCTCGGCCATCGCCAGCGCTCTGCACATGAGCTCGGCTCCAATAACGGGACAGACGTCGGTCGCCGCTGAGAAGAACCCGGCCATCTGGCTGAACACGTCCCAGCCACTCTGCAAGGCGTTCACCATCACTGACGAACACATTCGGTAAGAGACAGGACTCCTGTTTGTTTTTTGGAACCATAGTTGCTTCATTTGCACAACAATTATTTAATCACACAGTGATGTATCCATAGTAACTTGAAACTTGGACCTTTGAGACTGTGGGCATGTGAATAAAATTAGTAAATATGGCTACGATATTCGCCTTCAGTTATAAAAATGAATTCAAATTGGGATTTCATAACTCTTAACTGATTTTAAAATTAGGTTGCATCACACAGATAAAGAGAATCCTCACAGATCTCGTGTTTAATCCCGAAACATTCTCAAATTACAAGATTTTAAAATTAATGCTACACCACACACTACAGTTTGAGCGAAAGGCGGCGTCAACAAAGTTTGTTGTAGTTACCCTTTACAGTGAGAAAAACGACTAAAGGACTAAATAAGTCTGGATGAGAACATGTTTGACAAAGTTGGATCAACACAGATTGGTTGTTTTTAAGTGAGAATTGCTGATGAGATTCGGTGACGTCAAAAGGACTGTTGCCTAGCAGCACTTCTACTGCTCTGTGATCCCCGTCTCATTGGCTCTTGGTCCTGATATTATGATGACATTTGATTTTTTTACCGGCATTACCTGATGATAGATCAGGAGATTTAAGAACAGACTTCACATGACATCATATTTATATCACAGTATCAACCAGTGTCTCAGCTTTTCAGGATTTCTTCAGAGTAACAGCTCAGGTCAAAATATCAAGACTAGCTGACCGACTGTTTACATCCCGCTTACGTATTATAAGTGTCAGTGTTCGTCCGTCTGTCCGTTAGTCCACCAAATACCTTCACAATCGTTGCAGATAGAAAGACGAAACAAAAAGCACATTACTCAGGCAGCAAAGAGGATCAAAATGAGATGATGACCTTGACCTTGAGAAAACCAGTTCAAGGTCAAATTTCAACTTTTGTACACTTAGGAACCGGATAAGATAGAAAGATGAGGGCGGAGGCCTGTGTAAGACCATAGATCAACCTATATCAACATAGATTGACCTATGGAAGTAGGTCAGGGTAAAATTTTGAATTCAGGGTTTTTACGGGATGTTGCAGTCTGTGACTGCATTGATTCTAGTTTGTTTTGGAGGTTTAAAGTAAACCATCATCTTCAATCAATCAATAAATTAATCAACTTTTATTTATATAGCGCTTAATCACATCTGAAGACATTTTAAAGAACTTTACAGACAGAAAGCCAGCAATGCTCTCCAGAGCAAGCATGAGCGACGGTGGCAGGGAAAACTTGCCTCATTGAGGAAGAAACTCCGGGCAGGACCCAGGCTCTGGAGGGCGGTCATCCGCCTTGACCTGTTGGTTGGGAAAAAGAAATACACACAGATAGGTCAAGGAAAAGAGACGGACAGAGAGATGATCTCAAGATGTCAAAAAGAAAAGACAACTCCTGGAATCTCACCCAAAAGTCAGACTAATACCAGAAGAAGTGAAGCTTTTGCACCACACCTTCAACATCATTGAGGAACAGTTATGAGACATGATTACTGCTGGACATTCTGATGCCTTCCATGCCAAGTTGGGCCTTTCCTGCAGTCATACCACCAAAAAAGCTGCGCTGGTGGATGCCTTCTGGCCTCAAGAATGCCCCGACCACCTTTCAAAGGCTTGTGTAGTCCTGGATGGCCGGGGGGAGATTTCTCTTCTCTTAGTGAAGGTCAGGGCTCCCTCTAATGGGCTCACCCTGAGAGAGGGGCCTCTGGCCCAGAAGGAGTTCAGGGTTGCCTAAACTCTCCAGGCTACCCCCCATTGCCATACCTCTAATCACCCGTCTCCTTTTACACTCCTCACTGTACAAACACACACTTTACCTTATGCCCATAACAACACATGAAGGAAAAGGAGCTGTAGATGCTGACTGAGATGCCTGCAGCTCATTTTTCTTGCATTTAAGGGTGCCAGTGGGATGACTATGATGGAAAACAGAGTGGTAATTCCAAAGGATAATGTGACAAGACAGTAAATAAATCCTCACACGATAGTGACAATCTACTGCTTGAAAGCACAGCCTGAATGAACTCATATGATTTCCTAGTCCTGATCTAACAGCGAACACCCAGTCCACATTTAGCATCTGTGGCTACTGCTGGCCAGTGAACCGGACTCCTTGGATGAGCATTATGTTTAAGAACTACATGTCCCTGAACTCCCCAGGCGACTCCAAGCACGTCTTTATTCCCACCCTATGATAAATATCTCTCCCTCTTCAGCCTGAAATAAATGAAATGACTGATACACACTGGTTAGTTGGAGTAATACGTTGTAGGGAAGTGAGGAGGATGAGAGGGTGATGAGAAGGGGACAGATGTTGAGAAATGAAAAGTAATGCAGCATGATAAAAGCAGAGCTGGGAAACATGATCATTCAGAAGAAAATAAGGGTAGATAGACAGGAAGCAGCTGCCGAGTCAAACGTCTGAAGGGAAACACCTGAGCTGCCTGCGGTCTGGGGGGCATTTCCTGTGTTCTCATTATTTAAACTCCACCTTTTATCGATAGGTGGGGCAGATTGTTTGAGGGGGAGACAAAAAACTGTGGTAAAAGTGACAGAATATTGTCTGTATGACCTGCTTAGTGACACATGAATACAAAGACCTGCTTATGTGATAGTTAGGGCTGAGGTTTTGTATTTTTTAACATTTAAGGAAATAAATCCAATTGCTGTTTTAATATAAATGCTGATTGTCATTGGGAAGATGGCAGAACTCTTCACTTCTCTCACTCTCATGAACAAAAACGTTGATCTAATGCTCATTTAGGTTCTAAAGTAAGATTTAAATTCAGTTTATGTCGGATGTCAGAAAGATCAAATTAGCAGAGCCCGTTCATCATAATCCAATAAATACAAACCATATAGCCCACAAACAGAATTGCTGTGTCCATCCTTAGACCGGATATCCCACACCTCTGTTATAAAATTAAAGCCTAGTCTGCGAATATAAATGTTAATTACACTACAATTTTTGAAGTTTTGAGCCATAATGTAATGCTTTCCAAATATCTAAAAATAATTCTAATGATTTTTTTTTTTTTCAAATGAGAAATTTGTTATCCCATGTGATTCGTTAGTGTCATTATTGTAGTACGGCTGTTTCAAGCTGAGTCAGCCTGGTGGGAGACTCCTTAAAGTCCCAGCACAGATAAAAGTGTCTTTTTTGTTTTCTGTAGGAAGTTTTATAGAAATAAAGAACACCATGAGACAAGAAACTTGGAAAATGAAAGTTATTAAATATCAGAACACATGGCCATAGTTTGATGTGTTGCCTGATGTTTTGTTTTTGGGAATTTCTGAAGATTAGTGAAGGCGAAAGGTAAATTCTTTGATATATTCTGCTCTTCACATTTTAAACACGTTTCTTCGGGTACTTGAGAAAATAAACATGAATCAAAGAATCTTAAGGAAACTGCATGAAAGGGTTGAAAGATGGGATCGGTTGATGATGTCACAAGGTGGATCCGACAAAAATGAAGTGTTTTCTAGGCTGGTGCCCTGGAGTTACTGCAACGGGACAGCAGGAGGCACTGTGGACACACGCCATCTCTGTGTTCGTGTGTGTGTGTGTGTGTGTGTGTGTGTGTGTCCAGTACAGGAACAGAGAACAGCTGGCTGAAGCCATTACAGCAGAATCAGTGGAATACATCACTCTACCCTCTCTGTCCTGTCCGCCCTTCTCCGTTTCTCTCCTGTACTCCTTTACTTTCCTCTGTCCTTCCCTTTTTCTACCTTCTAAATAATTCCACTTTTTCTTAACCGATTTGACATTTCTTGTCTTTTTCACTCAATTGTCCCTATTCTGTTTTTTTTCTTCCTTTCCTCTTCCTCGTCTTTTCCTTTATCTTCCTCTATTACTCAGCCCTTTTCCTTAATTCTGTCTCTACCTCCTTCAACATCTCTTCTCCTTGACTAGATGTTATTTCCATACATCCCATTACTCCCCCCACTCCTTTCATGTAGCCCTCTTTTTCAGTCTTCCCTTCATCCTCATCGTTCCCATCCGTCTCCTACTACTTCTTACATCCACACTTCCTTTATTTCTACTTCTCGTTTTCCACTCTGCTCCTTTTTTTCTTTCCATTTTCTCTTTTCTCCCTCCCTCCCTCCCCTTCCTCCCTTCAGCCTTCCCATCCTCCTCTTTTTCTTATCTCTCCCCTCCATTAATTTCCAATTCTCTCTCTTCCCTCCTCACTCGCTCCAGCTGAATGTGCTTGTCATCCTAAATCGCTCCCGTTCCTTTCCTCTCTCTCCTCTTCCTCCTCCTCCTCCTCCTCCTCTTCATCTCTTCTCCTGTATTCCTCCTCAAGCTCACACAACTCTGTGCATCTTCTCATTTGTCTTTTCCTTTTAGAATTTATTTGTATTTTTTGTGGTGTATACATTTCCTTAAAATAAATTTATATTGTTAGCAGATGATTTTCCCTCTCAGCATTTTTGTATATCTAGATTCTGACTCATGTGATGAAGTCAAATCCCAGAGTCTCGCTGTTGTCGGACTTGACAAAAGACATCTGTGTCTGTGAAAAAAAAGATGACTGACAAATATTGACTTAATGGGACTGGTCACAGACTGGTCACAGACTGGTCACAGACTGATCACATATATTTTCCCAGGCTTTGTCTTATCCCCACCTGACTGAAACCTGGTCACACATTTTATTCTGTTAGACTCATCCCATTTCTGTCCCAGCTCTTATGTAGTGATGGTTTGACAGGACTTAGAGTGTCTCATCCACAAGCGTGAAAGCCTTCCTGACACATTCCCAATGTGAAACAACAATTTTGTTAAGTTTAGGCTCAGATATATATATTTTTTTATTTGCTTCCAGGTAGGATGTGAACTCTGGCCTCCAGGGTGAAAGCTGAATGTGGCCCACCTATGAAAAAATGAAGTGGTTGGCTTTGAGGTCACAACTCTGTGATGAATATTCATGCAATTCATTCACCTTCTTGAGAGAATCATAAATGGGGAGGTTGGATACACCTTGGATAACTCGCCAGCTTCATAAAGAGACCCAATGTGGAATCAAACCAGCAGCACAAGCCGCTGCCTCACCGTGCTGCTGATGAATGGAGAGGGTTAATTATATCTTCAGTCAAAAACTGGCCTACTTTAAGTTAAAGATGCATTAAAGATGCATAAGGAGGCTACTTTCAGTCACTGTCTGGATTTCAGCACTTTTTCGATGAAAGTTTGCATGGATGGAATGGAAAGACACCACTAGAAACGGTTGAAGGCAGCATTGCCATAAATCAAGTCAGACAAGTTGAAGGAGACATTTCTTTTGAGAAAACTCTTTGTCCGCATGTCACTGCTTTAATGGGCTCACAGACCACCGACAAGGACATCGCTTTCTCTGCCTTTGCTATGCTTTTACATTTAAATGACATTTTATCAGCTGGGTTTATTTTTTTACATCCAGAGGAGCTTCTTTTTTTTTTTTTTTCATCCATATCCATGTTTGGTTGTTTGTTAGCAGGATTAGATAAAAACGACTCAAACTATTCTCACAAAAGTTTGCATAAACATGGGTTGGATGAGAATCCATCAAATTTTAGATGGAGATTTGAATTTAAAAAAAAAAAAAACACACCTAGGATTTTTCTTTCCACTTTATCGCTGTGAAGGAGAACTATCTTTGACCTTTCCAGTCTGTAAAAACGATAAAAGTGGAACCATCCAAGGTGTTCATGAAAGCCTGTGAGTCTTTTTGATGGTACATTGACATGGATTCTGTTTCAGGTGCAATCAAATCTGAATGATTCTATTATTCTCAAGGGATTTTAAAAAGTAACCACTTTGGGTTTTAAAAATTGGTTGTCCTATTTTTCTTATTGTCAGCACAGAAGATTTTTCAACTGTCCATCAACAGATTGTGGAGTTGATCTCTTTCCTAACCGTGTGTGTGTGTGTGTGTGTATGTGTGTGTGCGTGTGTGCAGGGAACAGGAACTAAAAGTCTACCAGGCCAGGAGGAGTCTGGAGGAGGCGCTGACGGCAGACGGTTTGGCGAGAGCGACCGAAAACAGCGGAGAGCAGCTGAAGTCGGCCTGAAGGTGGACGGGTCAGGAAGGTAAAGTGTGTCCTTAATAAGATTAGAAGACAGAAAATAACTTCTGTACTGATTACGTTTTTATTTTGCGGCTGAACTAAATATTTGACCTTTGTGACCTTTCTTAGATTTTACCTAGTTTATTCTCCATAACCTGTCAGCCGGCCAGAACGGACAAGTTTTCACCAGATTTCTGCTTTGCATTTTTACCGTAGCATTCTAAAATAGACATTTAACCACAAATGTGCAAAGGAGCCGCCAAAAAGATTGGCATGGTTATAGTTGACGTTGTCCAGTAGTCATGGTAACGCAACTTGCTTTTAGGCAAATGAGCTGAGGCGCCAATCAGCCGGGAGCAGACTGTCAGAGGAAGGGTGGAAAAGAGGATAAGAGATGCTCTAACAGTTTATGTTAAAAACGGTTGTGTTGTGGTTCTAGTTTAATGAACAACCACGATCACGGTCTCCAATAACAACACAGATGATGTTGTCAGACACACGTTTCAGTGGCGACACACACACACGCACGCACGCACACACGCACGCACGCACGCACGCACACACACACACACACACACACACACACACACACACACACAGAACAACAGTAGAACGTCCAGATCTGTGATCTAATGAAATACAGAACTATTGAACTCCTGAAGTTCCTTCTGACAGGACTGAGTGAAGTTTCAATGTTCCTGAAGACCTCTATCTCCCTTTTTCTTTCTCTGTGTGTGTGTGTGTGTGTGTGTGTGTGTGTGTGTGTGTGTGTGTGTGTGTGTGTGTGTGTGTGTGTGTGTGTGTGAGAACCCATTGTGAAACTTGTTGTGAATGCTGAAACTGATTCTTGCCCTCTGATTGAAACTCAGTCATGCAGTGGACTATTTGTAAGGTTGTGTGTGTGTGTATATGTGTGTGTGTGTGTGTGTGTGTGTGAGAAAAAAATTGATGGGCTGTGGGTTTGTCGTACAAGTGTGTGTTTGTTATATGTCAGTTTGTTTGATTATTGGTTATATTTCACTCCAGCTGGCCTGTAAACAAAACCAAATTATAGAACATTTACTTTTAGAAGTTCTCATATTCATCCATCATCTCTCTATTTCCCAGCATCTTATCCAGGTCAGGTTGCTGTGGCAACAGGGCTGTACAGCCTTGTGTTATACTCCAAATGATGTTGGTCATGGTCTGGTTCTCTTTGCGTGAGCTGATTCAGAAACACCTTAAATCTCCGCCAGCAGTCAGAGATAGCAACCGTGATCACAACAATGGTCATCAACTTTCATTGTTCACCCAGACTTTGTGCCAAAAGCGTTTTGTGTATGTTCCATTAAGGATGGTTGCTGTGTGTAGTTTGACTCTGATTCTGCACAAAATCATCTACTGCCTACTTCAGTTAAGGGGAAGAGGATGTGACAGCGCAGAGCTACAAAGAAGAGAGAGAGAAAGACAATTTTCAGATTTTTTTTTTCATTTTTGAGCACCTGCTATGAGAGCAGAGTCAGATGGAACTCGTTTCAAAGCATTACCAAGAAATAATATTGAGCCATGACAGGGTCAGGTTAGAGTATTGGTTTGGGATCTGAGGTCCCTCCGGCCCCTTAACCCGTTGGACTGTCTCAGGGGCACCACTGCACAGCCTGGCTCTTGGATCTCCTCTACTGTGTTAAAGTCTGGCCTCTACGGTCCGTGTGCATACAACTTGTTCTTACTACAACGATTAGTGCCACTCTGCTCTCGTTCACTTAGCAGCTCATCATTTGGGTCCATTGTTCCGACAGAATCCTGAATACTGGGGTTGTGAGAGTATATTCCAGTGGGCTTACAGGTGAGGGGCATGGAGACACTCCGGACGCGCTGTCAGTGCATCACGGCCCAAAGTGTGTTGACTATCTTCAAACGAAAGGGCTCTGTAATGAAGATCCAGGTGGGCTGACATGGACCCTTGCTCTCCTTAGTACCATTTCCTCCTTACTAGACTTAACCTCAAAGTGCAATGACGTTAAGTCTAGCAATGGCTTTTTACTGGTCACTATCCATCCATCCATCCATCCATCCATCCATCCATCCATCCATCTTCAACCGCTTATCCGGGCCTTGGTCGTAGGGCAACAGTCTCAGCAGGGATGTCCATAATTCCGTCTTCCCAGACACGTCTTCCAGCTCTTCCGGAGGGATCTCGAGGCATTCCCAGGCCAACTGAGAGACATGGTCCTTCCAGCGTGTCTTAGGGCTTCCCTGAGGTCTCCTCCTGGTAGGACATGCCCGGAACACCTCCTGCAGAGAGGCATCCAGGAGGCATCTGGATCAAATGCCCGAGCCACCTCAGCTGGCTCCGCTCGAGGCAGAGCAGCAGCGACTTTACTCCGAGCTCCTCCCTGGTGACTGAGCTCCTCACCCTATCTCTGAGGGTGCGCCCCCCCCCCCCACTCAACGGAGGAAACTCATTTCAGCCGCTTGTATCCGGGATCTCATCCTTTCGGTCACTCAGCTGCAAACCGTCCCAGTGCACGCTGAAGGTCCAGGTTTGATGAGGCCAACAGGACAACATCGTCTGCAAAAAGCAGAGATGAAATTCTTTGGTCCCCAAACCGGACCCCCTCCGGATCCTGGCTGCGCCTAGAAATTCTGTCCATAGAGATCATGAACAGAACCGGTGATAGAGGGCAGCCCTGCCGGAGTCCAACATGCACCTGGAACAGGTCTGACTTACTGCTGGCAAAACGAACCAAGGTCTGGCTCCGGTCATACAGGGACCGGACAGCCCTCAGCAAAGAGCCCCGGACCCCATACTCCTGAAGCACTCCTCACAAGATACCACGAGGGACACCATCGAATGCCTTCTCCAGACGCCTCAGAACTCCCAAAGTTCAACAAGATTTAATAGGACTCCTTCTTCAGCTTGATGTCATTCCTTACTTTTGGTGTCCACCACCGGGTTCGGGGGTTACCGCTGCAACAGGCACCAGAGACCTTGAAACCACAGTGCCAAGCAGCCGCTTCGACAATGGAGGTGGAGAACATGGTCCACTCTGACTCAATGTCCCCAGCCTCCTGCAGGTTCTGGGAAAAGCTCTCCCGGAGGTGGGAGTTGAAGACCTCCTGACAGAGGGTTCAGCCAGACATCTGCAGAGTGTGTTGGCACTCCAGTGCAGTTTCAGGTCTTGAAATAAAAGAAGGAACACAACTTTGGCTCATATTGAATTGTTGTTGCTGTCACAGAAGTTTCATGGATGATTCCCTAAAAGTAGTGTCTAATTCATGTAAATTTAATTTGTACAACACATCTGACTGTTTTAGTGGTTTGCTCTACATTGCTGTTGGGTGTTGGCGAGTAAAAATGTTTAGCTAACATTAATGAAGGTAGAGAAAAAAAGCCTGGTTATCTCTAAATTATACGGCAAGCTACTTTATCATATCATGATGATGATCGATTCTTTAACATTGAGCCAAAAGATAGGAAACAAAGGGCCTATGATATACTATAACAGATGTGCAACAGAACCTTCCACTATCTAAACAATGCTATCACTCTGTGAAATGTTTTTTTTTTTGTATCTGACCGAGCTAAATAAACATGAATCATGCATGCCAAGATTTGAGTGGCAGTGTTCAAACTTTTTCAATTAAGCCACACTAAGAAAGCAAGTCTACAAGTTTGCTATCGTGAAAACAAACTTACCATGTGGACACCAGAGGCACCAAAGTCTGGCTGCCCGTTGAACTTGAATCAGTACTTGGTAGTCACTGTGTGAAGGGTGAACTATTAGTAATACTGAGAAGCATACCTAATTCTTCTCAACTCCTATATTGTAATTGTTGCAAAGTGTTGCCTGTTTCTAATAGAATCGGTAGTTGTGTGCCTGCTCTCAGATGTTTCTTTTAAAAGACGATGGATAAGGAGATGTTCTTTAAAGCACATTTGTTTTCTGTGGAGGGAGAATCATCCATTAATGCAGATTTATGCAGATTGGCTGGATGGAAGTCGTTTGGGTGAAAAGAGCCACTGAGAGCCGAGGAGTGATTACTAATGGGTTTTTATAGCTGGACCAGAGAGAAAGCAGTGGCCGGCCAGTGAATCCTTGTGTGTTTGTGTGTCTCCTGGGCTGGTTAAAACTGTAGGAACAATTTCTTTGCAGAAATCTCTGTGTTCACATGGCTTCCTGCTGCTGTGGCTCTTGTTGCTGCGTGCCACTAATTTATTTATGTTGTTTTAATGGCTGACTCGATTTCTTCCATTTTCCTTCTCCTCTGTAATTTTTCACTTTATTATTTTCCATAGAAACATGACAGTAAGACACTAATGCCGCATCTAAATAGCGTATACGGAAAGATGGGGAATGGGTTCAACACTGTCACTCTATAATTAAAATGTGTTCCAGCAGTTTTATCAAACGAAGCATTCAGAGGCCCACTGTGCCGTAAAAGTCAATCATCTCTAAAAGTACTACAAGTTAAGTTTCTTCTCTATTACAGAAGAACATATTTGATTTGCATCCATTCAATGCACTTAATTTACAATTATTGTGAATATTTTTAGTACATTTTCTCAATAGGGTCAGGCTTTGGATTCCAACAATTCTGATTCTGTTTTATATTCTGATTCTCTGAGGATGCAATGTGAAAAACAGATCAAGTGCTTATTTCACAGAAGACAATTAGATTAACCAAAAAAACTTTATATACACGTCATTCTGTTTAAAGAACTCACTAGTATACAATCAGTTTCTTTTTTATTTTTATTTTATTTTAAAAGAGAACTTTCAAATGACAATTTCATATTCTGTTACTTTCAGCCTCAATCGCATATATAATATATACAATGAAATTATCATAAAAGTAATCACAGGTCTCCTGATAAAGTTTTTTAATGCTTTATGTATTAGTGTGAAATATTTACAAAAAAACAACTTAGGAAGCTGTCATATACAGTATATGTGTGTCTATATATATATATATATATATATATATATATATATATATATATATATATATATATATATATACTGTATATATATACACATATACCTAGGTCAACAAACAATTTTTCTGACCTTTTTTCAATAATTTAGGAGAAGTCCAGTCTTATAGGTTTGATTTACTGAGTCCATTTTCTTAGTCCAATCAGTTTCTAAATACTAACTCAGTTTTTAGGTACTGCGTTCTAGTGTTCTAGTGTTACATGGTTGCAGACAACAATATATATATTTTTAATCTTAGTATTAATATCCATCTGAAACAGAAGTCAAAGTTTTTATTCACCTGTGTTCTATTAGAATGATCAGGTATGGAGAGACTTATTCTTGGCAGTCGCGTCAGCTCTTAATGTGTTTTGCTTTTTCAGAAGAAAAGTTGAACTCTGAACTCTGATGTATAAATATGAGACGGGTTTCTGTATTACAGAATATATTGAAAGAAACAGGAGCAGATGATGACTGTGAATGTGATCTAAAAGGGGAAACAATGTTATCAGCCTGGCTGTTGTCTGTTTTAAAGTTGTTTGAAGTCGTGGAAATTCCAAATTTCTCCATCATTCTTTTGTTTGAATTTAAAATTAAAGTCGAAACCAATGAAATTGAGATTTTATTCTCTCAACTGACTTGGGAGGACCAGGAAGAAGACCAGGGATTCACTAAACTCTCAGCCTGAGTGGCTGCTTTAAATGTAAAGACTGGCTCCTTTATCTGATTGAGACGAAATATTCATGATGCTGACAGTGAGCATTGATACAGACAACAAACACATTAATCTGTGCGTGAGTGTGTGTGTGTGTGTGTGTGTGTATTAGCTGTGTATCATGTAATATCCAGAGAAGCTGATTCAGGCTCCTGCAGCATTTTTTCAGCTCCTGGTAATTAGTGGGTGTTGAGACACAAAGAATTATCTGCTTCAAAGGCATTCGCCTGATATCTGTTGAGCATTATGTGTGTGTGTGTGTGTGTGTGTGTGTGTGTGTGTGTGTGTGTGTGTGTGTGTGTGTGAGCTGAAATGCCCCGATTAAGCAGCAGATTATCAGGATTTTCTAATTATTAGGGAGTAATTAAGCCTGAGCAGAGGATTATCAGACCGAGACATGAAAATACTGAAACACTGACGGAAGAAAACAGACACACACACATTAGTGTCGTGGAAGAGTTTAACAATGGAACACAAAAGCTGTGACACAAAGAGCTACAGCCTCTTTAGTGGATATAGTAACACCTGTATTCTAGTAGTCAAAGACGCCCAACATGAAAACTGAAATACCAGATGACTCAAAATGGGAAGAAAGGATTTAAAATCCCATAATGAGGAACATCAAAGTGAGCGGCGTAAAGCAGGGAATGATGGGATGTTAATGTCACATTATTCCTGCTCTCCTGTGATGTGAAAGTGTCAATCCAGTATTCTAAACATAATTAAAATGCTTTCTGTGCAGCCAAATGCTTTCTTTTCTGTAGCCACACCCTCCTTGTTAATTTGGTGGTGGTGGTGGTGGGGGGGTGTTGAGGGGTTAATGGAGAAACTAATGATTAGCATGGCATCTTACCACGCTAATTTTTGTCCAGAGGCTGGTGTTTATTGTTGTGCAGGAGCTGAAAAAAAAAAAAAAAGACAATTTGCTCTGCAGAGTGTTTCATTAAGTGGGTTTTATTAACACAGGTTTAGTCAATTTGGGTTTAATAGTGGAAGCAAGTGGGGGGGGGGGGGTTCCTGCAATGAGTGGCATAATTATATTTGCACTTTATCAGTCGGTTGAGGACATCGTGTTCACGAATGATAATTAACGTACACACGAGCATGTCTTTACATGAGAGGCCATTTTTGACAGAATCCATTAACTTTAAAGCCCCAGACACCAAACTGAAGGACGAGCTTCTATGAAGACAGTCTTGCCTTAAAGTGGTCAGCTAAGGATGTATGTTCTGCCCCCGCAAGAGGGAACACAACTCTCACATCCAGGCAGCGCTCTGTTGCTTTATTCCAGAAGGCTGTGACATTTATGAAACTATTCAGGATTGGATCAACCCTCTTGACTGAGGTGCAATTTTTTGCTTTTTTGTACTTTTTTTTCTTCGGATTGGTGAACTTTCACTACAGGCAAACCTCGGTTTCCGATCACAATTTGTTCCTGAGGGCTGTTCGAATAGCGATTTGTTCAAATTCCAAATACATTTTTCTCATTACAAATAATGTAAATGGTCTTAATCCGTTACAAGACGCTAGAAAACTACCTTTTTTCAACAAAATATCCATCCATTTTCTGCCGCTGTATCCACGTACTATATGTTATTTCATGATGTCATTTATATATCAAATTGTATAGTAATGAAACATATCAAAGAAATGTAAAAGAAAGAAGCAAACACAAGAAAGAACATGAACGTAATCAGGTTAGCCTAAGGTACGAGTTACCGTCGTCTTTTGGACAGAAGTTTACGGTACCGTAACTCATACCGTAGGCAATGGAAAGCAAATTAAGTGAAAAATTATTGAATACAGTAAACTAAAATAAAAACCAAATTAGAGTTAAAGCTTAAGAACAATAAAGATAAGAATTTTTACTTTTGTGGTGGTGTTTTGTGGCAGTTGAGTTAAGTACGATCCTGTGACGCTCGTATTTGGGGACTTCCTGTTGTACCCGGAAGTGGTTACATGTAAATATAATACGCTTGTTCTATTGAGTGCGACATGCGTAATGTGCCAGTTTTCAACTTAATGTTCAGGTGGGCGTTGGAGAGGAAGAGGAGGATGGATGTTACTGCGTTTGTTTCATGTTCCACTTCCAAATTTTGTTCGACTTCTAAGACAAAAAAATTCCGAATTTTTTGGTCGAATTCTGATTTGTTCGATGTCCAAAGCGTTCCAAAACCAAGGTTTGCTTGTAGTTTTGTCTCCTCCACCAGTTTAACGTGATCAATCAGCAGGACATTATACTAAAAAATAGAGGAAGCATGGAAAACAGTGATTTCATTAGTGATGCATTTCTGGAGGATGTGTTATCCATATCCTCACACAGGTTAAAATACTCTCAGCGAGAGGCGTGGGAGTCACGCTACTTGTTCCATAATTACATTTGAGTACCCGGTTATACTCATAGCCCTGTTCCACATCTTTTTTTTACAACCATTCCACCCTTCCAGGTTGCATCTGTGCCAGTTTGCCTTGCAGCTCACCAGAATATAAAAGAACTGTATTAAATAAAAGAAATATATTGGTGTGTGTGGATAGTTTTTTGTTTTGGGGGTTACAAATCAACGCTAACCAGCTCTCATTGATAGACGGTGGTTACGTATATCTGTTCAGTTTTGCAGTTTTGATCGTCTGGATCAATAACGTCTCTCTGCCTCTCCCTTCAGATCCAGTTTTCCAGCCTCAGGTTAATCATCGTAGTCCAGACACAAACCAAAAATAAAAAGACCGCCAGAGAATGAAGACTCGGTGGGCGACGGCTTCTTCAACCTTCTGGAAGGAAAACCTTTTTCAGGGTGGCATCACGCCAGACACCCATCAGCATCGGGAAAACCAAATCAGCAACAACGGGAGCAGAGACCACAGCAATACTGATGTCAGCAATAACAAAATCACCAGCAACAACTGCAATATAGCAGCAGCAGCAGACACTGCAGCATAGGAATAGAACAGCAGCAATAAGACGAATATCTACCCGCTTCAAGGAAAAAGCAACGCTTTTAATCCTCTGTGATCTATCATCTACTCAAACTTTACAATAAGCACTTATTATGTCTCACGTTTCATTCATGAAAGCAATAACAATGTACTTAAAAGCCACGCCCTCTCTGAACACAGTCAAGGATCGCAAACTGCTGGACGGCTTTTGCTAACTCTACTAACTCTCATTGAGCTCTTGGAACATTTAGGCTGTTTTTGAGGCTTCAGGTTTTTATCCATTTTAAACAAGTTTTCAGGGCTTTTAATGAAATAATGAATATGCAATAGAACAATTACTTATTTAAGACAAATTTTATACCTTGAGAAAGTGTGTGTGTACATTTCATGAACTGAAGTAAATAAATGATTATGTTGACACTTGCTTGTTGATTTCTGAAGATGTGGATTTAACACATGACAGGCAGGGTGTATCAGTGGGGGAGTGCCTGAGTTTTATTATATAGAGTTAGAGCTTCATGCTTTGCTCTGACAGAGTGAACAGAGCTGTTGAGAGCTTCACCTGCCCCAAAATCGTCACAGTTTGCATGTTCTCCGTGTTCTTCAGTCCAGGTTCAGTGGATTCCTCCCATCTCAACTGAAACAACATGGAGTTTGGATGAATTAGTCAGTCTAAACATTTCCAATAGTCATCAATTGTTGGTCAGCATTGCTGAGTTCAAAAAGGTATTTCCCAAGATAAAAAGGGATTTTTTTGACTGACATAAATACAGTGGTACCTCTACTTACGAGTGTCTCTACTTACGAAATTTTCTACTTACGAAACGCCTCAACAGGAAAATATTGCGTCTGGTTACGAAAGAAATTTCGAGTTATGAAAAGGTAAAAATACAGTATGGGCTGATACTCACAGGTTCCTGAACGCAACATTCTTATAAAAATGCTCTGCCATTGGCTATTACCTAGCATCCTGGCATCCCATTGGCTGAGAGGGACCTCTGTGTGGAGCTAGATAGGTGTCTATGCAGCGTCCTTGTAATTCGGCCCTCGACCCATGAGGTGTTCTGATAGTTTTACGTAAATATATTAACTTTTAGAGTATTCACTATGGACCCCAAGAAAGTGACGGAGAAAAGAGGAAAAGAAAAGATGAAGAAAAGAGTTTTTTTGTCCGTACAAACAAAGCAAGAGATGATAGAAAAGCCTGAAAAAGGGATGCGTTTGGTTGATCTCTCCAAAGAATATGGCCGTAATGCATCTACAATCACCACGTTATTAAAACAAAAGGAAGTTTAAGGAGTTTAAGGCGTCGCGTGGGTGGTTGGAGAAGTTCAGAAGGAGGACTGGAATTCACTCTGTTGTTCATGGTGGGGCAAGAGGGCATGAACCAAAGAGGGCAAAAAACAATGAGGACAGAAGTTAAAAGGTTAATGACCATCATTATTATTCTTTACTCTTTGTTTTTTACATTATACACAACTCTCATTTATTGTGTAATAATCTAATCGTAATATGTATTTGTTACATGTTTTGATGCATTTTTATGCTTCATAAAACATTTATGTCTGAATTTTTGGGGGCTTGGAAAGGATTAAGGCATTTGCATGGAAAACGCGTTTCTACTTACAAAATGTTCTACTTACGAAATTTCTTCCAGAACCAATTAATTTCATAAGTAGAGGTACCACTGTATTTCCCAAGATAAAAAGGGATTTTTCTCTCTTTTCTAACTTCTCGACATTAGATGTAATCGCCTCGCTGAGGCCATCGAGCTTGGAGTGCAGCTTCTCTCTCGCTGCTTTGAGCTCCATTCAAATAATGTTGGATTTGTTTTTTCTACTTTAGATTTTACGAGCCCATGAGGCCTCCTTTGGTACCACGTTCAGAACAAACTTCACATTTTGTAGTTTCACTGCGTTGTTAAATCATCAGTATGTCGTTGATGCTGCCAAATACTTGGATGTAGGATTGTGTATGTTGGTGTCTGAGCCTGGGTGTTTGTGTGTTAAAGACATGGCCAGATAAACCAGCCTGCCAGCTCTGGCCTCATTTGCATCCGCTAATGGCTCTGTGATGCCAATTTTCTGATCACTGCTACTACACATTTAAATTCCTGCCTTCTCCGCCAGATTGCCCCCCCCCCCCTCTATGTGGCGTCCAGGGATTCCTGTTTCCACCCTGCAATAGTAGCTCCGTTCGTGCTCTGCATCAGAAAGACCCGTCTGAGGTTAAACTGGAGACATGACGCCTCTGGTAATGATGCTTTAGTTGGTCATGATAAGGCTAATAGATTCACGCTCAAACATGCCGTTCCAGAAACCATGGGCACTAATCTACTGCTAACACACTCATCTGGTTTCAGGCTTCACTCTTTGTGCGATTAGTCGTGTCTCTGGGTGGAGCGATCATCGCTGCACCTCAGCTGGTTTAACTCCACTCACTTGTTTCTCATCTGTCCGTCAGCCTGCAGTGCTTCTGCTTTTCCAGCCAATCATTGTTCATTTTACCCGTGTGTGCGTTTTTCATTGGCTGTTTCATAAATGTGGACGTTATGGTGGTGGAGCGGGTAGCGCTGTCGCCGCGCAGCAAGGGTGGTTCTGGGTTTGAGTCTCGCTCTGTGTGGAGTTTGTATGTTCTCCCCGTGTCTGAATGGGTTCTGTCCGGGTCCCACCTCCACAAACATGAGCTTCAGGTTAACAGGTCGGTTTTAAAATTTCCTAAGGTGTGCATGTGTGTTTGTATGTCCTCCATGTGACTTCATGTACACTCCGTCATGTCCCAAGTCAGCTGGGACAGGTTCCAACAACCCTCAACAGCAGAAAGAGGACACACACACTCCATCCGCCCGTCCATCCATTTTTATGAAGACAAGATGACCACAATTGTCCCGGCTTCAGCTGTTTTTATTGCTTTGTGCATCACAGGTCACGTTGGAGTCTATCCTCTCAATCTAGCAAGAAGTGGGGTACACACCAAATGCTACACCAGCGCATCGTGGGGCCACATGCACAATAATACATAATAATGGTAATCAGCTCTTCTTTTTTTCCACAAAATTCTGTGAGTGTTAGCTTAGCACGAAAAAAACAACCCCCCAGACTGGAAACACAGTCTGGGGGGTTGTTGGGAAGGGGTGGTTTATCCTTTGTCCTCCTTTTTTCTGAGCTACTGGTGACAAACGTTTGTGTGTGATCCTTTTCCCTGGTTTGCCTCTGATGGTGGGGGCTCCCTTGCCGGACATCATGTGTGTTAAAACAGATCAGGACAGAGTGTGTGAGCAGTCAGAGCTGTAGTTCAGTCTTCACTCCGAATGGTTGGCTGCAACAAGCAGGAGGACATCGAGCCTGAAATCAACCTTTGGTAATTCAAGAGGAACGCCGAATACATCACCCACGGAATTGTCTTGAAAGTAGATTAATTGTTGCTTTAGCTTTTTGTCCTTCATTTAACATGACAGAGTAATTTATAATCTTGGTTTCATACTCGGTTTCACCCGGTCACACTTGGGAGTTTTCTAATAAAACTTTTTTTTTAATGGCCCACGCAGCAGCTGCACGGAAACAGCTAGAGGTGATGTATCTTGTTTATGGCCCAGTGGTGGTTGAAGTTATCTGTTATTTCAGGATACAACCCTCTAATCTTGACTGACATTTTGCTCAAGTGCTTCCTTTAAATATTGGAAAACAAGTATCAGTGAAATATTGAGTGACATGATGAATATGTCTGTTGTCCAGTAAGATTGGGTTGCTGTGAGCTGCACAGCCTGGGGTGTATCAGTATATCAGCTGTATAGTTATTGGCATTTTCTTTAGTGTCATGGAACCCGATGACAAAACGCCTGTGGTGTTTCAATAAGCATCAGAATTAATACTGTACATCTTAAACACTTATTGCACCACAGTCCTTATTGTGGGAATAGAATATGAGTAAAAATTATCAACCTTTTAGCCAGATGTACATTTATTTACATACATAGTGTAGAAAGACAAAAATAGTCTTTGAGAAATGAGATATAATAGAAAGATAGGCATAAATATATCCAAGACACATTTGATGATCACTTTGAGTCTGAAATACAGGATATCCACCCTTTTTGGTTTTTCTACCAGTTATACTTTTTGTGTTTTATTTTGCACTCCATACAACATTCTAAAAAACTGAATAATGAATGTTCATTATTATTAATAATATTTTATGATTATATAATATAATATATATACTATTATAATAATATAATATATATATTTAATGTAATATATATATATATATATATATATATATATATATATATATATATATATATATATATATATATATATATATATATATATATATATATATATATATATGATTCTTAAGTTGTTTCAGAAGGATGAATGCTACCTTTATTTTCATTCATATTGGAGTCATCATTTCTCTCCTAATTACCTTTTAATGTAATCCTGATTTGTGGAGCGCTTTGAAAGGTCCGTCTCAGTATGATCATTGTAGATGACCCTCCTAATGTTTGGTCGTGAAAATGTTATTAAAGCACCCAAAGACAAGGCCCCATGATGCACCAGAGGCAGCGAGAACAATTCAGGTACTTATTGATAAGCAGTTAACCTTCCGCAAAAGCAGAGCTGGTTCACAATAAGATCACCAAGCTAAAGCATAAAACCTGTAATTCACAGGAACGTATCCTAACACAGGAGAGAGAGGGAAAGAAAAAGTTTCCACCCTGATAAGGGAAGGGGAAGAGAAAGCAACGTGATGCAAGCGAAAGCAGAACAGATTGTTCAGACAGAGAACAACAAATGAACTAATTCCCTAAAGAGTCTTCTTCAAATGTGTTTCACTGACAGCTCTTAGTGGAGAGACATTAATGATCTACAACGATGTTTAAGGATGTTTCCACACCCATTGGTGGACAGTTGCATGAGTGATAATTGCACGTTCTGCTAACTGTAGTGTTTGACAAATTCATTTATAGCATAATTAAGAGTGTTCACTTTATTTGTAGAAAACTCTCACCTACTCTAGCCTTTCTGGTCCCGATTGAGCAGAGCCTCAAAATGAATATGATTAACTGTGTCTCCCCTGTGGCAAACTATCCAAAGATGGATAAACTAACCGACCAAACATTTTATCCACGCCTCCAATTATGAATATCAATTGTTTTAAAAGACAAAAACTAGCTTCAGTTGTGTTACGATAACTCAGAACTAGGTGTTTACTCCTCTTTTTATTGTCTTCCAGTCTATTCTATCACCTATCTGTCTGATTCCTGGATTGGCCACGCCTTCAATGAGACACCTGGCTCAGATATAAAAAATAAAACACCTGTTTGTCCAGAGAAGACGACTCATTCTTCCAACCATTTGATCTGTGCACATGAAATGTCAGTTCATTTTCATTTAAAATTGAAATGTTAAAATTGAACTACATTTACTGTAGGATCAGTAGTTAATGTGTTATCTGCTGGACTACATTCAAGTAACTGTCAGCTGTCACTGTAACTGTGAAGATGCTTGTCATAATAAGAATATGTTTGATATTTAGATTAATACCTGCTGTCACATGAATAAATAATAAATAAGTTTAAATAATCGGTATTTGCGCAGTTTTCCCGACAAAAACACCAAAACTGTAATAATTCTAAAACCAGATTAATCTCAAGTGTTCAGGTTGTGCTAACAATTTCCCTGCATACATTATGATTACCATGTTGGAAATGAACACAATAAATATGAAAAGTGAAATAATTTCTCTCTAGTTTGACAGCTAAATGAAGTTAATTTTATTGAATTAAAGACAATCATTTGTAGCTTCAGTAATTCGTTTTCAATCACTTAGATCAGATGAAGAGCAGAAAGTCTTGAATCCACTATTACATATTGCCGTTGACATCCTTCCTCCATGTGTTTAAAAGACACATCCTGCCACATAGGAGCTGAGGTCACGGCCCTCACAATGTTTGCGCCAGGCCACCCTGGAACCAAACAGAGGTTATCAATCTCCTCACAGAGGTTGGTGCAGAGAGAACATCTCCAGGAGAAGACCTCACCAGGCTCTGATGCCGTTGGGATCCCGGGCGACACGTTTGGCACAATTGATGGCTGCAGAGACGTCATCGGACAGAAGCTCTGTGGAAACAAAAAGGTTACGGAGTGCACATTAATAGATTTATATTATTTACAGTTAATATCAGAAACATTAGAAAGACCATTGTCATTTTATAGTTTAGAAAACATAAAACAGTAGGACTTAAATGAGATAAGGGCTACATCATAGTGTGTGTGTGTGGAGGAAAATGTCTCCATCTGGTCCTGTGTGTCACGGGTTCTACTGACCACTGCACTTCATGTTACATCCATTTGATGTAGGAGTTCCATTGCTACACCACCAGCGGCTGTTGATCTGGAAAATGCCGTAGTCAGTGGATCCGTCACTGTTGTAGTTGGTGGCTCTGGTGTTGTAGTCTGACTCCCACTTACTCAGACAAACCCCTGCAGAACCGAGCAGAGATACTTAAAGATCACCTACATGACCAATACCAGCCGTTGGAAACTGTAGACAACATTAAAAAAATAAGAAAAAAATTGGCATCAAAAAGCGACTGTCATCCAGATGACTTTATAGACAACTTATGAGGCCGTAAACACTAAAACCAGCTCAAATTTAGAATGGTAATTTGTGATGAGTCTGTGCCTTTATACATGCTTCGGTATGGCTTGCTTTGCAAATTTGTAATATATGATGTGATATTCAAAACCTATATATAACGTTCCAGTGAATATGCTGGTATACTTTACGACTGATGTTATGCTCCACTGCTATTAAGGAATAAACGCTGCAATTTGAATCGTAGCTTCAGATCGTACTCACAGTTAGCCAGGCTGTGGCCTCTGTAACCATCCATTCCATAACTCCTCAGCACCCTAGCCCATTCACAGCGGGAGAAGGTTCTTGCATTGGCCACAGCCACCAACAGCAGAAACACCAGACACTTCATGATGGACTTCTGTGTTGGATAGAGTTTCAAGTTTATTTATTTTTATATAGCCCAGATTCACAAACAATGTCTCAAAGGGCTTTACAATCTGCACATGGACGATATCCCTCTGACCTTTGTGCACTGCAAGCAGTGCGACCCTCGCATCGGATAAGGAACAACTCCCCCCAAAACCCTTTTAACAGGGGAAAAAATGGATGGGAGAAACCTCAGGAAGACTGCAGAGGAGGGACCCCTCTTCCAGGAGTGGACAGACAAAGCAATAGATATCGCATGTACAGATTAACAACACAATAATAATAACAGTAACAATAATAAATATATGACAAAGGCACGCTGATCCATCCAGTAGAGCGAGTCATCACCAGCCAATGAAGCACACAGAGGTCACGATTGCCGAGGATCCACCACTCTGAGGACAGACCAGACAGTGCCTAAGTCATTGAGCTGAAAAAAGTTATAGTTTAAGGTTACTCTGGCAAAACCCCAAAACCACAGCAACCAAATGAGGCAGAACCAGCACTCCCCCAGTGGATGGTGAAACAGGACCACTGTACAGCTTGTGCTATCGCCAGCCACGGAAGCAGACAGAGGTAGCCGATTGCCGATGATCCACCACACAAAGGCCTGTGAGAGAGAACAGGAGAAGAAGGGAGAGAGACAGAGAGAGCAGGGGTGAGAGTGGTGCAAGAGGGACCAGAATAGCAGAGGATTAATGGGAGGCAGGGGCCTAACTAAGAAATCCTATGACTCGTCGGCAGGACTAGGCTAAACCTAAACAATGAGACTGCCACCCCCGATATTACTTATATGTTAGGTCGAACAGATATGTTTTGAGTCTAGATTTAAAGACATTTAAAGATTCAGACTGTCTAATATTTATAGGGAGGTTATTCCACAAGAAAGGGGCACGATAGGAGAAGGCCCTCTGGCCAGCTGACTTCTTTTTAACTCTAGGAACACACAAGAGACCTGTATTCTGAGAGCGGAGAGCCCTAGTCGGCGTGTAAGGTTTAACAAGATCAGACAGATAGGTTGGAGCAAGCCCATTAATGCTTTTGTATGTTAATAAGAGGACCTTAAAATCGGATCCAACATGAATCGGGAGCCCGTGTAATGCAGCTAAAACTGGGGTGATATGGTCAAATTTCCTAGTTTTAGTTAATATTCTTGCTGCTGTGTTCTGAACCATCTGAAGGCCCCTAGTACCAGACCGAGGCAACCCTGATAACAGAACATTACAATAGTCAAGTCTAGAGGACACAAAGGCATGAATCAAAATTTCTGCATCAGCCATGGCTAGAGAGGACCTAATTTTGGAAATATTACGTAGATGAAAGACAGAGATCTTTGTCACCTCTTTAATATGCTTGTTAAAGGCAAGAGTTGAATCTAACGTTACTCCTAGGTTCTTGACTGTTGAACTATGGGTTATAAGACAGTTATCTACAGATATTGTTAGGTGTTGAAATTGGTTTATATGCCGTGCAGGGCCAATGATTAACATCTCTGTTTTGTCTGGGTTTAGGAGCAAGAAATTACTGGACATCCAACTATTCACAGCAGAAAGACAGGCCTCTAGTTTAATTAATTCAGATCGATCATCTGCTTTTATGGGCATGTAAAGTTGTGTGTCATCAGCATAACAGTGGAAACTTATTCCAAAGCTGCGTATAATTTGACCAAGAGGTGCAACATACAGGGAGAATAACAGAGGACCAAGTACAGACCCCTGAGGTACGCCATATTTGACGTCAGAGAAGGCAGAAGTTTTATTATTGTAGGAGACACATTGTGTCCTATCAGATAGATAAGATTTTAGTGACTCCAGTTAATACCAGCGTGTCTTTCATAGCTATGATGCTCAGCTGGAAATACTGCGGTTGCCTTGATCCACTCTTGGTGAAGATATCAGTTTCCACTCAGTTTGCATGAGTGATTTTATGTTTGACCTTCGACTTGTTTTTCTTCAGATTATCATTGTGCTAATGCAGACTGATGTAAAAGCACTACGTTGGCACAAATTCATCTGTAGAGATACAAGAACAAAAATAAATAAATAAAAGCTGATGAGGAATGAATAATGAAATATTTAGAAGCCAGTTTAATCTTCTAGTGTTCCTTACCAAAACACTTTGTGTTAATCCAGTTTTATCATTGCGACGTTGACTATTTTTTAATGCTGTTTAATGGCTCTGATGTGAATGTCGGCATAATTACGCTCCAGAAGGCAAACAAACCACTTACGCTTTCAATGGCCTGAACGACCCATAAGAGTGCTGCAAATGTCTGACCTTAAAGACTCTCTGGGTATTAAAATCACAGGATTTTAATACCTGAAAACTCCAACCAGTCAGTTAGAACTGAAGACATATCTTTGATGGAAAGTGGAATATATTTAAATGTTAAACAGAAATCAAGTGAATTGTCATAAATGACAACCTACACAGAAATTATCTGCCAATAGTCTTACTTTTGTTGGGGGGGATCAGTCGTGATAAATTAATTCAACTTTATCCCTTTATACTTCCCATGTGTGGCATTTATTGCCACATAAATCTTACATTAGAGCAGTGGTTCTTAACATTGTTGGAGGTACTGAACCCTGCCAGTTTCATATGCTCACTCACGGAACCCTTCTTTAGTAGAATTCCCCCCCCCCAAATTTAAGACATAAGAACAGTATTTTCCGCACTATAAGGTGTACTATTATAAGGCACACCTTCGATGAATGGCCTATTTTATTTTATTTTTAATTCATACATAAGGCACACTAGATTATAAAATGTACTGGATTATAAAACGCATCTGAGAACTCATCTTCAATGAATGGTCTATTTAAAAAAAAAATCATTTGTAAGACAATTGGATTATAAGAAATTGAGAAAATTAAAGGCTTTTAGGTGCGGAAAATACTGTAAATGTTATATATGTATTCAATGAATTGTGCATTAATGTCACCTTTTTCAAAGAACAAAACCAAGACAGTGCATGAACTCACATGAAATGACCAACCTACAAATCAGTGTGACTCCTGCTGTTGTTATAGAGACCAGTTCAGATATGCGTGGCTTCACCTTGACAAGTGCTACTCTGATGTCATTTTCACAGCAAAGTCTGTTTCTTTTATTTGCCATGTTGCTTAAGGAAGTGTTCCTTTATTTTTGCCAGTGAGAGACTAGAGTTGCCCAACTTGACATTACAAATCATTCAGAACGCTGACTCCCATCACGTTCCGTTATACAGTACATGTAAATTCACGTAGCACATATTTGTCAGACCACTTTCTTTTTTGCTCAACATAGTTACTATGAATTAATAATAATAATAATAATAATAATAATAATAATAATAATAATGTATTAGATTTATACAGCACTTTTCTGGACACTCAAAGACGCTTTACATCAGATCCATTATTCATTCTCTCTTCTTTCATACTTGGTGATGGTAAGCTACGTGTGTAGCCACAGCTGCCCTGGGGCAGACTGACGGAGGCGTGGCTGCCAATCTGCGCCTACGGCCCCTCCGACCACCACCGGAACAATCACACACCAGCAAGTGCCCCACTGGAGGCAAGGAAGGTGGAGTGTCTTGCCCAAGGACACAAAGACAAATGACTCGACGGGAGCGGGAATCGAACCGCCGATCTTAAGTCATTGGACGACCTGTTCCACCACTGAGCCACAGTCGCCCCATTAAAATATTAAAGCAATCAGATGATGTACCATTATGACAGGCATAAATCGACTACTGAGGGTGCAAAATCCCCTGTAGCACAGGTAGGTTAATTGATGTAGCGTCATGTGATCACCTGCAGCCAGTGATGGCTAAGGGGGGCGTGTCATCACCAATTGACACTGGACTGAGGTAACGGGGTCCAAGATTGGTGGTTCAATTCCCGCTCCTGCCCATAAACACCCGGAGTGTGAGTTGACAGTGGAAGGTGTCAGTTCACCTCCAGAGCACTTCCGAGGTGCCCTTGAGCGAGGCGCCCTTAAGCAAGGCGCTGCACCCCTTACAAGTTGCTCATTTGGGTGCACCACGAAGGAGCTGCCTGCCACTCTACCTCCCCCTGCATGCGTACAAGCCCCCTGTGTTTGTGTGTTCAGGGCCTGTAGACACTAATATACATATATGCATGTGATTCAACTAACTAGAGTGTGACACTAATTTCGCTTTGGGCGTTAATTCAGTATATATATATATATATTATATATAATTTATTTATTTTTTTATTATTTTTTTTAAGTTCTACTCGACATGCCTTTGCATACACACCAGGAGCTGACTACAATGTGTGTTGCCTAAATGTATTGCGCAGTGTAACAAGCCGATGAGAACTGTCGCTGTCTCTGATTGCTCCCTCTTTGTGGGTAAATAGAGGGACTTTTGAACTGAGTTGGTCATTTCAGAAAACATTAGGAAAAGACATTGAATTGCCTTACTACACTATAAACCAGAAGTATCTTGCAAATCTCCCTGCAAACAGGCTTGCAATCCCTCATTCTTCACACAAATGTTACTGCCAGGATAGATGTCTAAACAAATTCAAAGGTCTTCAAAGAGGACACTACAGAGAGTCTTGAACCAATGCTTAGCCTCAAGGTGGTATAAAAAGTGTTCCATCTTGAGTCCTAAATCTCCCAGTGTTTCTACAAATTTTGCAAATGGGATAATATGCGCTTAATGCCTATATACCGCGCCACGTGGTCTGCCTTAATGATGGTAACCATGGCCCTGAGCATTGATGAAGCTTTCCCTATCGAACTGATCCTGTGGCAACAGCAATATGTCCTCAAACCAACATAAGTGGCTTGCCTTGGTTTAGTCAGCATCATAAGATACAAACATGCTCCCATTGGTTGAGTATGTTGCCCCAACACATTCTCCCTGAATGGTACCTGCATATGTGACTGAACAAATAGCAGGAGGCAAGTACTTCAGGTGCCTAGCCTAGCTCAAAGCCAGTCCCTGGGAAAGGGGCAAAAAAGAAACCCAAACTGACATATTTTGACTCCTTCTGGTTTCTCACTTAACACTTGGGGGGGGAGGGGGGCTCAGAGACCCAGACCATGAGAGGTCACTCACAGAACCAGTCATTGATAATTCACCCATTTCTTTTGTGGTAGGATTGGTAACAATAAAAATGAAATAAATAAGAGGATGCAAACTGAAGGTTTTGGGGTGATTGAGGTGCCATGGTGTCTTCAATAAGGGAGAGACATCTCTAGCTACCTAGGTAGAAGAGTAGCTAATGATACTCTTAGCTGACTCCCAACATAAAAATAATCTGTGACCAATATCTCAGAATAATGACAGGTCTTTGTCACCACCACTAGTTGGTGACAGAGACCTGGGGAAGAATGGTGAAGAATGCATTGTCTCGCTCCTTGGACTATCTTTTAGTTGTTGTTTTTTAAAGGAACCTGTATTATTTTTTTGGGTGAGATACTGTGTAAGCATTCTTCACTGAGGAAAAGACAGGAGATGGAGCTGGAGGTAGCAGAGATGAAGATGCTGAGGTTCTCTCTGGGAGTGACCAGGATGGATAGGATCAGGAATGAGTCCATCAGAGGGACAGCACATGTTAGAGGTTCTGGAGATAAAGTCAGAGAGGCCAGACTGAGATGGTTTGGACATGTCCAGAGGAGAGATAGTGAATATATTGGTAGAAGGATGCTGAGTTTTGAACTGCAAGGCAGGAGGCCTAGAGGAAGACCAAAGAGGAGGTTTATGGATGTAGTGAAAGAGGACATGAAGGTAGTTGGTGTGAGAGAAGAGGATGCAGAAGACAGGGTAAGATGGAGGCAACTGATTTTCTGTGGTGACCCCTGCAGGGAAATGCCCAAAGGAAAAGAAGAAGACTGTATAAGCATTCTGAACTCTGGTCTCAAACCAGAGACCTCCTCGAAAGGACAGACGACAACTAGGAAAATCCCAGGTCATAACCTGAAGAGACTGCTGGCAGGGGGAATAGACTCCAAGTATGCTGGCATAGCTATCCATGTCAGCAGGAGCCAGTTACTACATAGTAACTTGGATCCACCCAGTGTCTGTGAAAGTGGGGGCACAGGATGACTCATTGCTACACCACACAGTAACAGATCTTGGAACAGAATTGATGATAAATCAGATGACCAGCATATCAGTTGGTTGAGACTCAGTGGCAGGACTCTCACCACAGTCAACAGGGTATTAGTACCCCAGATGGAGCAGTGCCTGGTACAGATACTCAGCCATGGCTTGCAGTTGAGAGGAAGATGGATGGATGAAAGCTTCACATGTTTGTAACCTGGATGCTGCCAGAAGAAGTGCAGAGCCGTCTACACAGGCGTGTGTTGAAAAGAAACTGGAGAGGTTGTCAGAAGTCATCTACACCTATGGAGCAGAGGACGGGCTGATGGATCCTTGTTTGCGCTGTGGTTTCTGCTTTTCATCCCGAGTCAAAGTCCACAATACATCATGAAATTGAGCAACTGGTGAAAGAAAGAAGATGCCTGAAAACAAAGGAAGAAGGCCACAGAAGATAAAGGGTAAGGACTGAAGGCATTATAGGCTGACATCAAGCAATGTTTTGTAATGATGCAAAGGGCTTGATGCCTGTGAAAACAATGCAAGTAGGAAGAGCGAACAAGGGATAACTTAAACAGAGATCTCTACATGTTCATCAATGGCTTCTTTGTAAAGGAGAAATCTAATCCAACAAACCCTAACCCTTAAATTAGAGCAGCACATGAAGAACCCATTTTCTGACAACCAAAGTAAAAACCTGTCGTCATTCCCAGTGACATGCTACCAACTCAACCACCAGAATAGCTGCACACAAGACCTTTAACATGGTGTGAAGTTGACAGTGCAGTTAAGTCTACAAGATCACTGTCAGCCGCTGGGCCCCACAGCATTCCATTATGGCTCTATAAGAACATACCAGGCAAATTTATTTATTCAGTTTATTTTTCTTCTTTCCAGACATGTTATTACAACATATTTCACTTTGATCAGTGTTGAAACATCATCAACAACATCCGAAAATTTTTAAAAAAGGGTTAAAGGGTAGAAGCCATTGGCTTGTAAGTTCCCCTAAATCATCAACAAAACATCTCTCTCATTAGAATATGTAATCAATAAACTCAGACACTAAAAGTCTTCAACCAGCTCATACATTGAATTTTGACAGACGTTCATACCCTTATCCACGTCCAGATATTAGTCTTTTACCCTAGAGCAGCGGTTCTCAAACTTTTCAGTCCGCGCTCCCACTTCTACCTCCCGACTTAGCTGACGCACCCCAATGTCCAAAACATGAAAAAAAAAGAAAGAAAAGGCGTAGTTTTTATAGCCATATAGGTATCAAGTTTAATAATATAGGCTCCTGTTAACACAGAATAGATTGATCAATAATGGGCCTAATGATCTCTCACTTTAGAAACGGTGGGGAGAATAATAGTAACAATATAAAAATGACAATAATAATATTTTAAGTCAAAATGGTCGTCGAGCGAGCCAACTACAGATGAGTGATAACAGCAGTTATTACTATGCAGGGCTCGAAATTAATTTTTTTTCTTGGTAGCACTGGTGCTCCCAAATGTAGAAGTTAGTAGCACCAGCAAAGACTTCAGGAGCACCTACCCAAAAGCAAGGCAGTGACAGAGCGATAGAGACGCTCCGTCCATCTCCGTTCCTCCTCTCTCCCCCAGGAGAGCAGCCGCAGCTGCGCTCTCATTGGTTCCTGTAAGGAGCGCGGTCTCACAAAAAAAAGCGCACCAAATTTTTTTCAGTAGTCGCACCGGTGCTCCCAAATATATTTAATAGTCACACTGATAAAAATTTGGGCGCATATGCGACCAAAATGGGCGCAATTTCGAGCCTTGCTATGTAACAAATAGGCCTATTTAACAAACTGTAACAGTTATTGAATGGTAACAAATATGCTATTCTGCCACAAAGAATCAAAATAACATAGGCCCAAGTTCAACATCATGTTTTCTCTTTCGAGTACGAGTCTCATTGTGTTCTTTACCCCCTTCTCCCGATCAAGAGTTTTCTGTGTTCTGTATTCCTCATTTTCAGTTTCCCTGTCTCGTCATCATCACTCTCTTTTTCCTGCTGGATTTCTTCATCCTGGTAGACCTCACAGCTCTCAGTTGGGCCAATGTATCCTGTCCTCTTTCATTTCTCCCAGATTTAATACCGGACAGACTGCCCGTTTTCAACCAGTTATGCATTTCGGCATATTATTGTTGTTGCTATCACAACAAGCTAGCACGTAGCTAGGAGAAAGCCAAGTGCATTTTGGGTATTTTTTTTTAATTTAAAATTTTCCCAAAACGTTTTTTAATTGAAAATTACCAATGATTTCAGTGAATGAATTTAAATATTTAAACTGTTAATCCACCATTAAAAAGTGTTTAAATTATTTATTTAATTATTTATGTATTTCAAGGTGCTCAGCTGCCATTACACTCACGCACCCCCTAGCGGCAGCTCACGCACCACAGGGGGTACGCGCACCACACTTTGGGAATCCCTGCCCTAGAGTATAACCATGTTTACATTCTTCCTAGAAACACAAGGTTTGTTAACATCATGGATAGTCAAAACAAGTTGACCTTGCCAGTGTTCTCCACAAGAATAAAATGATCATATTCACCTCTTTCAGCAGACACTTTAACAGTTTCACATGGTATTTATTTATTTATTTAACCTTTATTTAACCAGGCAATCACTTAAGAACAGGTTCTTATTTACAAATGCTGCCTGAGCTAAGAGCAGTGGCTCTTAGAGGTGTGGGGGTGGGGAGCAAGGTTATAATCGTTAACGAAAACTAATGAAATAACAAAAACTAAATGTGTAAAAATATTTTCGTTAACTGAAATAAAAATAAAAACGAGGCTTTGCAAAAAAACGACAACTGAAACTGTATTGTGTGTTTACAAAACTAACTAAAACAAACTGAAATGATTGAGAAAATTTGCTTAGTTTTCGTCTTTGTCAGTGAATCAATCCGTCGGGGGGCATGGCGGCGAAAGTAGGGAGAAAGCGCCAGAGTCCTATTTGGGAATAGTTTGAATATGACTGTGTCTCAGACAAGAGTAAGTGCCTTGTAGTGGAACAAGATAAAATATGTGGAACCTTTCTGAGGGGGAAAAATTCCACGAATCTTAAAGTCCATAAAGCGCACACAAGAAGGCTAACCTAGCTTACCTTGAGCAAGTAAGGGAGAACGCCCAGCCTCCTTCCCCCGAAACAGAAGCTGACCCCAGGCCAGGCAGCACGATGCAGCCCGACACAACTACTGTTAGGAGTCACATAGCTTAACTTAATGAGGTACTGGGTTTTGAGTTTTTCATGTTTTTGTTTTAGAAAGATACTACTTGCATCTCACTTAAGAAACAGAACACATATTGCACTTAATTTTTTTAATCTCTGACAAATATCCCTTACTACCAAAAAAGACTAAAACTAAGACTAAAACTAATAAAAAATAAACTAAAACTAAGCATTTTCAAAAAATAAAAACTAAACTAAACTAGCAAACTAGCATTAAAAACTAATTAAACCTAAACTGAAATTGAAAACAAAGAGTTACAACTAAATAAAAATAAAAACTAATGAAAAATCCCAAACTAGTATAACCTTGGTGGGGAGGAAGTCTAAAATAAACACAAAGACATACACTATACAGAAAATATAAGAAAAATAAATACAAGACATGAGAACGAGACCGAGAAAGAGAGAGAGAGAGAGAGAGAGAGAGAGAGAAAGAGAGAGAGACACTCAACAAGTGCAGCTGTCAGCTACAATTTCATGTAGGTTTTGTTTAAAAGCAGTGACTGATATGGTGACAGTGAGTTTGAGGCAGTTTTGAAAATTGTTCCAATCATTAGCTGCAGCGAATCGAAAGGCACTGCGACCAAAGACAGTACGGGCTTTAGGGATGGAGAGTTTGATGAGCTTACTGGACCTAAGATTGCGGGCAGGACGGAAGTGGTGTAGAAGGGAGGAGAGGTAGGGAGGTGTTTTTCCAAGTATGGATTTGTAAATGAGGTGAAGCCAGTGGTGGGGCCGTCTGGTGTGGAGGGATGTCCAGTCTACCAGGTTGTACAGGTCACAGTGGTGAGTTCTGAATGGAGCTCCTGTGGCAAAACGGATGGCAGAGTGGTGGAGATATAATATTGGTTTATCTCCACCACTGGTATAATATTATCAAAAAATATCAACATGCTCTTTAAAGTCTCAAAGTTAATGTTATCCCATGTTATCACAAATACATGGTTTTGTTTTTTTGTTCATTAGTCCGTTTCTGACATCAATGATGTTGATTTTTTTTTTACTGTTCCATGAAATACTTGACGTGTCCAAAATTGTAGAGCTCCCAATATTGAAGTGACTCTGTTGTACTGATCTTTGGTGTAGTAACAATTCTTGTCCGTCTTTATTGCTCATATTTCATCAACTCCTCTGCTCTCCTGATCACCATTGGTTTTCATCTGATCCGGAGAAAGCCCCTTTGTTCTGATGAAGATCCTGCAGTTGTTTGTCCATGTGTTGTCGATCAGCCCATTCTTCTTCAGTTGTCGAGCTTTTTTAGTGATATCAGCATTCTTTTTAGTGAGATTCTCATTAATGTAGACATTTTTTCCTTTCAGTTTGAAGTTTGAAGAAGAGCTATCTTGTGTTTACGATTGTTGAATTTTATCAGCACTGCAGGTGGTCTCCTACCTCCAGATGGTAGTGGGTAACATGTCTCAATCTGGTCTGATCTATAGTTATCTCCAGATCCCTCAGTTGAGAACTCACTTGTTGCTCTAGAGATTCGATGTCAGCGCTAGCCACAGCATTGCTGTAATTCCTCGGCTTGATTTTGATTCCAGTGATGATCACATCATTTATACGAATGCTTTGTTCCAAATCATCCATTCTTTGTTGTCCCTGTTCCAAGACAACAATTTTTCGGTCTTTTTCATCCATATCTTTCTGCATTTTCTTCATTTGTCCTTCATTTCTTCCATGGCGTCTAGCCACCAGTTTTAGCTTTTCTTCCAACTTTTTATCAAAGTCACTCCCTAACTTATCAAAGTTGCTCTTTAACTCACTCTTTAGTTCTTTCATAGAGACCATCTGGTCTTTGGTATCCTCCGATTTTCCTTTTGGTTTCGTCATTTTGAAGAGAATAAGTGAGAGTCAGTCTGGGTATGAGTTAGAGAGATAGCGACGACAGGAGACAGAAGAAAGACGTCTGCTCCCGTTGAGAGCCGGAAGTGCTGTTGAAGTTTGTCTGGAAGCTAATCAAAGTGGCATGTGAAAAAGGCATCATACCAAAGGCCTAATGAAGGCAGGAGGGATCCTGATTTCCCAGTAGATGAACCCATCCGCCATAAAACAGTTCTGCCGATTCAGTTGTCTTGAGAGTCCCATATTATGCTTTTTTTTAAGTTCATATCATTCAGGTGGTAGATGTCCGACTACACTGTATTTGAAATTTCTTGACCCAAACTGATCCGTGGTCCTCAATACCTTTGATCAAATATTGATAAAATCACTTCCACCCCGAAACATTTTGTGTTAATGGCTGCGCCTCTGAGCTCTCTCTTTATTATGAGTTTTTCATAATATGATTCCTTTAATGTGGAGTGGAGGGTTTTCTTCAGTCTTGTGGCCCAAACGGCTTTCGGCCTTCCTGCAGAAGAACAACCTGTCTGTACCTCTGTGCAGAAGGCAGAACTAGGTGTCTTCTGAAGATGTCTGAAGCATGCCAGCATCATCTTGACCAATGCCTTCAGGTCAGTGCATCATGAAGTGTTGTGGCCAGTTCAATGTCACAACACAAACTTTTACAACTACCTGGCAGACCCTGGACATAGGCATAATTGCAGGCTGCACCATTTCCCCACTGGTTGTTATCATGGCAGTGCAGCTCATTATTCAAGCATCTCAATGGTTGCTTGGAGGGGATTGACTGAAGAGTGGACACCCATCAGGGTGTACATGGATGACATGAGGACAGTAACAACAACAAAGGGATGCACCAGATGCATACTGGACAAACATCAAGTGAGTATGAATTGAAATTAAACCCAGCTAGTCCTGCAGTATCTCCAATGTTAAAAGCCAACTGCCAATGATGAGGTGTGGAGAGGAGGAAGATCGCCTGGATTGAGGTATGGAACATAGAGTCCAACAGACCGAGTTTCAACAAAAGAGCCACTCATGACTCTCTGCCCTCTCCAAACACTTACAGCTCTGGTTTGGATAAGATCCAGCCTGTCCTCAGTGTGCTGCACCAACAACCCTCAAAACACATTCTGGTGTGTCGCAAGACCCGTCTCATCCAAGGCAGATATACCCAGCACCCCAACCTGGTGCTAAAATGGCTTCTGAACTGAAGAACAAGAGGATAACCACTAATATTATACCTCCCAAAGCTCATGCTATCCAGCAACAAACAGCCTACCTTCAGGAAGAAGAGAAACAGCAGACCAACCCATCACCTACTGACCCACTGGATGCAGTGTAAGTGTAACTGGTCAGAGGTAGGACCAGTTACAGCACAGACTGAGAGCAGATCAGGAATAGTCCGACAGTTTATTCTGAGGTTCGCACGGAATGACAGCAATATTCCAGAAAAGCAGTCTCAGTAAACAGGAATCCCAGCTGACAGGTAGCAGACAGGGAACGAGCAGGCAGAGTAGTCAAGGACAGAAGGCTGGTCAGATTACCGGGGCAGAGACGAGGAAGACTGGTTGAAGACAGGCAGGGTTGAAACCGAGGAAGCAGTCCGGAGATCAACGCGAGAGAGCTTTGCATGATACGAAGACAATCTGGCAGAGACTGAGAGGAATGGGAGGGTATATGTACAGAACAGGCAGGTGATAATCAGGTGAGGAAACACAGGTGAAGGCAGTTGCACTGATGAGGTGGGAGTGGAAGGCAGGTAGAGCTGGGCAGATGAGAGGAAAACCAGGAGCGGATTGTGACACTAAGATTGGAAAATGAGGACCAGCCTAGGCCAAAAGCTTACCTTCTCACCTGAAATCGCAGCAACTAGCCTGCAACAAGACCTGATCCTTTTGTCTAAATCCTGCTGACTGGTCTTCATCGGTGAACTGACAGATCCTTGGGTGGAAGCCATTACAATTTCATACTGAAAACTTGCTGCAATTTCATCTGTGCTGTATGTCTTGCATATATGGCACACTTGAAAATGAAGCTGACTTTGACTTGACTTTGATTGATGAGGCAAACAAAAGGAATAATTTGCATTATGGGGTACAGTCCGGCAGAGCTCCTCTATCAATATCCTACTGGTACACTAGAATAATGATGAAGTGATCCTCTGGTAGCAGCAGTGCTGTTTTTGGATGAGAGATCGGGATTTATTATGAGGAGGAGACAAGAAAGACTATTGCGAGACATTGGGAGTTGGACAAATTCAAGCAGGTCACATTTGTACAAAGTATGTGTTGTGATATTTTGGGGTGAAAGTGTTGTGAGCTTGAGAAACAAGAATGGAGAACATGAAGAGTATGAACATATGAAGCTTCAAATTGCCTCTCCTTCACTGCAACCTGCGGATTTCAGAGAGCTGCCACCTGGCATGACGGCAAATAAATCATACAAGCTATTCAAATGTAGATTTTAAAAATAACAGTGATCCCTCGTCACTCGCGTTTAATACGTTCCAGGACCGCCCACAAATAACGAAATTAGGAGAAATTATCACAATCTATTCTATCTGTATTACCTTTTCTCACACTCTAATAGACTGTTTGTAGCACTTTTAAGTATTTATTTAATACATGGGAGTGCGCTGCGTTCCACGAGTCTCAGAAAGCAGCACACTTCCGGATGCTGTCAGCCAATAGAATGCGTGTATGGTATCATGTGACTAGCTACTAAAAATCTGCGATGAGGTGAAGCATGGGATCTTGACGCGTGAATGTGCAAGCGATTACTGTCAAAAATTATTTTTTGTATCAAAAGTCCTTTTTCAGTGTTTTTTGTTGTTGCTATCCAAGAAAATATGTTTGTGGTGTCACTAAAGAAAAAAAGAAAAAAATGCATCAAAGTCACTGTTCTGGTGTTCTGCTGACACAGATATTCACAAAAAGCTTGTTTGCTGTGTTTTGGTCAAAAACTAGTGTTTTTGGTACCTTACTTTTACAGGTCCAGCCTATGTTCTATATTGCCGATTACTAAAGAATGGACTAACGATCTTTTTTTTCCTGATGAGAGAAAATAATTGACTCCCTTTTGGTAGTATTGGTGTTTTTAATAGACTGTGGGTCTTGACATATCGGTCAAAATGCTCTAAAACTACTGGCAGAGTTGGGCTCTGCTCTGGAAACAGCTAGCAGCCAATGAATTAATCTAGCCCCTTCCAGTATAAGTATTTTAGTGACTTTATGTGTACATGTACTGTTCACTTCTTAAAACCATAGAGTAGAGGGAAATAATGTTAAAAGGAGCAAATTGTAAACCAACAGTAATGAATACATATGGTGAACAACCCTACATGTATTTGAAGATGACTCAGATTTTGACTAAAAGACCAACTAGAATGTTATGTTTGATAATTCTGACAGAGAGCAGTCTGTTAGGCTAAATGCCAAATGCGGGAATGCACCAATGAAGCCAAAAGTCATGCAGGTAAAGGTGTAACAGTCTTGATCATGAACCAGACTAGTAGTTGGCAGATACAAAAGGACTCGAGGTTATTACAGCATGAGTGACTTACCAAAAGGTAGAAGGGGACCTCCAGAGAAGAATACTGATCTAGAAATAAGTGCAACGTATAAGTTACAGAACAATGGGAGGATAGAGAGACACAGAGGCGTTTCATACAAGGAGTGGATCAGGAAGTCCCACGAGCAGGAAGCTGCTCACCATCAGAGGAAGAGGAAGTTTGAAAGGAGAACAAACGGAGTTCGTAACTGACATACATCTGATAATTCTCCATGACATGAGTTTAGAGTTGTGAAGTAAATCATTAAACATCATTCCGTGAACACTACCCTCAACAGGCAGCTCAGGATGCAGACTGGCATTTATCAAAAGATGGTGATCCATCCTGGTCGAGTTACTGCTCCTGAGTAGGTGTGTGTGTTTGTGTGTGTGTGTGTGTGTGTGTGTGTGTGTGTGTGTGTGTGTGTGTGTGTGTGTGTGTGTGTGTGTGTGTGTGTGTGTGTGTGTGTGTGTGTGTGTGTGTGTGTGTGTGCGAGCGTTTGGATGGGTGAGTGGGTTGATGGGTAAATACAGTTTTAAGTGCTTGGAGTGTTGTTGTTGTTGTTGTTGTTTTTTTAGAATTTTACGTATCCCAAAGTAACCAAAATCTAATGGTTCACTCCGTTGACCACACATCCCTCTCCACAACATCTCATCACAGTTATTTTCATTAAACCTGCTAACGGACAAACAAATCAATTCTGGCAAAAAAACATGACTCATGTGATGGAGGTAATCAATTTAGAGGAAACAGTTTAGATTAACATTCCCCCTCAAGGCTTCTGTGGTTTTGTTTTGTGTGATAAAGCTGCATATATTAGAGCAGCCCTTTTTTTTGTGACCACTCCAAAGCACAGCAGTGTGATAATCCCGTTGGTTTAATCAGTATGTTGATAAGACACACCTGTCAGATGGGTTATTATATCTATCTCCACATCTGAGAGCTCACTGACACAGATTGGATCAATTTTGTGATTTATTTCAGAGAGAAATAAGTCTCACAAGTGTATAAAATTCAAGAGTGAAGTTGGCACATGTGTGCGTGTGTGTCTGACAAACACTGCATGAAATGATGGTGTGATACTGAATCAAACTTAATTTAAATTCTGTTCTCATCAGCCTGTTTCTATCAGGTATTGGGAGCCACTGAGCTCATTCTCCTGTGTGGCTGCTGGCATCAACACTTTATACAAAGTCAGAAAGGAGCAGGAGCTGCCTGTCATCACCGCCTTCATTCTGAGACATTTTATCATACAGAGCTGTAATCACACACATAATGGAGTTCCTGAACTCCATTTAGTGTTCTAACTTTCTCAATTCTCTCTGTGCACTGTTTTTCAGAGTCTTCACCATCAAAACATCGTCACTCACCCTCCGCTCTCTCTGCCTCACCGCAAACCCGAAACACAGGCAAGAGAATGCAATTAATCAACTGGCCAAGTGAAGGCGGCGGGATCAGTTAGGCTGCAGAAAGGGGGCAAGAGATGAGAAAGGATCCATCTGAGTCAGAGAGTCTGAGGACGTGTTGAGAACTGTGGAAACAATGATGGAGCGTGGATGGAGGTGTCTGTTACAGATGGGAATCAGTAGAATTGTCATGGTTGTTCATCTGAAAATAGGCTTCCATTTATTGATTTGGGTTGCCCCCCATTCTGCAATCTGTTTAAAGGCAGATCACTTTTATTTCTACATGCAGTTTTTATCTTGAGAGCATCCAAAAGAGGAAAAGCCTTTTAAGACTACATTGAATGGATAAATCTCATGAAGCCTGATGCAGGAGCCTATGAGTGAAAATATTTTCAAGCTAGTGGAACTTTTTCATTGGAGTTGCATTTAGTCTGTTCCTAAAAACTATCATGGAAATGTTCGTAAACATTGGTCTTAATCTTTGCTTAAGATCGTGTGACACCAATGGCGACTAAATGATCCTACAACATTGTGGATAAAAGATGTGAGACAGAAAAAATGAAATAAGAAGACACAAAAAGTGTAATATTTGTCCACAAAAAAGGAGAAAATATGGACTTTTTAAATTACAGTATAAATACTGTGTTGCAAGCCTGCAGCGGTTTTCACCTCAGTACACTGTATAAAATATGTTGGTCATCATACCATAAAAATTTGCTTATTACCACTTTCATAAAAAACATGAACAGAGAATCTATGCTACGCCTCGACTGCCTGTCAGGCATCACGATGGGAGGCACTGACACAGAACAGTGAAAACAGCAGAGAGAATGACTTTAATCCCTAACAAAGAAATACATGTTCAACAAGATATTCATACAAAATAGAAAGGCTAAAAAGATGGAAATCAATCCATTCATTTTCCTTTGAAACTTTGTCATAGATGGATTCAGAAATAAACGTACTATCTGTGTTTTATCTGTGATGCCTGATGCATTAAATGAGTCTGAAGGTGGTAAAAACAAGTTTCACATTCATGTACATTACTTCTTTGTGGGTTTTTTTTTTTTTTTTGTTTTTTTGGCTGAGTTAAGAATAATAAAAAATTCTAGCATCCTCGTCTGAATGCTAAAATGCATTACTGAAATAATTTTGTTCACCCCCACAGCAACATTTGCCTCCTGTCTGTTCAACAACCTCAAGCTGCACCTCAAGTTAAATCCTGATTTACATAAATACATTTTGAAAAAAAGATTCTGTTCCTTTTTCCTCCCAATTCTATTTATTTTTTTTAAAGAGAGGCTTTCAATCACATTTTGAATAATTGCTGAATAACTGCACTCTAATAATGCATTTGTTCTTTTCTGGTTTAATACCATTATTGGTTGCTGTGTTGGATGATGTGTGCAGTAGTTTTTTTTTTCCCTTCTATCCCTTGTATTTGGGGACCCTGAGGAAACTTGGGCTCCACAAATTCTTCTGACGCAGTGTTATGGCCGGCTCGTGAACCGCAACACATTTTACTTAAGACAAACTATGTAGCACAAAAAGCAGCATTGCATCAGTCAGAAATCCTGGCGTCGTCCACGTCTGCACCCAAAAGGTTTGCTACAGAAAATGACGAGCCCACAGTGAAGCAACCTGGGAACACCGACCGGTGGAGGGAGAGAAAAAAAGAATCCACTGTTTAATGCAGTTAAACTGAATGCACTCACAGTTCATTCGAGTTTCAAAATACTACTGTTTATAGTAGAACCCAATACATTGATAATCATGACATGCGGAGGCCTATTTCACTTGTTCATCTAGTTATAAACTTGAGAAATAATAACTTTTTCAACCTAAATTCTGTATAGCGAAATCCAATACATTGTCAATCATGACAAACAGAGGCCCAATTAACTTGTTTATAAAATTCTAAACTTGGAGTAATCATTCTACTGACATAAATTCTATATAGTGGAATCCCATATAATCTTAACTATGCTGTGCCGAGGCCTATTTAACCCTATTTAACCTGTTCATACAGTAATATCATTGAAAGAAATTCTTCAGTTAAATCCTCCCCCACCTCTGTCACTTCAGATGTGCTCCAGGGTTCTGTTCTGGGGCCTCTCTTTTTCATTATATACCTCCTTCCCCAGGCAATATTTTTAGTAAACTCAACATTCATTGCCACTGTTATGCTGATGACACCCAGCTCTATCTCACCACTAAATCCTCGTCTACTCTTCCACCCACCTCCCTTGCTGTTATGAAAATCTGATATGAAAATCTGGTTCACCCTGAACTTCCTTGAATTAACAGTAACAAAACTGGGGTTCTCCTCATTGGCACCAAATCCACCATTTCCAAAACAGACAGAGAGGGTCAAACATTACCATGTGTGCAGCAAATACAGGATTACTCCTACACAGATGCCAGGTTGGACTCTACAATACCAAGCACCTCCTTGATTTTCTCAATGATCACCACCAGCGCCTGGTTCCAGAGGAGGATCAGGAGGGAAAAAACTTGAGGACCCGTGTGATCACCTGGGACAATGTGGCTTTCCATCATTCACAAGTAGTGGTATGAAGTCCACCCAAGACTGGTATGTCTGTTCCTTCCACCTTATTCACCTTTCCTCAACCCCATGGAGGAGGTTTTTTTCTGCATGGAGGTGGAAGGTTTGTGACCATAAGCCACATGACTAGATGCCCCTCCTTGAAGCCATGGATGCTGGCTGCAGGGACATCACAGCTGATCATTGCCAAGGGTGGATACCAAGCAGTTCTATCCCAGGTGCCTCGCCTCTATATGTGATGTAGATGAAAACATGTGGCCAAACCCTGAAGATTTTAGACAGTAATTTTGTTTTTTACGTAAGCCACCCCCCTTTTTTGTTCAGAATGCTCTTGTTGTGAAGAGCAGGTTTGGAGGAGGAGCTGAAGGATCAGGAAGATGGGAGGAGCTAGAGCAAGGACAATTTATAAATTGGATAGAGACCAGGTGCGTGTCCTTTTTCCATTTGATGCAGCAGAGCCCTACCACACCTGACAGAAATGTTTGTCTGCATCATTATATAAAAACCAGCCTTCATTGTTGTCAGCCCCATCGATTCATCTGCTGCCCTCAAAGTAATAATAAATTACAACAGAAGGAATCTTGAGTCTTTCCATGTGCCTGACTGCACAGCCACAGTGTTTGTCAAAGTCCCTGTCATCAGCCCACCTGTAACATCTCCGTACAACACAAGTATTTTATATGGTCCTTTGAGCTGGATACAACAAATCCTATGGATGAAACACCAAGGAAATCAAGGAGACAACCTCAACCCCCCTCTCATTTAGTTGACTATAGCACACAGTATACTGGTTATAGTTATGCAACATCTCTGCCTAGCCAACTACCTGCAGATCCACAAGGCCAAGGAGTAGCTGGGGCAGCTCCAGCTCGTTACCAGATTAAGGAGAGCCAACCTAAGGAGAGCCACTTAACAACCACTCACCCTCCTCAAAGGGAGTTGGTGAACATACAAAATGATGTTGAAAAACTTTGTAGAATGATGATTCAGTTCACAGCCTCAGTACAAGTTCTAACTAACCAGCAGAATGCCATAGACTCTCCCTTAAATTCTATTACCTCAGCTGAGGTCCCTACAGATGCTTCTCCAGCCCCCAGCAACCATCCTACTCATGAGCATGATCACTCTTGTCAGGTAGGCCAGTCTTTAGTGGAGGAACTCTCCCATTGTTTGGAGCAACATGAGTTGCAAGCCACACATCCCCACGATAGGTTCCAGTTTCCTCCTGCTCCAAGTCGCTCATCTCGCTCCACCAACTAAATCCTTGTTGCCTACACCAGAGCCTCCACCACGACCATTCGGGTCCACCCAGAAATCTGAACTGCGACTTGCACTCACACCTGGGGCCCTTTACATATTCAGAGTTTAAACCAGTCTGCCCCCCACTAGAATATCTTACTGCCTCCAATGTCACACCGTCACTTAACCTGATGCATCCTGCAGTACCAAGCACCTCCATTCCTAAATCCCGAGCTCATATACATTAGAATTAGTTGAGGCTGCACCTCCTATTTCCTCTTTAGGTAATGCATCTCTGGATGTGCCTCCCTACCGTTGTGAGGTACCACAGCTACAGAGGCTCACCGTCTCTGCTCCTACTCCATATGCAGTTCCAGCATCAAGACTTCCCCCACATGATGCCTCTTTTGCCTCCTGTGTAGCCCCCCCTGGTTCGACACAACCTGTAGCACACCCGACTGAGGTGATGGAGTCCTCCGACCGGCAGCCTCCTTATCTGAGAGCCCCATATCCTCCAGTTCGAATTAGATCAGCTACTGTTGATGTTCTTTCTCTCCCTCAGTCTCAATCTACTGTGGCAGCTCTGCTACAGACTCAACCTGCCGCTGGGGCTCTCCCTCCTCAACCATTACAAGCTGTCACTGGTGTCCGTCCTTTCCCTCCACTGTATACTTATAATGCTGTTCCTTCAAGTCACCACATGCCAGCTGTAGTTGGTGCCCTTCTGCAGCCTCCACACCCACCAGCAGCTGCTCCCCTCCATCCTGATGTGCTACATCAACCTGTAGGGTCAGTGGTCACATAGCCAGCTTAACAGACTGCTTACCGCTCCCGCCATGAAGCCCCTTCATTCCCTCATTTTTTTCATGATGACCCACAGGAATTCTCTATGCTCAAGATGACCTTCCATAACCTTCTATACCCAGATGAACCTGAACAGTTTAAATATCATATTGACCATCTGAAGTTGGATTCTGCTTGCCGCATTGCACTCTCCTATGTCAACAGCCCATATCCTTACACTCATGCACTAGCTGCCCTGCAACAACATTATTTCAAGTACCAGCTGATAGTGAAATAAGTGAAATAAGTGCAATTCAAGCTCTTCCCTCCCTCCAAACTGGTGACTCAAGAGGCTTCAGTGATTTTACCAGCAGAGTTGGAGCACTTGTTGGTATGCTACAGTCTCTAGGTAGTGTTCAAGGGCAAGCAGAGTTAGGTGTGCTTCCCATGTGCAGAACCTTCTTGCTAAGTTGCCTCCAGAGTTGGTTACCAACTATGCTCGTTGTGTCTGTACCAACCATCCAGGAACCTCATACAACCTTGTCGACTTTGCTACCTGGCTGGAAACTGAGGCAGAGTGCCAGATTTTAACATCACAAGTCAGTTACAACCGACGGATGCAAAATCATCAGTATCGGAAGGAGAGGGAGCAACAAATCAAAGCCAATTATCCCAAGGCCACAATACTACATGGCACAAGCAGTGTACGCCCATCTCCGGCTCCACAGACCATGAGACCTACCACCACTAAGTCAACAGGCAGCAAACCAAAACCCAGATATCCATATTGTTGCACCAAAGACCATCACTTCAGTGTATGCCCTGAATTCCGCCATCTGAACCCTGACAATATCAAGAATTGGATTCACACCAATAACCGCTGCTGGCAATGTGCACATGAGCATAGAGCACTGGACTGTGACCTCAAGACGCCATGCCCAAAATGTATTGGTAAGCACTTTGGCATCCTGCATGAAGCTAATAGGAGAAAGGCTGAAGTATCTTACCTGATCTGCTCCATCTGTAGTTCCAAAGTCCTTCTGAAGGTTGTGAAAGTGCTCTTAAGTTATAGAGGAAAAGAGCTTGAAACCTATGCCATTCTTGATGACGGTTCCCAACGGACAATGCCATTGCCTACTGCTGCTTCTTACCTTGAGCTAGATGGGGCGGCAGAGTCCCTCACTCTGTTAATCAAGGCACTGAAATGCTTGAGGGCAAGAAAGTGACATTCAACATCTCTGCTTCCAATCCCCTTAAGAAATTCCTAATCAAGGAAGACTTACCCTGCTCAGATCTTCCCCCGCTTCAGACACCTGCAAGGCCTACCCATCCAGCCATTAAACCGGGTTCAGCCTGCCTTGCTTAATGGGTTGGACCATCCCCATCTTCTCTGCCCCATTGAGAGGGTGCGTCTTGGTCCTGGTGAGGGCCCCGCTGCTGTACACACCCGCCTGGGCTGGGCTCTTCAAGGTCCAACTATGCTTCCCCTGACTCCTGAAGACTCTACTGCTACTGAGACAGAATAGGTAAATGTAGTCCAAACCCTGTTTCTTGAGATCCACTCACTCTAGTCCGATCCTCGCCACAATGTGGAGAACCTGTGGCAAGTTGACGTCCTTCCCTTTCAGAGCAGCGGACCTGCTACTATATCCAAGCAGGACCTTGAAGTTCTGGATCAGCTTACCTCCAAGACAATGCGTGTCACAGTGGATGGTATCAACCGATACGCAACCTCACTACCTCAGATTAAAATTTCCCAAGTCCGGGCGCAGCCTGCGCCTGTCTCCACACTTGAGCCTAATCCTGTGTCTGCACCTCAGCTTGCGTCAGAGTCTGCACCCCAGCTTAGTCCCTGTCTCCGCAACCGGACCCCAGCCTGATCCTGTCTCCATGCCCCAGCCGTTCTCTGATCCTGATCCAGTGACTGCCAGTCTTCTCATGGGGTGGCTGGATGCATCCCTTCCGTCATATTCCGTGATGTAGAACTCTTAACCAACCGTAGATGGCGCCACGGTCAAGTTCCAATGGAAAGCCCATTGGACGGGTCCAACGTCTCCTACCAAGTCCTGATGTAAAAACGCTGACCCTATAACCACTCCCTGATGCTCCTGACAGGAGTCAAATATGAGATTCATATTTGAGGGGCAGCTGTTGTGAAGAGCAGGTTTGGAGGAGGAGCTGAAGGATCAGGAACTGGGAGGAGCTAGAGGAAGGACAATTTATAGATTGGATAGAGACCAGAGGCTTTAACACTGGCTTTTCGGTACCAAAAAGGTGGCTTACTTTCTATCGGGCTACGTTGTCGTGGTAACCTATGCTGAACACCTAACCTGCTCCGGAGCAGGATAAGTTCAGGATAAGAGCTCAGCAGGTATAAAAGCCCCACCTACTGACCAATCAGTTCTCTAGGAAAATGGCCTGTCCGTTTTATGAGAACCCGGTGGATCTTGGTGCACAGCAGGGGTGGGCGATACTGGGAATTCTGGTATCGATCCGATACCAAGTAAATACAGGGTAGTATCGGCCGATACCGATATGATACCGATACTTTTTGCTTGGAAATGTCATGATCATTGAATAATTGAACCCCCCCCAAGTTATTTATTATAATTGTGATAAACACAGCACAATAAAAAGGTGCCTTGACATTAGCAACCTTAACCATATTGATACTGTCTCTATCTGGCCTATCTGTCACTCTCTCTCTCTCTCTGTCTCTCTCTCTCTGATGCTGTTCTTGTCTTCCTTTGATTTCTTTTCCACCCAACCGGTCGAGGCGGATGGCCGCCCAAAAGAGTCTGGGTCCTGCCCGGAGTTTCTTCCTCATCGAGGGAGTTTTTCCCCGCCACTGTCGCTTATGCTTGCTCTGGAGGGTTCAGTTGGGTTTCTCTGTCTGTTAAAGCGCTTTGAAATGTCTGCTGCCATGATTAAGCGCTATATAAATAAAACTTGATTGATTGATTGAACTTGATTGATATTGTTAACCTTGTATTTTCATCTGATTACTTTAGTAATAGAATTAATCAATAGATTAGTCGATTCCTTGGGTAATGGATAGCTGTAGCCCTTGGTAAAACAACATTCTTTTCAACTGGGTGAACATATAACCATTGAACAAATCTCCTAAAATTGATACCCAATTACACTGTGAAAAACAGATTACATGGGTATTGTTGATTTTTTGGCTGAAAAGCCTCTGACAGATTACATTGTCTCTGTCCGGAGGATGCAGCAGGCCAGTGGCCAGGTAGGAGGGGGGGGCTAAAGGGGTACCTGAGTCACTCACTCAGGCAGAGACTCAGAGGGTAGCAGGGGTCGCCGGGCGAGAGAGAGAGGGGGGTGAGCTATTTGCACAGAGAAGCGGCACTTTGAGGAAATTGGTGAAGGAGCAAAGTATCGATCACAGGACAATAGTATCGATCCAATCCAAGTACTTGCTTAGTATCGATAATATCGATATTTGGATCTCTCCGCCCACCACTAGCGATTGGTCGCATGCAGCAAACTCCGCTTCATGCGACCTCATAAAGTGAAGCCAGATAAGTAGGAGGAAGCCTGGCTAGGTTAATCAAGCTTTATGGCACAGGCCTCTGGTGTACTTTGATTGACTGCATGTACCTTATGAAGTGAAAACAAGCATTATTCTTGGACATAATAATTTTATTTTGAGTCCAATTTCCAGTGTTTTGGTAAAGTTAGTGTGTGCGGAGAAAGATGTGTTCTATTTTGAAATGAAGAGTTATATATATATATATATATATATATATATATATATATATATATATATATATATATATATATATATATATATAATTAACAAAATGTGTTTTTGTGAAGAAGTTGTCCATTTGGTCAATTGTGTTTTGTAGGTGTGAGTCTGTGTTAAGAGTTTAGAGAAAGTATTTGAAGTATGAGTCAGTGCTTGTTAGTGACTGAAAAAACTATACTTTATACAGGCCTATCAACTTATTTATAGGATTTAAATTTCTTTTATCTCAAGATGAGGGTCAAGGTCAGGGGCTAGGGTCAGGATAGGTTGCATTATTTATTAACTGTAACAATTTTTTTGGACACACACCCACATTAAACAAAAAACAGATCCTCTCATTGTGTACATCTGTCACAAACGAATTGCTTCTGGCTGTGACTGTTGCACACAACATTCACACAGCAATCAGCGGTTTTGAGATCTTTCTTTTTTTGACAAACCTGCACCTCTTCCTCTTCCGCTGGTGATGTGTGTCTGTTCCCTGTAGCCGGATTGCAGCAGTATTTGTCACTCCAACCCTTTCCATTGCTGCTGTGATGTAGGCTGATAGGCAGGGGTGGACAGTAATGGAGTAAATTTACTTAAGTACTGTACTTAAGTACAGATTCTGAGGATTTTTACTTTACTCAAATAATATAATTCTGTCATACTTATTACTCTTACTCGAATACATTTCCAAGGCAAGGATTTTTACTCTTACTCGAGTTAATTTCTGAAAAGGCTCATGAATACTCGTTACTTTTAGGTTTGCCTGTTGTTGTATTTTTGCCCCCCCCCCCCCCCCCAAAATGCAATTGGCCACACGCAGTGTTCGTCAAAGAAGGAAACCTACCACAGTACACATTCTCAACTGGGATTTACGTAAAAGCGGAAATACGTCATCCCCTACCCAATCAGCTCAAAACAAGACCGCGGTGGCGATGGAAGAAGAAGCCTCCGTTGAATCTCATGAACATGATGAGCTGGAGTTTTATGAGGCGGAGGAAGAAAACCCATGGCCTCATCTTAAAGATATGTTCGAGTTTGTAGATGTGAAAAAGGACAACACTGACCCAGACAAGAAAAAGTACATTTTCAAATACTTATTGTGTTTGCCGAAGAAAAACTGACAAAAGTCACACCTAGAGACCTCTTGTCACTTAATTTTACAGTACTACAGACTGACAGAGACTGGGGGGCAGGGGGAGACACACAGATGGGGGGGGGGGGGGCAGACAGACTTACAGACAGGTGGGGGGAGACAGACAGTCTGGGGGAGACAATATTGTGGTCCTGGGATATGTCCTTCCTGTAAACATTGAGTTGTTGAAAGCAGAGATTTAATTTGTTGTAAAGCAGTGGTTCTCAACCAGTAGTCCACCAGGGTGTCCTTTAGGGGTTCCAGTTGGTCCCCAGTTGGTTGGGCCTGTATGGCTCCATTTGGTCTTGTGTGTGTATGGAAGGGGGGGATTGTTTAATAAAATGTGAAAGTGACATAATTGTCCTCTATGAGGATTCCATTAATTTAATTTCCATTTTTATAGATGTTGGGGAAGGCTTGGTTCAGTATAACATAATGGTTCTACAGGCAAGAACATCAGTGCAGGTGGTTTCAAAGGGTTTCCTCTGAAACAAGAGATACAAGGTACTATATATAAAATTGTAAAATGACAGTAATTCAGTCAGGCCCATTCTCATCAAAGATAAATAAAAAAAAAGGAATTAACTCTTACTTTTACTTTAAGTACATTTAAAATCATTTACTCTTGAATACTAAAGTACATTTAAAAGCAAGTACTTTTTTACTCTTACTCAAGTAATGTATTGACTGGGCTACTCTTGTAGCGGAGTAAATTTTGATCAGAAGTATTTGTACTCTTATTCAAGTACTGGGGTCAAGTACTCTGTCCATCTCTGCTGGTAGGTTCGGGGTACCTTCCAGTCGACTTTTCACGTGAGGTATTACAAGCTCCGTTGAGAGCTCTGTGAGGAAGTGTTGTTGTCGATTGGTGATGCCTGTGTAAACTTCATGGTGCTGAGCCCTGAAAAATGTATAGGCATTCAGAGCGGCAACGTCAATCATGTTATACCAAAGCACCATGGGCCATCTGTGTGTCTGGTGTTTGCAGGTGTCATTGCCAACCACATGGTCCATTATATCCACACCTCCTTTGGTCTGATTGTAGATGAGGATCGCTTCTGGCTTTTGCTTTGGGCTGTTTTCATCTACAGTCCTGATGCGTTGATTTGTGCTAAGTAGCAGAACAGCCTTTCCCTTCTTTCTTACATAGCTGATCATGTTCATGTTGCCATCAAACCCAAATTCAGGTTGTGCACAGGACTCCCAAAAAGCATATGGACTGGTACATCCCAGTTCTTCTCACTACCTGCAAGAATGGTCAATCCAATGAAGGCCATCAGCTCATCTTTGGTTTTCTACTCTGTTCCCATGTCTGAGGTTGCTCTTTCTCCTTCCTTGTTTGTGTATATCAGCACCTCGTCTATTATATCATCAGACATGAACCCCTTCCATGCATTTATTCGGGAGACAGTTCTAAACCCAGGTACAGGTCCCGGCCGAATGTGTTGAAACCTGACTTGGTGTTGTAGCCTCCCTGGGGGGTAACTAAGCCCTGTGCCCTTGTGGCTCCTTCCTCCTCAGATGACTCATCAGGAGACCAGTGTTGACTGCCCTTGTTTAGTGGGGGGACCATAAACTGGGTCTTCCATATCTGAGATGTCAGAATCTGAGTCAATGACTGCTACTGGCTCTTCATCCCATCCGTCCTGGATCATTTGCAGGGCACCGTCCAAAGGGATCCTAGCTGGCATCCTATCAGCCATTTTACTATAGATAAAATAAAAAAAACACATTTAACCAGTAATGTGATCACACGTTAGAATATATCACCAAAAAATTAAGCTCATAAATAGAGAAATGACTTAAAAGTATGTTGCTCTGTAGCAGTGGTGAGCTTACTGACACCGGATGTGCTGATGGGAAAGTTCCAGCAGAAGTGGATTATTGATGATGGTGTGTAAGTGGGACAGTAAAAGTGGCTAAAAATTAAAGGTTCATACCAAAATCCATAAAAACTATTGGGGGGGTCATATGTGACCCCACTCGTGGAAGAGTGGGGTAGTGATGCAAAAACTGTAATTTCTTGAAAATAATATGTTTTAAAATTGAAAATGGCCTCATGTCACAAACATAATGAGGAATACTTGGAATATGAATATATTACATGCTTTAATTTTGAAGCTGTTGAAGAAAAACAACCCATGGGGTAATGCCTGACCCCTCAAGTGCATCTAAGGGTTTAAAGGAACTACGAAGTGCACTGGCACATGGGGCCCGGGAGAGGAGTCACCTTAAATTATTATTAATAAAACCAAGAGTTTAAAAGAATTAAAATCAATTAAAATAAATTAAAATTGTGAGTGAGAGAAGAAAAGTTAGGGGAATGAGGGAAATATGATAAAATGGATATTAAAGTTTATAAGAACTTTTGCAAAAAGAAAAGGAAGCAGGTAAGCTCAAATAATGGTTCATGTGGTCCACAATAAAACCACATTAGAAATAATAATTAGGTTCTGAGAGGATGATGGAGGTGACGGGGTTTGTTGGGAGTGGGACATGAACCCTGCTCCCCACACTGTACGGGGATCAGGATTCTCGAGAAGCTACAGCTTCTTGATGGTGTCTGTGGGAAACTACAAACATGACGTAGATGGTGGGAAAAATTGTTGTCCGGTCGGGGTTTGAACCCTCGATCTTCGGGTTGGCAGTCTTATCTTTCCTCTACGCTATCAAGAGGGTATGATAAAATGTAAAATGGATTTATAATTGATTGATAACTAATAAAAAATGAATTATTTATTCAATCAGGTTTAAGACCCCTTCCAAGTACGAGAATAACTTAATAAAAAATGATATGGATAATAATGAATTATCAATAAGTGCTCTGGTTAAGTGCTATGTACATAAAATATTATAATAAATAAAATAAAGCATGCAATTTAAAGTAATGATTCAAAAGAAGAAAGTAATTTGTATAAATAAAATAAAGGACTCACACAGTAAAGTAAGATAAACAACTTGTTGGTTCTAAACAAAAAGGGTGATTAACATTTGAAAAAAATAATAAGCTGAAAGATTCTTATACAATGTGTAATTATATTCATATTTTATAATTTTTTATTACTGTCACATATCTAAAAAAGAAAAAAAGACAAGATGAAGAAAAATACTCAATATTATCACTAAATGACAATAGAGAGTTTATGAAAAACAAATTACTATTTTTTTATTTAGTTTTTTTTTGCAATTAAAGGGAAGGTGCCTTTAACAGAAACACAAGTGAGATAAAATAGGGAAATATAAGTTTGCTTATAGTGTTAGTTAAATCAGTTGATGTAAAAACATTCCATAAATAAGGGAGACACATCATAAAATCAAGAAAAGGTCATCCCAAACAACTTTTAGTGTTTTTAATACATGATAAAATAACTTGCGTAACACCAGATCTAGGGAAATTCACTCATATATTTCTGTATAGGCTGGAAATGTAATAAATAAAATGGACAAAATAAATAAGTTAAAGTACTGTAAATTAATATAACCAATAGAATCCATAGGCTAATAATAAATAAATGTGGATAGAAGATAGAAATAAAAAACAGAAGTGAAAAAATTAAAAGGGTTTAAGAGGGAATTAGTTTGAGATGGGGAGAAAATTTTAATTTGGTGTTAAATTATTTTGGGACCTAAAAAGAGTTAAACTGGAGTAAAATAAGTGTTTAATTGAATTTTTCATTCAGGTCATGGCGTTCAATCGTGTCCAGTTTGAAGAGCCAGCGTCTCTCAGCTGCACGGCGTTGCATGAGGTACCAGCGGCTGTCGCTCTCGATTCCCAGGCTCTGGACATTGTTGGGTTTTAAAATGAATGTATAAAATGTTAGTTCCTGCTCCGCTATTCATGATATAAAAATGTTGTTTCATACGTTTGAATATGGCATTTCTGGTAGGCCCGACATCTGATGGCATAAACAGCATGCAGGGCGTGGGGGCCTGCCAGAGGTTGAAATCTCAGCCTCCCATGGACGGGTGGGTAGACTGTAGGTGTGTGAAGTTATGGCGGGTAGGGTAGGGTAGACTTTGAGTATGTGGTGTCCAGTGAGATGAGACATGAATGTGTGTCTTTGTTGAGGGGGGACCGTATTAACCTCCGTCTTAATACTCCTAAGGAAGCGCCTCTAATACCCCCGAGGCCAAAGTGCACTAAATAGTTTTCGTCGCCTCCTCCACATCCTTCGGGTAGGTGCAAATCCTATGGAAATGGATTAATTCTGATTTAACTACCCCCTAGAAAGCATGCTTCAGGTGGTAAGTGCGGGCAGTTGCAGAGAGTGGATTCCTCCCAGTCGACCAGAAAGATGTCAGCATATGAGGGGGAAAATATTTCCTTCCCATGGCGCAGCCACAAACCTGGAGGTAGTGCTGGTTATTTAAAGTAAAGTTGTTCCAGGTGAGGGCTATTTCTAAAAGTTATAATATTGCATAGTTGGATCAGGAGGGTCAGGATGATGGCAGAGAGGCTGAGGTGGGTAGCTATGTTCGTATTTCGAGAATCGATGTCTATGGAAAAGAGGAGTGTGTGGGGTGGGACCTGGAAGGAAGAAAAGTGGTGAACGAATGTGTTTGTGGGAAGGGGTGTTAAAATAGTGATCTATGCAGTCGGCTATATGGTGGAACTCGGACCCGCAATGACTGACGATGGGTCTCCCTACTGGGACAACCGACTTGACTGTACAGGTTTCAGATGGTTTGTGAATTTTGGGGAGTAAGTAAAAAAGGTGTGATCGGGGTTCTGAGTTCCTGGTCCGGACCGTAGCCGCAAACTTCAGGAATTTGACAGACTGGTGACCAGATGTGCAGCAGTTGGTGTACAGGGAGAAGAGCAGAAGGGAAAGAACGCAGCAGCCCTGGATACTTGAGTGTATCCAGTGCTGATGGTCCGGGTGTCGGAGACATGCTTCCCCAGCCTCACCAACTGCCGTCTGTCTGTCAGGAAGTACGTAATCCACCTGCACATGGAGTCGGGCACATTCAGCTGGGAGAGCTTGTCATGGAGCAGAGCTGGGACAATTGTATTGAAAGCAGAGCTGAAGACCACAAACAGAATCCTGGCGTAGGATCCTGGGGAGTCCAGGTGCTGGAGGACAAAGTGTAGCGCCATGTTTACAGCATTGTCTACACATCTGTTGGCTCTGTAGGTGAACTGTAGAGGGTCCAGGAGGTTGCCAGTGATGTCCTTGAGGTGGGTCAGGACAAGGTGCTCAAAGGACTTCATGACCACAGATGTCAGAGCAACAGGTCTGTAGTCGTTAAGTCCTGTGATCCTTGTCTTCTTGGGGACTGGGACAATGGCTGACGTCTTGAAGCATGCTGGTATGTGACAGGTCTCCAGTGAGGTGTTGAAGATGTGAGTGAACACCGGAGACAGCTGGTTGGCGCAATGCTTCAAGGTGGAGGGAGAGACGGAGTCTGGGCCTGCAGCCTTGCAGTGGTTGAGTTGTTGGAGGAGACTCCTCATCTCTCTTTCTTTGATAAGGAGAGGTGTGGGGCTGTGAAGGACCAGATGAGATAGTGGGGGAGGGTATAGGGCTGCTGGCCAGTGGCAGGTCATTGACAGTGATGGGGGGGGGTAAGGTCTTTCCCATTGTCTTTCAAGACAACAGTAATAGTCGTTAAGGCTGTTGGCCAGACGTAGGTTGTTGACAGAGGGGGACACTAGGCTTGTAATTGGTGATTGCCTCTGTCTGGAGAGGGCTCAAGGCTGAGTCGAGTCGTTGGCTGAGAATTGTTCTTCCATTCTCGTTTCACTCCTTACCAAATCTGTCTCTGTCCCCACTTCTGAATGCAGCCTCCTTCTCTGACCTGAGCCTTCTGAGTGTGGCTGTGAACCAGGGTTTGTCGTTGTTGTAGCTAACCCTGGTCTGTGTTGGGATGACGCTGTCCTCACAGAAGGTTATGTAGGATGTCAGTGTCCATGTACTCATCTAGGCTGTTGGTGGCAGACCTAAATATATAATTTTCCTCACAGACACTTTCTGTGTCCTGACCACTTGCTGAGGAGATCGGGGTGAAGAATGAATGTCCGCTTGGACCATTGAAACTGTCTGTCCAAAATGGTCAGACTGCTCTGGGGCCACCACTATTGGAGACAGGATTGGGACGGGGACCAGAGGAGAGTCCCCAAACAAGTCCTGTGATCCCTCCCCCCCTTAAGAGCTCCAACGCCTACAAAAGAACGTCCTGAGTTGTGAGGCAGGGGTGTAGACTTGGCTTGCGCAGGGCTAAGGTGAACGAGGGGGCTATCCTCACTAATTACAAATCCCAGGTGTTATTGCAGTCCAACAATTTGGGGGTGGTTAGACCAGTTTGTTTCTTCTCAAAAAAGTTCAATAAACAACCAAACTACTCAGTTTTTGAGAAAGAAACCCTGGCTTTGATTCTTGCCTTACAACATTTTGATGTTGCCTGTTTTAATGTTGCCTCTGTGTCTTTCATGGTCTTCACTTATTACTATACTTAGACCTTCCTCAGTTCATTGCCGAGTTCCAACCAAAGGCTCGCTTGTTGGGCTCTGTTCCTCCAGTTGTACAGCTTGGGCATTCGCCACATTGAAGTGTGGGACAATGTGGTTGCGGATGCCTTGTCTTGTGAGACTTGTAGATACTGAGTTGGTCTACGTGTTTTCTGTGTCCCGTACTCCTGGTTTTTCCGCTTCCTCTTGTGTTTCAGAGATTCAGATGATGGAGTGGAGTGAGAGCCTGAGATAGTGGGGAAATAGGCGAAGAGGGTTTTTTTTTAATGGTTTTTGATTTGGTGAACGTGTGCCAGGGATCGCTCTAGGACCCTGACTTTACATGTTTTGCGGGTCCTCTGATGAGCAGCATTAACTTCAAGTAACTGGGAAGACCTGGTCGGTGTTCGCAGTTTGCTTAACCCCTTACTTCGCCTGCCGATTCAAAGTCCGTGAGCAGATGTTTTGGTTGCAGAGGTGGATGACTCCTGGATTTCTGACTAATGTTACGCTGATATTTGTGCTAATAGCTTGTCTTAAATAAACTTTTGTTAACTTTGGAGCTTGTCCATTATTTGAACTTGGGACTTCTCGCACCATCCATCATCCATCTTCCACCGCTTATCCGTAGTTGGGTCGCGGGGGCAGCAGCTTCAACAGGGAGCCCCAAACTTTCCTTTCCCCGGCCACATCCACTAGCTCTGACTGGGGGATCCCAAGGCGTTCCCAGGCCAGTGTTGAGATATAATCCCTCCACCTGGTCCTGGGTCTGCCCCGAGGTCTCCTCCCAGCTGGCCGTGCCAGAAACACCTCCCTAGGGAGGCGTCCCAGAGGCATCCGCACCAGATGCCCAAACCACCTCAACTGACTCCTTTCCACGCGATTGAGCAGCGGCTCTACTCTGAGCCCCTCATGAACAGCATTGTTTCTCACCCTATATCTAAGGGAGACACCAACTATCCGCCTGAGAAAGCCCATTTCAGCCACTTGTATCCGTGATCTCGTTCTTTCGGTCATGACCCATCGCTCATGACCATAGGTGAGGGTAGGAACGAAGATTGAACGGTAGATGGAGACCTTTGCCTCTCGGCTTAGCTCCCTCTTTGTGACAACAGTGCGGTAAAGCGACTGCAGTACCGCTCCTGCTGCCCCAATTCTCCGTCCAATCTCATGCTCCATTGTTCCCTCACTCGTGCACAGGACCCCAAGATACTTAAATTCCTTCACTTGTGAAAGGACCTCATTCCCCACTCGGAGAAGGCAGTCCACCGGTTTCCTGCTGAGGACCATGGCCTCAGATTTGGAGGTGCTAATTCTCATCCCCGCCGCTTCACACTCAGCTGCAAACCGGACCAGTGAGCGCTGCAGGTCACAGGCTGATGACGCAAAGAGGACCACATCATCTGCAAAAAGCAGCGATGCAATCCTCAGGCCACCAAACTGTAAAGCCTCCTCACCACAACTACGCCTCAATATCCTGTCCATGAAAATCACAAACAGAATTGGTGATAAAGCGCAGCCCTGGCGAAGGCCAACAGCTACTCGGAACAAGTTCGACTTACTGCCGAGAACCCGAATGCAGCTCTCACTTTGGGCGTACAGGGATTGCATGGCCCTGAGGAGAGGCCCTCTCACCCCATACTCCCGCAGTACTTCCCACAGTATATCCCTGGGGACTCAATCATACGCCTTCTCCAAGTCTACAAAACACATGTAGACTGGATGGGCATACTCCCAAGCCCCCCTTTTAGGATCTCTGTGAAAGTAAAAAGCTGGTACGTTGTTCCGCGACCAGGACAGAACCCACATTGTTTCTCCTCAATCTGAGGCTCGACAATCAGATTGAGGAGGAACAATGTGGGTTCTCTCTCGCACCCGAAGCAAAAATTATACCCCTAGACCAATTGGTGGTCCCTCCTGGATGTAGGGACCCAAAACTAATGGAAGCGTCTAATAGTTGGTTAATGCTGAAGATTTCATTAGAAGAATTGGCTAACACAGATCCCTTAAATAATATAAATGTGATTTCCATATGAAAGAAACAACTTTTGTGTATATAAAAAGTCTTTGAAAAAATGTGGAGAAAGGTTTCTGTATTTTCATTCTTTGTTTAGATACATTTTAAACTTTTAATTTGAAATATGAATTGTCTCAGCACATTCAAACAGATTATTTTAAAGCAAGCGCTCCAATTACTTCTACGATCATTGTTAAGTATTTTTATATTCTACTTAAAAGAAAGGTCAAATTCATAATCAAAAGACCAGACCCCCACCAATAATGAACCTCAATTTAACCCTTGTGAGCCGAGGCTATTAACCATTTCTGCACTGCAAAAGACATGGAATTCAGAGCAAGGCAATGATCCTTAAGGATAGAACCCTCTCTGTTTATGGGTGAAGATGAAGCTTCTAAAAGAGGACAGGTGGACACAGGAATTCCAGGATAAACTGATGAAGTAAAGGTAAGGAACAGATGGATGGAGCGAAAAATAAGTTGAAGAGGAGGCAAGTTGGAGCATGAGAATGAAGAAGAAAATGAGTAATGCATGGAGGAAATGAAAACAGAAGGAAGTAATGCTAGAAGAGAGGCAAAGAGAGGGGGAGTTGGAGGGCTGGAGGAGGAGAGGAGGGCAGGTTGTTAATTTCAGGGCTGGTATCTCAGAGGCAGCAGAATCTACAGGGTCACCAGGCTGCTGCTAGGACTTTCATACTGAAATAGACAGCCTGACCCAGGGACACATACTGATGGAGGGACGGGCGGGGGTGGTAACAGCTTAAGCTGGTGTCTTAATCCAATTAAATCCTCGGTTTTAGCTTGAATTCAGTGAAGCATTTAAAGCCAGGTGATATGATTCTGACATTTAAAAAAGACAGCATAATTACAGTCACGGAAGTACATACACCAGAAGTAACTTCATTAAATGTCAAAGGGTGACACAGCAGAACAGTAACTCATAACTAAACATAGAAGTTATTATTCAGTCATATTTTCCACCATATTGATGGATGGAGAGATGACATTTTCTCGTGCATAAAACCTTTCTGGAGCCAAACATTTGCGACATTTGAAGAGGGATCTTTTCTTAAAAATGGTGGAAAAAAGGGAGAAAAGCACAAATAAAAAAAGAAAGCAGCTGATATACAACCCAAATCTGCAGAGGGTATAACTTTCAATCAAATGAAAAACCATAATTTCACAATCCTTAAAGCAGAAATTATGGTGCGTGAATTACATGCATTAGCATGCTGTATGTTGAAGTAAGTCAAGTTAGCAGATGCAGATGCATGAAGATATTTTGCTGATCTCATCATTTCAGATGAGCAGCCATTGCAATTCACACAGTATCTTCCAGATTTGCGGTTAGAGATAAATGAGTTTGAATAATGTTTGCAAAACCACCTCAACAGTTGTCACACGACTTCTAACAGTTGTCTGTTTATCTTTTACTTTTTGAAACAACACAAGTTAAGATTGTCATAATACAAGAAGACGTAATGTGAAACAGTGGAAGATAATACAAGGAAAAAAACACATCAGTTTATTCATTCATTCAACTTTATTCATTCAAGTTGCCTGCACATCGCAGAGCCACACGAAAGACTGACAACCACCCACAGCATGACAGCGCTACCCATTGCAGTACTGTTTCACCAACATCACCTTAAATAAGAGGAATATAGAAAACAACAAACTGTTGCTTAACACAAGAAATATAATTTGAAATGGCACTGTATAATGTGATTAAACAGTACTTATCAGAATGACACAATGCTGTGTCATTCTGATGCTGATGCTGTGTCCGTCCAACAAAACATACGGTTCTGCCATGGGATAGGGTTACATACTGTACCAGTAATGTGATACCTGTGGTGTGATGAGAGATTTTTCCAGTTCAGGAGTTTATTACAGACCAAGAAACATCAGGTGCTCCAGTAGCAGCCAGTCAGTGAAACCTTGTTGGTATTCACCGCTGCTTGGTTCACTTAAGATGAGAAGAGCTTTAAAGAAATTATATACAGACCTGTAGGCAGCAGACAGCGCCTTGAGGAGTTTCTCTAAAAAACACTCAAACCCTCGAACTGAAAACAAGAGAAACATCAAAACAAAGAACAAACAAGAAATAAAGGAAGTAAAATAAGAGGGGGGGGGGGGCAGGAGAGCTGATGTTGGTACTACGAAAGGGATCAAAGAGATAAAATAAGGATGATTCATCACCATTCTGGTGGAAGTGTAATCTGACAATATGGAAAAATTATACAGGAATTGTCTGAGGTCATCGGAGGACCCAAAACATCATTTGGTATTTGGTGTTCCAATCAAATACTGTAGATCACATACCCGTTTAGCTGAAAGTCACAAGAAATTCAACATCCACACCAGGGGGAATAACTATCAAGGGTAATTTGTATGCAGACATTCCTGGCAGCTACAAAAACCCTTCCCTTCCCCACTTTGATCTCTGCTCTCCTTCCAATTTAGTCCCAGTTGATAATAAACTCAAAGCAGCTGACTTAAATTCCAACTGTGGACAGATGAAGCCCCAGTTGCTTTATTGGACTACTTTGTTTCCACATTCACAGGTGTGTGTATCACACATCCATGTAGATCTCCACCAAAAAAAATGAAAGAATAAAAATCTATCTTTTAGAGAAGGTGATTTTGAGGTTATTTGGCAATCAGATGTATTTTTGTACATGTATATATCCAATTTGGTCACCAAAAGATCTAGCACATGTCAGTGAAAAATCCTGGATTACCAGATGCAGGATACGTGAGTTATACAGGTCACAGAAATTACGGAGATGATAATCAAATTGTATCTGAAACTGTGCTCTTTTACTAAATCACATCATTACGATAATCACCATTACGGAAGCACAATTTATTCCTTGGATGTATCTCCAGATTGTAGAAGTAAAAAGAGCTAAGTTGTTGGAGATTTTATATTCTTTATGTTGATTTTGCTGCATGATGAATGCAATTTATAACATATTTATTTCAATGTCTATTGCATTTCAGACAAATTTCTAAAGTTTATAATAATGTTTGGTTCACTTTTGCTCTATTCATAGAGTAGTTTATCATTAAATATCATATCTAATGTTACCTTTGTCGCATCAGCAAAGCATTTTGTTCTATATTTTGTATTTCGGGATAATGTGTGATTAATAATATGTGCCTTTTTGTTTTAAAGTGTCTCCAGTGTGGGACTATCACTCAATGTGTCTCAGCTCAGCTCTAACTATCCCAGAAGACTCGTCTCTCAATCTTGTAGATCACAATCACCTGAGTGATGACTGCTGTTGTGTGAATACATCGTTTGTTCTGCCTTGTGAGATGTTTTGATAAATTCCTGATGAATAGCTTTGTGAAACTGTTAAATTTCTGCTGGTTTTTTTTTTCAGTCAAATGGATCGAGGCAGAAATGGTGTGTTGACCATGCTTTGGAGGTCGGGGTGGCATGGTCGTGCAGTGGGTAGAACTGTTGCCTCACAGCAAGAATGTTCTGGTTCTAGTTTTTTCCAGCTACCCACCTGAGAAAACCCATTTTGGCCGCTTGTATCCGCAATCTCATCTTACAGAAAATGGATGAATGTATTGGTGGTTACTATGATCTTAAAAAAATTGATTTAATAATAATAATAATAATAATAATAATAGACCTTTATTGTCCCACAGTGGGGAAATTTGTGATTTAAGGCATAAGTCTAGAATTCCCGTCTAACACAATGATGACAGCTGACATGTCAAAGGTCAGATTGACTGTGACTACATAACGTTCTGTGCTGCCAGCACAGCCATTGTTCGACATAAGTGAGGACTGGAAAGAGGAAATTATAGCCCTATATCACTTTAGGTCGGATACTGAAATGCTGACAATGGTCTTGGGGGGTCCACCTTGAGCAATGAGCTGATTCTATGGATCTGCTGAGTTCAATCATAGCTTTTATGCAGCAACAGCCATACTTTGAACATTGCCATCCACCACAAACTCTTTGGTTTCCTGACTGTACCACACTGGAAAAAAAGGAATACATGGTTGTGATAAAGCTTCTCTTTATGTAAAGTGATCAGCAGCTGGTTAGCAATATCAGCTGTTAGCTTGTCTGTTATGGGCTTTAAATGTTGATTTTTTGCTGTGTTTTTCAGTTACTTTAGTCAGAGAAACTCTTAAAGTATCATCGCGACAAAATGATTAGTCCTTGTTGCCTTGCTGAAGGGCACTTCGGCAGTGCTGTCATCTCTTTACAATTCACTGCTACAATTTTCACTGCTGTCAGTTATATAAGCTTTCATACGATTTTAATCACACACTGAGGGAATAAAACCCTAACCTCAGTTCACAAGCTGAACTATGGGGAGAGAGCTTTGGTATCGGTCTCTTCAGTCTGAGAGAAGTTGATGCTTTTCTTATTACTGAGACAAAAATATGAGCACTGAGCTGAGTATTCTCAGTGCAATCTTTGCATCCATTATCAATTCAATTTATACAGGAACATGTAAAACCAAGTTATACATTTTTATTTTGTCATAGTACTTTTTAAGCCAGGGGTCTCCAAACTTTTTCCTGTAAGACCCATATAACTTTTCTCTGATGGGGGGGGTGAGGTCAGTTTGTAACAGAAAAAACTGACGAGTGCAGGGGTGCCTAAATATAAAAAAGGGTCTTTCATTAGCAAATATTAATAACCCTTTCTGTTTATGAAATCATTTAGGAGAGCGGCATGGAAGTCAGACTGTCGGGTTTGATGTCGGCATCAAAGGGGTTTGAGAAAAGACAGATTTATTTTGCATTAGCATGTAGTTCCTGGAATCACACACCAAACTCCGCCTTTAGCTTTTCCAGTGCTTCCTGTTACGGCCGGCTTGTGGACCGCAACAAAATAAGGGAGATGGACGACAGGTGGCTCCAAAAAGTAATCAAACATTTATTGAACACAAGTGAATTAGCAGAAATAGCAGCATGGCTTCAATCAGAAGTCCCAGCAACCAAACCCTCTGCTAGGGAACGTGGTGAATTGGCAGGCGGGGTTAAATAACCTGGGAACACAGACCAGGTGCTCCCAGTTACCTGATTGTAATGCTACTCAGCTGAGGGAGGTGTTGGGTAGCAGGGAGATGGATGAAGTTGTGCTTTTTCACTTGTTCCAAAAACAGCACTAGTTTCACCTCAAATGTCTTTATGTGGGAGTAAATGTCACAAATGAGTTTACCCTCACAGCTGCAAGTTAAGGCTGTTCAGCATTTCTGACACGTCTGTTAAAAATGCAAAGTGCCATTTCCATTCTGGATCGATCGGCTCTGGGGGGGACTGTTCAGGGGGCCGTGCCAAATATGGAGGTGAGCCTTAGTTGTAAGTGATTTGTGTGTTTGTGTGGTAAACCAGTCTAACCAGAATAAGTCAGGTTTATTTCCTGAAGCTTGCTTCAGGAAAGAGGCATCTTGATTGGAGCATAAACAGGACACACAATACAATAGTATAAGGCATGTAGAAGCACAACAAATATTAGTTTAATAAAGGAAGTTCATTCTACTCTGATTAAAGATGACCTTTGGTTTGTCTGATTCTCATTGGAAAAGTCAACAACCTTTGTCTCTGGGTGGCACGGTGGCGCAGTGGTTAGCGCTGCCGCCTCACAACACGGCGGACCCGGGTTCGAGTCCCGCTCTTTGCTCTCCCAGTGTCTTGAGTGGGTTCTCTCTGGGTTCTCCGGCTTCCTCCCACCTCCAAAAGCACGCGCTTCAGGTTGATTGGGTGTTCCAAATTACCCGTAGGAATGAGTGTGTGTGTGTGCATGGTGGTATGTCTTTGTGTGTGGCGCCACGGAGACGCCCTCGTGCCCGGAGACGCCCTATGCTGCTGAGATAGGCCACAGTGGTTACAGCGGTGGTAATCTGAAGATGACTGACTGACTTTGTCTCTGTATATTTAATAGGCTCATGCTATATAATATCATGTTATTTTCAGATGACTATACACAAATTAAAGCAGGACATATGAAAATTAGATACTTTATTTACAATACATTTAATTTAAATCCCCAAATCCTATAAACTATGTTAAGCAAACATCAGGTGTATCTCTATTTTTCTGGATTGATCATATGAGTCCTGATTTTAAGATCCAACACAAAAAACAGAACAACCTTGATTACATTATTGATGAGGTTGTCAACTCCTGATCAACTACCAATATTACTCCACTATGATTGCTCTTTGCCTCTGTAGGATCATAGCATTAGAAGTCACTGTCAAGGCTTATATTTGTGTTTCTCATTCATAAACACCTCATGTGTTACACTGGCAAAGACAAAGACAGACATCCTGTGTCTGTTAACAACCTCCAGAATGTTTATTTTCAGCCTGTTGACAATTGACAAATTTCAATCTTGTAAAATCACCTAACTGGTATGGTATCATTCGGTTCAACATTTATTTTCACTGTACAAGAATGACATAGATCACTGAACCGGTAGATCAGTCTAAACTTCAGGCCCCACATCTGTGTAAGGAACAACAGTACCATATATAATACGTCATCAGAAATCATCCTAGTATTTGTATGTGTTTGTTTGGTATGTCCACCATCTGTGTCTGTGATCAAATCCGAGGAATTATCTGTCTGTTAACCTGTGAGGCCTTGGCTGCTGAGGTAATGACCCGACACATGACACAGGAATCAATCACTTCCTGTAACATGTTCTGCGCTATGACAACACACACACACACACACACACACACACACACACACACACACACACACACATACACACACACACACACACACACACACACACACACACACACACACAGAGACTGGTTACTGGTAGTTATGGCATGGGTTGGACTTTTGAACGCTTTGAATGCCTTTGGACGTATGGTATTGATATTTTGGTAATCTGTATTATTGTCTTATTATTGTTTTCTGCATTTACTCTGAGTTAAACTAACAAATTATCTAGATTTAAATTCACTGTTCAAACAAGAGATTTGCAGAGTTTTGTCAACAATGCAAGTAGGGACACCTAATGTCAGGCAGCAAAATGTCACTTTAAAAGCCAATGGTTATACACATCCTTTAAAAACTTTACAACTGGTGTCTGTGGGAGTTCATGGAATTTTGTGTGAATTTTTTTTTGTGTGATTTCAGATGCTGTAAAAAAAGATGCATGGCTGTGTTGGGACTGAAGAAGACATAATCAGACGTGTGATTCGGTGGTTCAACCTTGCAGCTGACAGGCGGAACTCCAGAGGCATCCTGGTACTTCAAATGAGGACCCACCAGTTCCAAGTTAAAGTTGCCATGTTTGGTTTTCATGTCTTCTTGTCATGATTATTATCATTCATGATTTTCTTTTGTAATTGATTGTCCAATAAGAATGCTCCAGATACGATTCATGGTTGCATTTCATTTTTCCATTTAGAGTATGTTTCGATATCTTTTCAATCAATCAATGAAGCTTTATTTATATAGCGCTTAATCATGGTAATAGACATTTCAAAGCGCTTTAACAGACAGAAAAACCCAACTGAACCCTCCAGACCAAGCATAGACGACAGTGGAGGGGAAAAACTCCATCGTTGAGGAAGAAACTCCTGCAGGACCCAGACTCTTTTGTGTGGCCATCAGCCTTGACCGGTTGGGTAGAAAATAAATAAAAGAAGATAAGGACAGGGTCAGAGACAGAGAGAGGGGGAGAGAGAGTGTCAGATAGGCCAGATAGAGTCAGTGTCAATATGGTTATGGTTAGACGATTGGGGTTGTTGCCTTCAATACATGTTCCCCATCATGTAGTTGGTAAATTCAAGGGACAATTACAGCTGTATGGATGACTGTATGGTGGAAGGAGGAAGAAAGGAAGCAGGACCCCAGCAGATGGATAGATGAGGGGTGAACCTGAGAAAACCTATAAGGTAATAAAGCACAGAGACTCCAGGGAGGAAGTTGTGTTAGTAGGGTGTGATTGGAGACTTGGAGAGTGAGGTTGGAGAGTAGGAGGAGTAACAGAGATGGTCAGAGACGGTTAAAGGATATGGTGTAATATATTTTGTTGAATGTATTGAAGTCTTGAATGTATTGAATGATTTATTCCTATTAATAAAGGCAGACTGGGTAAGGGAAGTATTCAAGCTTTTTCAGAACAACGTTAATGTTGGTCACCTAGATTGTGGATATCTCTATTCCTAGTTATGGCCAATTGAGCCATTTTGAATAGAGGATCTGGGCCAGATGAGCCGCTTCATAAACGGTTCCGGAACAGGGCGGCACCAGGTCAGCTGCTTCATAAATGGTTCCGGATCGGGTCAGGATGGCTGAGCTGCTTTATGAAGGGATCCGGATTTGCTCCGCGCCCGATCTGGTTGGGTCCAAGGTCCTTGTCCGCACCTGGTCAGTCGCGTTGTGCAAGTGGACTCGGTTCTGGGCCTGGTGGTGGAACCAGGGTGGTTCCGCGGCATAGTGAAAAGGCTATCAGGGAATGCTCTACCTCAAACAGGTGGTAATGCACCAACTGAAACAGAACGAAGGTTCCACCTCAGTCTCTCTGATGATACATGCTACCATGTGGAACATGTTGAAAGTCCATGCACCATACTCTGTCTCCATAATTCCAGTTTGGTTTTAATGCAGCAATCTTATCTGCCAACTTGAAAACAGCGACAGACTGAGTTCATTGACCAGGTTAAAAATATAATCAAGTAAGCAATTTTTGAGATTCAGTGTTGCTAAAATACTTTGTCATTGGTAACTCTTTGTTTTTCAGAAGGAATCTCTGCAATGACTCTCTTAAGTCAAAAACTCTAGTCAGTGATTTGCCTATAGAAAACCATCTAACTTTTGTGTATAAGAAAAGGCACTTTTGTTCTGCATTCATCTCTTCACAGAGCTGATCAAACAGACGCGAACTGAGGGCATTTACTTTGACATAGTTAATACCTTTAATCGCATCTTGCAAAACTCTTTTCAGCTCAGGTTACAGTTTTCAGCTCACCAGCATTTCTCTATGTGTAGACTCACATTCCAAATCAGCTTCCTTGATCCATGTTTGTTCATTACTCCAAGCTTCATTCATTGAGAATGTGGCCGTCTTCTGCTGGCAGGGTGTCTGTACTGCAGCCACACTATGGTCGATGACCCCAGAAAGCAGCACTATGAGGTTTCCTGTATTGTACACATTTTTGAATAAAACGGAATATAGACAAATTCAATGTGTTAATCCTTGCTTGGTCTAATGTAGCCATGCATTATACGAAATTGATTTCTGATTATTGATTCTTGCAGGGTTCAATGAAACAATAAGAGGTATAGATTACATGTTCACACATGTATATGTAATTTAAACATATTTATATATATATATATATATATATATATATATATATATATATATATATAAATGTGCTTGTGAGCGTGATTTACATAAGAGGATTAGAGCCACTGGAAAGAAAACAAGTTCTACATTTTGAGATAAAAGTCATGATTCTGACTTTAATCCCAGAATTTAGGGGTGGCAGCAGCTCAGTCTGCTAAGTCCTGGACTGAGAACCGGAAGGTCGGCAGTTCAAGACCCGTGTCGGGCAAAAATAATTTGGAGAGTGAACTGACAGTGGGAGGTGCCCGTTCACCACCCGAGCAATGCTGAGGCGCTCTTAAGCAAGGCGTCGTCCTCTTTATAATTTGCTCATTAGAGGCACACCTCCCACTCACCTGCCAGGCCTCTTGTGTGTGTAACAGCCCTGTACACACTATATACAGTATATACATGCAACTACTAACCAGTGTATGTAAAGTGTACCACTAATTTCCCAATGACCATAACATCACCATCCTTCCAGCAGACAAAGGAAGATGCACGGTAATCCTCAACACAACGGATTACCACAGCAAGGTCATGTCCCTACTTAGCGACAGCATGACCTATGAGACCCTGAAGCGCGACCCAACCAGCAGCTACAAAAAGAAGGTTGTGGACTGCCTACAGGAGCTACAGAAGGAGGAAACTTTAAACCACCTGCTCTACTTTCGCCCGACCCTGGGGAGGCTATATCATGCATATATGGCCTCCCCAAAATTCACCAAGAATGAACCCACTCAGACCCATTGTCAGCAGCATCAACTCTGTCACTTACAACGTTGCCAAGCATGTTGCAACCATCTTGGCCCCGCTAGTGGGTAACAACCCCTATCATATAGAGAATTCCATGGACTTTGTGGAAAAGGTGAGAAGACTGAGATTGGATACAGATGAGACGTCACCTCCCTGTTCACATGTGTCCCCACAACGGAGGCTGTGGAAGCGGTGAGACAACGGCTTTCACAGGACACCACCCTCAGCGGCAGGACAAACCTCAACCCCGACCAGATCTGGAAACTTTTGGACCTCTGCCTCAACACAACCTACTTCCAGTACAGAGGGAACTTCTATAGGCAGAAACACAGATGTGCCATGGGCTCACCGGTATCTTCTATCGTGGCCAATTTGTACGTGGAAGAGGTGGAACACAGGGCCCTTACCTCGTTCAACGGAACACCACCAAGCCATTGGTTCCGGTATGTGGACGACACATGGGTTAAGGTAAAAATCCACGAGGTGCAACCTTTCACTGAACACATCAACTCGATGGACAGCAACATCAAGTTCACCAGAGAGGATGTAAAGGACAACAGTTTGCCCTTTTTGGATTGCGAGGTCGGCATAAAACATGACAGAAGTCTGTATTTTGGGGTATATAGGAAACCAACACACATGGACCAATACCTGCTTTTTGACTCTCACCACCCACTGGAGCACTAGCTGGAGTGTCTGAAAAGCTGAGGAGGATCTTTAACAAACACAAGGTCCCTGTGTATATTAAGCCAGGTAACACCCTCCGACAAAGACTGGTCCACCCAAAAGACCCCCCACCACACAGTCAGAAGAGCAATCTGGTGTAAGCAGTTAAATGCAACGAGGAATCCTCAGATGTCTACATAGGGGAAACCAAACAACCACTACACAGATGCATGGCTCAACACAGAAGAGCCAACACATCAGGACAGGGCTCGGCAGTCTTCCTTCACCTCAAGGAAGAGGGACACTCATTTCAGGACACAGTTCTTGGACAGGGAAGATAAATGGTTTGAGAGAGGAGTGAAAGAGGCCATCCACGTCAAAGTGGAGAAGCCATCTCTGAATAGAGGGGGTGGTCTGCGACATCACCTTTCTCCCATTTATAATCATGTCCTTTCGAAACCCCAAAAAAATTGTCTCAGTGGATTGACCCAGGTGATGTGTCTCATGCTAGTGACCCTCATTAGCATACAAATGTGTAACTCAAATCTCAACAACCCCCTTTGACACCCCCACCAACAATCGTTGAGGAGCCAGATGGGTACTGACCACACCCCACAGGGTTTATAAGCTGGGACATTATCTCTCTGAACTGAAGAATTCACTTGGATGACAAACGAAACGTCTTCACAAACTTTCTTAACGTCCAGTGGATTGACTTAAACAGCTTTTGGATAAAAAAAACTGTAATTTATACAATGAAAGATTTTGATCGGTATCTAATGTTCCACAGACTGGTTTGTGTTGAGGAACCGTGCTAAGCTGGGACCTTAAGAAAAGCTCTGGAACCTCAAGGGAGACACCAGAAACATTAACCCAATTTTTTGCTTCCCACAGTCATTGTGACGTAACAGAAAAATGACGGCTGTGAAAAAAAAAAAAGTCCCACTTACAGGTAAAGTCAGGAGACAGACGTGTCCCCCCCTGCCTCCTGTCAGACTGGAAGTGTGTAACATCCCAGTTTGAACTGGGTCAGCTGGTTGTGAGCAGAACCAGGAAGATAAACGCATGTTAATGAGACGGAGGCCGCGCCAGAGTGAGAAATGTATTTTAGAGACCCGGAGCCAGAGTGAGAAAGAAATGTTAGGGGCGGAGCCAAAAAATCTCATCAACCTTCATTAGACATCAGAAAATGTGGAGACAGTCAGCATCTGAGCTTAACACATACTGTCTGTGTGTGTGTGTTTGGGTGTGTGTGTGTGTGTGTGTTGCGGGTGGATGTGTCTGTTGGTGAAAGTCAATCAAGTAAACAACGGAGTGTCACCCCACTAATCCTCTTCCTTCTCACTCCTCTCCTTTTCTCTCTGTCTGTCTCATGCTCGGACGCCCTGACTGCACCCTATTAGTGTGACTGACAGTGACAGACAGAAAGAATGAGACTGTGAAACTGAAATGTGTGTGTGTGTGTGTGTGTGTGTGTGTGTGTGTGTGTGTGTGTGTGTGTGTGTATGTGTGTGTGTGTGTGTGAGAGAGAGAGACAGTCCTGTCTTGCCAACTGTAACACCTGATGTGAGTCTGTGACACTACAAACACACACACACACACACACACACACACACACACACACACACACACACACACACACACACACACACACACACACACACACACACACACACACACACACACACACTTTTCATTGCCTGACACAAATGTGTGTGTGTGTGTAACATTTGAGCTAACAACTTACATCGTATATACAGTGGTACCTCTACTTACGAATGTCTCTACATACGAAATTTTCTACTTACGAAACGCCTCAACAGGAAAATATTGCCTCTAGTTACGAAAGAAATTTTGAGTTACGAAAGGTAAAAATACAGTATGGGCTGATACTCACAGCTCCCACAGGTTTCTGAACGAAACATTCTTATAGCTGCTCTGCCATTGGCTATTACCTAGCATCCTGGCATCCCATTGGCTAAGAGGGACCTCTGTGTGGAGCTAGATAGGTGTCTATGCAGCGTCCTCGTCATTCGGCCCTCGATCCATGAGGTGTTCTGATAGTTTTACGTAAATATATTAACTTTTAGAGTATTCACTATGGACCCCAAGAAAGTGACGGAGAAAAGAGGAAAAGAAAAGACAAAGAAAAGAGTTTTTTTGTCCGTACAAACAAAGCAAGAGATAATAGGAAAGCATGAAAAAGGGATGCGTTTGGTTGATCTCACCAAAGAATATGGCCGTGATGCATCTACAATCACCACGTTATTAAAACAGAAAGAAATTTAAGGAGTGTAAGGCATTGCGTGGGTGGTTGGAGAAGTTCAGGAGGAGGACTGGAATTCACTCTGTTGTTGATGGTAGGGCAAGAGGGCATGAACCAAAGAGGGTAAAAAGCAATGAGGACAGCAGTTAAAAGATAAATGACAATCATTGTTATTCTTTATTCTATTCTTTGCTCTTAACATTATGCACAACTCTCATTTATTGTGTAATAATCTAACTGTACCATGTATTTGTTACATGTTTTGATTCATTTTTATGCTTTATAGAACATTTATGTCTGAATTTGGGGGACTTGGAACGGATTAGAGCATTTGCATAGAAAACGCGTCTCTACTTACGAAATTTTCAACTTACGAAATTTCTTCCAGAACCAATAAATTTCGTATGTAGAGGTAGCACTGTAAGTAGAGGTACCACTGTGTGTGTGTGTGTATATATATATATATATATATATATATATATATATATATATATATATATATATATATATATATATATATATATATATATATATATATATATATATATATATATACGGAAAGTTTTCAGACCCTTTCAATTTTTCACTCTTTGTTTCATTGCAGCCATTTGCTAAAATCAAAAAAGTTCATTTAATTTCTCATTAATGTACACTCAGCACCCCATCAGAGAACAAAATCCACACTGGATGTGTGGGTTTTAACCCAGGACCTTCTTGCTCTGAAATATTTTTTAACCTTTATTTGAATCACAAAAGACAGCATTTGCTATTGACATGATGTGTTGATCTTTAAGAGAGTGGAGTGAATAAACATTGAAATAAAATGTGTTACTGTGCATGTGTGTGTATATGTGTATCTTTGTGTATTTGTTTGTATGTGTGTGTGTTTGTGTGTGTGTATCCAGCCAAAAGAGCATTTGGAAATGAATAATACTATACACTTAGAATGCCTGCCCCTCTCTATCTCGCATGTCACAGCAACCAGCCTTTGGTTTGATTTTCTTGGTTTTATATTTTTTAATAATATCAAGGCTGGGCTGCTGCTTCTAATAATGGTGAAAATTGAACACAGCGAATGTTAAATATTAATACTTTTTATTATCATTATATTGTATCAAGTGCTTCTTGCAATTTACTACAGCACAAAACTAATACAAAAACATCATTAAACGAAAAACAATAAATGAACAAGAATAGAAAAGACTGTGCCTCCAATATGTTTGAAAATCTTTTTGTTTTAGTTATAAAAACAGAAACATCAAGGAAACAAACTGGAATTAAATGGTATTAAATTCAAAAAAACAACTTTTATCTTTTATTTAAGTGCAGAGCGTTCCCACATGAAGACTTGCATGTTCTTACAAAACATGTAATTTTTTAGTGTGAAGGTGAGCCATGTGTTTGTTTGAGTCATTCAGCTCACCACTCAATATTATTATGAAAATAAGTAGGCAAAGATATATAGCCGATATTTAGCAGAATCTCTCCAGAGCAGGTTACTCGTGGAGCCATGATGATTAACCACTAATTAGGTTACTGGAGGACAGTGAGCTCCATGGCTTTAAAGAAGTTCAGTGATCATTAGTGTGATGGAGTCAGAGGAACCCCGAGTCGGTGTTGATGATCTCGTTCCAAGTTAAAGAGTCGACCCTTGTCAGACATTGTCATTCGTCATGGATGGTATTAATAATGACAACTACAGGTTCTCACCTGGGAGCTGAAACTGAAACTGAAGCTGGAGCATGCTTTGTTAACATAATATAGTCTATCATTTTAATCTGTAATTCCCTGTTTTTGCATCAGATTAGAACCACTACTCCTGAACTGTCATATATGTTTTCTAAACAGATTGTGTAATCTTTAGTTATGTATGTTTGCTGTTAATGAAAAAGTAGACGATAATAGTCAAATCAACTCTTACTAGCGGCTTATTGGTGTGGTGGAAATGTTGGCACCATACTCAGTCAAAGAAGTCTGCAATCTATGATTGATTTTTTGCTGGAGTCTTCTGGTTGTCCAACAAGGGAAGTTCCAGCAGAATCAGACCCAAATGAATGGGCTTTTTGGACTGTAAATAATAATAATAATAATAATAATAATGAATTTGATTTATATAGTGTAGGTTTCACTTTCATGCATCTCACACCATCTACGTTTGTGTCCATGTGTGAGTCCATGTCTGAGTTGGTGTAGATGTGGTCAGACACAATGCTTTCTTGAGGCATCACTATGTGATTTTCATTGCTGATGGATCGCTGCAGTTAGTTAATGTTTTATTATTTCTCCCACTGCGTCCAATCACCTTGTAATCAGAACCATAATTTTTTTTTATGACTGACTCATTCTGCAGACTATGCAAGCCTTTGGTTGATTATTTTGTGCCAACAACACACTGCAGCTAAGGTGGACTTGCTCAGTGGACTGTAGCCCTTTTGCTTCTCCGAGTTTAACCAATAACCCCGAGAAGAGACCCTTTTGGGGTCTTGGTTCTTCACCTCTGGGGGAAAAAATGGAGTGGCAAATATGGTTTACTGGTTTATTTTAATAAATACAAGAGAAATAGGCAATGATGTCTCATTATATTGGAAACACTGTGTCTCTGTGTGGTAGTTTTTAATATGGGATACTTCTCCCTTGTCTTTGTTCTCAGAAAACAGCAGTTTGCTGCTTGAAAGGCTTTCACCAAGTTGCTGCATCAGTGCTACAAAACCATGACTGACATAGAAAGGAGCTCCAAAAAACGTTGTAGTTTTATGTGCTTGTGTATTATCAGCTTTTAAAAAAAAGGGCATTCTTTAGTCATTCGTAATTCCACCTCTGCTGTGTTTTTCAGCAGTGGAGTTCTGGGATGCAGTTTTTCACCTGATCTATGAAGACATCATACATCAATGCTAATAACACAATTCACATTTAGACCTTTAGAGGACATTTTGAAGCAAAACAGCTCCACTCTTCAAACACAGGTTTTAGTAATCTTTGTCATCTGTCACTGATATCCATCAAAATCCAACACTTCATTCTTTCATTCCTACAAAGAAACTGTATTTAACTTTTATTACTGTTTTTGTTCATCCATCTCTCCATCTCACCCGTGATGTCTGTTTCTCCTTCTCACAATATGAAGCCTGACACCTCCTAGTCTCTCCAGCGGAGGTGAACTGGTGTTAACTTCCTCTATTGTAATTGGCTTTTATAATTATTTGTGAAGATTATTAAAAGTTGCTCAGCAATGTGTGACCGGAGAAGTTTTGTTTCCATGCACGTGTGTGTGCATGTGTTAATTTGGTAAAGGGCAGAAATACAGTTACAGGCTACTCTTAGTCAGTTTGTTGTTTTCTTATTGCTCTCTATATGTTTGCTTTTTGTGCAGATTTTAGGAGCATACCTAATATTACTGCTGTATCTGTGGCCAAGGGGCCTGGTTCAGACCATCTACAGTACAACTTGCGTAACACTAGTTAATTGCTCATAGTCTGGGTGTAAAGAAAAAAGTGAGATTCAAAGAGCTTGTTATTTAGTCCCTAAATTATTCATAGGTGTGTTCTGAGTATAGCATGAATTAAACTAATCAAGGTCTTATCTGCCATATCTGTCCAAATCCAAGTGTGTCTGCACATGAGGCGTTCTTAGTTAACAGTCTTAGTCATCTCACCGAGGAACATTTGGTCCTTGGACTCTCTGCTCTCTCTGTCTCGTCATGTGAGAAAATGGACTGGTATTTAAGTGAGGAGGGGGCAGTAGTTCATCTCTCTGAGCCCAACATGTCCATTGATGTCCGCACACTGCAGTTGCTGTTCAGACAGGTCAACAATGTGTCTTTCCAATTAATAGCAGATGGATGTACAGGGTGTTAATTAGTGCTGTGTCTAAAAGGTTTCTCGCTCCCTCACGCGAACACACACACACACACACACACACACACACACACACACACACACACACACACACACACACACACACACATGCAGTGAACCAGTTTGGAACATAGCAACTGTCCTCCTGAACATGACATGCCTAGGTAAGTGTGTAGGTGGATAAAAACAGCAGGTTTTAGTATCTGTGTAGGTTCTCAGTTATCCCAGCCATGGTTATCCAAAGCCGTTTAAAGGAGCAGGTTTTTCTGCTCCATGCAACACGTTATATACATTGTGAAGCCAGATCAATCAATCAATCAATCAATCAATCAATCAATCAATCAATCAATCAATCAATCAATCAATCAATCAATCAATCAATCAGCCTTTATTTATAAAGCACTTAATAACATCAGCAGACATTTCAAAGCGCTTTAACAGACAGAGAAACCCAGCAGAACAAGCAACAGTGACAGGGAAACCAGTCCATTGTCTTTAGACGAGCTATTTGTTGGATGTTGTCGGTGTCACCTTCATAGTTATGAACCAACGATCCACATGAGTGTGTGTCGTTTAAGTCCAACACAAGTGCACTGCCAACTAAAATGTTGGGCAAAAACATGACAACTACAGAAATTAGCACTTGTTCTGCTCTTTGCACCGAGCAGAAGCCCCAGAGGTTGATGTTCAGAGTGTTTGTCATTCCCCCTACGTACTAAACGCTCCCTTCCCAAAGTGTGTGTTTGTGAGCAAGGACTGTTTTTATGGTCTGGCATCTCTCCTTTCTTCCCTCATCCATCCTCTTACTCCCATCTTTCCTGGACCAGTTCTCTCCTTTAAACATTCTCTCTCTCCTCCCCCATAGTCTCTGCCCCTTAATCCATCTTTTTTTGACGACTCATCTATGGCCGTCCTCCTCCCCCTGACCCACTCTCCCTGTGGGGACCAGCGAGCTTCCATTTGAATTCCTGGTGCAGTTCCAAGTCAACATATTTTTCTCTGCTGTAATAAGATGTCCGGAAAGAAAAAATAAACTAATTAAAAAAATATTTAAGGTACCAACAAACATTGTAGGACATAGAGACCGGGCGAGTCTACATTTAAATGAATTTGCATTATTATCAGAATTTTGTTTAAAAATCAATACACATTAAATGTTCATAAGTGGAGATGTGTGGTTAAAACACATGTCTGTATGTCTGCATACTCACCAAGTCAAAATTCAATTTTGACCATTAATATATCCTACTTAAAACCTTTAATTGAGTTTTCTTCATGTTTTATTTATTTGGCTTTGTGGGATTTTGCACTCATACTCTATTACATGAATCAGCTGTGATTTTAAACTATAGTATCTCTTAAATACAAGGTAACAGACCAACAGCTGAATACTTTGATACTTCACTCACTGATGTAATCAATGCCTTTTACTTCAGAACCACAGCCTTTACTTATCACACTCATTACTCAGCAACCACAGTACCAATTGCCTCAAAATGAGTTTTTCAGGTCATTTTTCAACATTTTCATCAGCAACCTCAGAACATCTCAACATCAGAAAAGGACAATTTAGAGAGAAAAAACATGAATAGCTTAAAAGAGATGAGGAGTCTAAATTATTTGTTCTTCAACAGAAACAATGTGATAGAAAATGATGAAGGTGCAAGAGATCATTGAGTGTTTTGCATCTCGTACGTCTGTTACTCATATCTGTGAGCCCTAAACAGCTTCAGAATTGCATCGGTTAAAGGTGTTGAATGATCATGAAATTACCATTTTAATGACTGCATACAAATGTCCTTTGTTACCATAGTGCTTGTAGACAGAAACATGCTCACTGTGATTTGGTACCAAACCTGATATATAATGAGTGAATTCATTGATGTAATGTAAAGCATTGTGCACATCCATTAACTGTAGTGCACATCCACTACAGTAGGTGGCAGCGGTGCTTTCATGTCTACATGCAATGTGTCACTAATTGTAAGTCAGACAACGTACGCAAGGAGTAACACAGACACGCACACACACCAAAGGGCATGTGGGGCGGATGGGGTGGGGGTGGAGGAATGAGCAAAATTTTTCTTCTTTCTTGGGGGGTATTTAATGAGTTGGGTTTGGATTGTGATGTATAGGTCTGTGGTGGGGAAGAAGGAGCTGAGTCACAAGACGAAGCTCTGGATTTACCGGTCACTCTACATTCCTACTCTCACCTATGGTCAGGAGCTTTGGGTCGTGACCGAAAGGACAAGATCCCGAATACAAGCGGCTGAAATGAGTTTCCTCCGCAGAGTGGGGGTGCGCACCCTTAGAGATAGGGTGAGGAGTTCAGTCACCAGGGAGGAGCTCAGAGTAGAGCCGCTGCTCCCCGCCTCGAGCAGAGCCAGCTGAGGTGGCTCTGGAATCTGTTCCAGATGCCTCCTGGACTCCTCCCTGGGGAAGTTTTCCGGGCATGTCCTACCAGGAGGGGACCTTGGGTAAGAACTAGGACACACAAGAGGGACTATGTATCTCATCTGGCCTGGGAACGCCTCAGGCTCCCCCTGGAGGAGCTGGAAGACATGTCAGGGGAGAGGGAAGAATGGGCATCCCTGCTTGAGACTGTTGCCCCTGCCCCGGATAAGCAGTAGATGATGGATGGATGGATGGATGGATGGATGGATGGATGGATGGATGGATGGATGGTTTGCATTGTAAATTGTTCGGACTGTAAACTGTTATAAGCTTCTTGGAAAAATGATTAATTCATTTTGTGATCAGTAGTCTGTTATAATTTTCTATAGATTTCAAAGTATTTGCAGCAGAAATAGACATTTCTTACATAGTGTTTTAGCTTTTATAAATATGTTGCATATAATCAGTGTAACTGATGGACTCTCATGGATTTGACTTTTGCAAACTGGTCATTTTGTGTTTGAGTTCGTTTTGTTTCCAACTTCAAAGAGTTGACAGTGTGACTTCAGTTTTGACCAAGGCATATTAGTGTCCGACAAAATGGAATAGTCTCCTCGTGAATCACGTATAATTTTCCAGTACGCAGTCAAACAGAACTGTTGAATGGACTAAGTGCACACGGGGGTTTTGCTCAGATTTATATCACTGTCCCCTATTGGACAGAAACAATATGTTGGAAGCATAATGGTTTCTATCAGTAGAAACTGTTCTGCTTCTGGTAGAGAATTTGCTATTTGAGGAATCATTGTGTCTTAACATTAACAAAATTTTCAAGTTTTTGAGAGAAATATTTCTTTTTATCTATAATTTCTCTGAATTTTTTTTTGGAATTTAGTGGTTTTAAAGTCAAATTTACAACTGTATGGCTGCCTTTTATTGATTGTTTTACCAGTGTTGTGGGGGTATGCAGGGAAGCATTGTGTGTGTGTGTGTGTGTGTGTGTGTGTGTGTGTGTGTGTGTGTGTGTGTGTGTGTGTGTGTGTGTGTGTGTGTGTGTGTGTGTGTGTGTGTGTGTGTGTGTGTGTGGACTGCAGATCAATCACCACTGTCATAGAAGGATTGCTGCAGAGTGCTGTACACAAGCTGCTAATTGATAGAGCTCCTCTGGGCCTCATTCACGCTGACAGCAGTAAAGGGACACAGAAAAACTCTTCAGGTTAAAAAGAAACAGCAAACATCTGTAAAAACGTCTCTGTGTGGCCATATTTTGTTCATCATCATGGATACCCTTATTCTAATCAATACTTACATGTTTTGTCGTGCTGAAGATGAGTAAGAACAACTTGTTGTTCAGACAACTCGTGATTCGGAAAACCTAACTGAAAGGGTGTATTTAAAGATGAGGAGGAGGCATGTCATGTGGGTCATGTCATGTCATCTGTTTCAAAAGAAAAATGTCAATTTTAATTTCAGAGATGTTTCATGCAGAAAAATCGCTGGATGAAACATCATTGACAGTAAGTTAAAAAAAAAAAAGTAACTGCAATAAAATGCGCCATCGCTTCAATCATCAAAGTTATAACTAAAAATACCTTGTTGTATTGGTAGGAACATTTTTCCATTTATGGAACATTGTTGGAAACATTTTTCCTTTTATTGTTATTGCTGGTGCCCCAATTAGAGGCCCTTATGTCATGGTAAAAACAGTAAGAATGTTTCTGGACCAACTTTTGTATGAATACTGAGAACGCTAACAATGTTTCCATCAATCACAACTGGAGAATCTGAATTGAGCATAGGTGTGAATGGGGTAGACAGTGGATCTGCTGTCTTTCAATATGTGATACTTGGTGGTCGTCGATGTGAATGAGAATTGTTTTTTAATGTACTTATCTGGTTAAATAAAGGTTAAATTTTTTAAAAAAAGTGGTATTCTATAAGCTTCTGAGTCCCGAAATAATGTTTACAATTATTTAAATTCATCCCAGTTGAGTATCCAACATTGATCGAAAAGACGTCCATTAGGCTTGTTGCAGTGTAACATATCTCCTTCAGGAGTTGATCAGGTTGTTGGTTGCAGCTTTGTTAAATGTTGGTCCTTTTTTTGGCAGTAAAATATGCAGTGAATGTATTGGAAATGCAAGTCTTATAAGAAAATGAGGATGAGTAGTAATCCAGTAAGTACGTATAGTACAGGTCACATCAGGCCCTTCCCAGCCTACATGAAAGAAGATGTAATAAAGGGTGATTATGGTTGAGATGAAGATGCTGAGGTTCTCTCTGGGAGTGACCAGGATGGATAGGATCAGGAATGAGTACATCAGAAGGACAAGCACATGTTAGAGGTTTTGGAGATTAAGTCAGAGAGGCCAGACTGAGATGGTTTGGACATGTCCAGAGGAGAGATAGTGAATATATTGGTAGAAGGATGCTGAGTTTTGAACTGCCAGGCAGGAGGCCTAGAGGAAGACCAAAGAGGAGGTTTATGGATGTAGTGAAAGAGGACATGAAGGTAGTTGGTGTGAGAGAAGAGGATGCAGAAGACAGGGTTAGATGGAGGACACTGATTCGCTGTGGTGACCCCTGAAGGGAAAAGCCCAAAGGAGAAGAAGAAGATGGTTTATGGGTCCTTGATTGCTCTGCTTTTTCCTGAAGTCTTCATATATAGAGACTACATTACTAGGTAGAAAGTTCTTCACTCAGAGAACATTAGTTATAATGTAACCTGCAGCTCACACACTTTATTTCAGCATTATTGCTTTTTCAGTTGCTCTTGTTGCTTCAACAAACACTGTGTGGATGTTGAGATTGGTGGAAAGTAGGTATTTGGGCTTGCTAATGTATTATCCTGGCTTTCCAAATTCATACAAAAAGCTTAACTTCACACAAATATGATATGTGGACTGTTTCTCATTTTAAAAATGAGGAAAAAGTGAGGGGTTTAGCAAGACCTTTTCTCCCCTCCCTATCTTCACCCTTTGTTCCCTTTCTGGGTCAATTCTTCACATCTCTTTTAGTCTGTTCAATATTTGATGAGCAGATGATTTGACAGATGCTGATGGAGCACAACACCCAATTTCCCCCCTACCCCTTCATCATCATCCTCACCCCCATTTCCTCACCGTAGGCCAATGATAATGAGGTTATTGGACCTATCCCTCTATAGCAATTGTCATTAACAAGCGCTCTGTCAGCTGAGCAGAAAAAAAGAACTCTCATCTGTGAACCATGCTTGACCAATAGCTGTCGCCTGCTATTCTTCAGATCTTTTTTAACTGCACACAAAGAATTACTGGAATTACACAAAAATTCAAAACAATTCTCAATATGAAATTAATGTCACCTTATATAGTTTTGCCCCATGGGTTGCCTTAAGTTGAATTCAGCTCTGTTTTAGTAAAATCAATCCAAACTCAATTAGTTTTTCTTTGAATACGTTTTGGAAGATGTCAACAGATGATTACCTTTCTCATCATCTCATCACCTTCATTTTTGTCAATATTTGTGAGCAGGGGTGCAGCTCAGACACCATCACATCTTAACCCCAATTCATCAACTGATTGATGGGTAGGGGAGGGTGTCCGGCCCATCCTTGGCCTATACTGGGGTAAAATGGCTCCTTGACGTCTTGAACAGGTCATGCATGCCTTGGCCAGACACTCAATACCTTCTCCCTTTTCCCTCGCTCCATCTTTAAAGTCTGTCTTCTGATTAATGCATGTTACACTGAAGGGTTTTTACACTTTTCCCATAAAGAGATGGAGAGAAATTAAGAATAACAAAACAATTACTGAAACTGCTAAGTGATTATTGTACTTGCGGTTTCATATCCACAATTTCTTGTTATATGAAAATACAGGTTATATTAATTTTTCATACTGAGCTTAAGTAATGGTCAGGAGACTATCAAGGTGGCACAGTTGACCAAAAGGAAGAAAGTGATTTTAATGTAAGCGGAAGACATGAGGCAGACACTAACGCTACTACACAATTAAATGCAGCCATCTGTATGCCCTTACAAATACCTGCATAAATGAAAAAAATCAACGTAATACTTGCTCCAACTAAGAAAAATACCCTGTTTGGCCACATGTGTGATTACAGGCTTTGGAGGTAATCTTCTGCAGGATCCATACAGTAAATGTCAGAGCTGTTCTATGTATTGAATAGACAAGGTAATGAGCCTCTGGCCTTTGAATCGACCAACTCTCTAACAGGTCTGACGGTCAAATGGTCTGGCAGCTCCATTGTCTGCCATGATTTCCATGTCCTGAGAGGCTCATTTCAGTTTGCTCCTTTGGGGTTTCAAGGTTCACCCTCCCCCCCAAACTGTAACCAAATCCTCATTGAATCCTTCCTCTCTTGATTTACTTCTGTTTTCTTTTACAATAATGAAAATGTAGTGTGGTGATCTTAAGATTCAGATGTCAATATCATGATAAACATTAATTAATTTTTCAAAACGGACATCATTGAAACAGGCACAAATGATGTGACTTAGATTCAGGTAAATGAAGCAACATCTTTAGTTGCCAAATGCTTTACTGCGTCCACCAACTACCCACTAAGTGTTGTCTGTTCGAGAACAGAAACCACTACTGTGGATTTCAAAGGGTCCACAACCACACTGATTTGTACTGGATGCCAGTTCCTGTCTGTAATGCCTGTAAGGAGATTACCACAGATGCATCTGTTGAAAACCACTTGAAGTATTTCATTTTCTAGAAAAAAAACAAACATTTGAATTCACCTAGTGTATGTTTGTGAAGGTGGCAGGAACCCGGAGAACCCGAAGAGAACCCATGCAGTCATGGGGAGAACATTCCGACTGATTGAGATATACATATACTAGCGGGAACCCGTGGAAATTCCACAATAAAACAATAATATCAGACTTCATACCAAACAAATGAAAATAATGTATTGGTTTTATAAACCAAGCGCACCCAACATTGACAATTGTTGGAACAGTTATGACACCTTTAAATTATGTTAATTGGGAAGTCCATGTATAGTAAATGACGGGCAGATGAATCCCCATGAAGCATTGAAGCTTTTCATCCCAATCAGTTCACTGCAGTTCGAAGCTTCATGAGGCTTCATCTGCTCTAGTATGACATCTACTGGAGGGTAAAATATCAGTTGGCATGAGTTTGAAGTGTGTGGTATTTTGCAGAAAACCTGTGAATAAAACTGTCAGCAAAACAAGGAAGTATTTAAAACATGCATATTTTTGTGATGGCAGTACACTGTGTGAGTGTGTGCGTGTGTGTGTGTATAAAAAAATAAATTAAAAAAAGAATAAATCTATTATTAATTCCCATAGGGAAATTGTTTTTGTTTAACTCCAAATCACCAGTGCATTGCAGAGCCACTTGAATGACAAATTCACACTCACACCTAGAGACAGTTTGGCATGACCTAATTACCTAAGCTGCATGTTTTTGGAGGTGGCAGGAAGCCAGAAAACCCAGAATGGACCCCCAGGACTTGAACCCAGAACCTTTATGCTGTGAGGCAACAGAATGTCCCACTGCCCCACCGTGATACCCTAAACTCTATTTTATTTTCATGTCAGTACTAAGTTATCTTTGAAAAGACAGACACAAACACATCTAGCTTATCTTCTCAAGTCAGTTTATCTTGAACGGTAAGTGACACAAACAAACGATGACGTGAAATGATTTCACATAGTGTACAATCAGAAGGTCCCACTGATGAACAGATAACAGATTCATTACAATGACGAATATTCTAAGGGGACAAATGCTGCTGTGGATAAATGCTCTGGACAGAGGCTACTTTTCACGTCGCATTACGAGGCTGTCCACACTTCTCTTTCTATATTATATATTGATCTTTTATTTAAAATACATGTGTATCACCAACAACACTTCAGGCACAAACATTCAACCATACAGGTTTAAAACATAGACCCGCTGGATTCTAACTAGCACACGAACCCAGCCGCTCAATGCACCCTCTCCTTATAAGAGGTCATAATCTGCAATGTAAACTTTTTCGGGCAGACTTTTTCCAATCAAGAGTTTTATCACATTACTGAAATTGTTCTTGAAACTGTTCCTGACTGTGTATTTAGAAAAATGGCCACGTGCAGTGTTCTCGTTTGCGTGCGTCTTTGCGTATTTGATGCACATTTTTTGACATGGACACAATATTGTGATGCAAGCTTTAAATGCACTTAAACAAAAATAATTATAATTTATCCATTTCTCCACTAAATTTCGAACCTGGAAATCGACTCCCCTACGCAAAAAAAAAAAAAAAAGATATAACTAATATATAATTTTACTCTTTTTTTTTACTTAAATAGTTATGATGCTATTAATAAAAACATTAAAATTAAGTTTTAATTTTTATATTGTACTATTGGCAAAACTCAATCCTTGCGTATGCTTCTACCATGTATTCTGTTATTACAGAATAAACGTCATGTTGGGATGCTCAAATTTCTCTTGAAGCGCATCCCAGAGACGCACTACTTTCTTGAGGTAAAATGAACTCTGTATGTGATAAAACTGATTTATGGTTTGATTTCTGAGTAAATTGTTCAGGTGATCAGGTAAATTATATTGAGTTTAACCAGGCTAATGTCAGAAACTCAACTTTCTGTGCTGTCATTCTACTGCTGTTTTCTCTCCAAAGGTTAACTGCCATATTTTTTTTTTCTGGTGAGAAAAGTATTTTTACAGATCTGAACACAAAACATCACGAACAGCACAAACAGTAAACAAATGTGAATACAGTGAGCAGTGACGATAAAGAGGAATGTTGTCTGACTGACTTCTGACTACGTATTTGTCAGGTTTGGCTCATTTAACTTCATGACCTAATCGTATAAAATGGGAGGATTATCCCTTGAAGAATTCAACACAGTGACATAATTCCAGCACGGGAAGTTGCTCTGATTCAGTAACAGTGAGAAGAAACTTAATTCTGTATTTGAAGACTGTTTTGGTTTCTCTGCAATCTCTCATAAACACATGCCCATTTTCAGAAGAAGAAAAAACAGAAATGTGTGAATATTTATATTAGCTAGCAGACACAGAAATAAACTGAAGGAATAGAAAAGGAGAGAATTTTTTTTTTCTGCATTTGAGATGATGCAACCAGAGATAATATTTACCACAGACACGTGTGCTGATCCAACGAAAGGCAAAACTAAAGCAGACAGTGCTTCATTTACATGACAGGATGTCCGCCTCCTTGATTAGACCAAGCAACTCCTTTGTCACCATTAAAATGTATTTGTATGAAAGTGTTTTTTATGTTTTCTTCAATTTAAAAAACAAAATCCAATACAAGTCATTAAAAAACCCTCATAAACACACCTCTGTCTTTTCTATATTCTACAAATTCTTGAAATGTGCAATATAACACTTCAAACCTGTCGTGTAGGCCAAACCCTGGCTCAATGGATGGATGGAAGGATGGATGGATGGATGGATGGATGGATGGATGGATGGATGGACGGACGGACAGATGAACAGACGGATGGAAGGTTGGTTCATGTTTCATGTCTTGTTGTTATCTGAGTATATTACACATGATTATACTACAAGACTATACTTACTTGTCAGGGGTGTGTTTCCATTGGGTGTCTTCCAGAAAATTGCAAATGCAACATTTGACTGTAAGTAATCCACACTAAAAAATCAAACGATAAAACAAACTGAAATTGGTGTATATATATTCATATATTGATGTTTTTCTCTGCTAAAGTCTTGAACTGCCATCTACTTTTCACGGGACCATTGGCTCAGGTGAAAGGTATCCATCATTACACCATCAACATTAGAGCCATCCAGTTACTCACAGTATGCTGCTGTTTGGCAACGGGCCAGGTTAATTATTAAACCATGGGAAAGACAGACTGTCTCTACAGTTAGAACTACTAGAAACAAACATGTTTTCCTCTACTTTCTCCAATCCGTTACCTACCACTGAGCTGCAACCAAACCTCTCGGTCACTATAGTAGTTAATTGTGAATACTTATGTCATTGTTATGTCATAACAGGTAGAATTTCTGTCAGAGATTTCAGTCATCAGAGTCATTAGCTTAGTAGAATATGTGTGCCCCTATCGCTTGATTAAAGAGATGTGCCCCCATCTCTTAATTAAAGTCAACCTTACTCACCCAACAGTCTAAAAAAATGTCCTTCTCACTCTTGTGGGGTCGTATCTGTGTGTCATCCTCAAGCTCGGGTCCTCTACCAGAGGCCTGGGAGTCTGAGGGTTCTGCGCAGTATCTTAGCTGTTCCTAGGACTGCGCTGTTCTTGACTGAGGCTTCAGATGTTGTTCCAGGAGTCTGCTGGAGCCACTCTTCCAGTTTGGGGGTCACTGTCCCAAGTGCTCCTACTACCACGGGGACCACATTAACCTTGATCGTCTACATGTGTTTCAGCTGTTCTTACAACCCTTGATACTTCTCAATCTTTTTTTTGTTCCTTCTTCCTGATGTTGGCATCAGCTGGAATCGCCACATCTATCACCACTGCTCTCTTCTGCTCTTTGTCCTGTGGTGGAAAGTTTTTTATACAATAAAACAATACAATAAAATAATATAATAAAATAATATTTCATAGAACCAAGAATCTGGATTGTTGTGTGTTTCCCAAATTATTCAGCGCTCGTGAAGGTGGCCCCAGGATGTCTCGAGGTCATGAAGACGCTGATTGAAAATAATTACTGTTAGACCATATTTGAAAATGCTTTAATGACTGTCGGTATCCTTGGAAGAAGTTAGACACTGACAGAAGCAGCTAGCCAGATCATTTCATATACTGTACTTGAAATTAGAATGTTTTTGTATGTTTCTGCACAGGGTCATCCAAAGAATGTCTGCAGCAGATATGTCCTCACAGGGTTCGCATTACTGATTATATTATGTCATCAAATAGTTTTGTGAAACTGTCTGCTTGATATTTTTGTTAATGTCTGGAGGTCATGACGTACAAACTGAAAGCCCATAAAGAACTGGTTGAAAGCATCTTTTCATATTTTGTACTTTCATATGATCAATTCTAGAACTGCGCATGCGCGAGCTAGCCGCAGGTTTTTGTCTGCTCCATTGTATGTCTTCTGTTTTTATCATTTTTCTTTGTCTTATCTAAGTCTTTTCCTTATTTACGTAACCACAATGGATCGCTCTGTTTTCATGTACTCCAGAGAGCAAATGCTGTCCATGTAAGTTAGAGGAGAACCTGGGATACGCGATCTCATCCCCACTGATGATGCGATGATGCGATGAGAGAGGCCCAGCAGGCAGTGAGACTCTGCCTGAGGGAGGCAAAGGACAACTATAGAAGGAAGCTGGAGAACCAGCTGGGGAGCAACCAGGTGCGGGGGGTCTGGAGTGGCATGAGGGCCATCACTGGCTATGGAGAGGGCCGCGGTACAGTGGAGGGGAACTTGGAGCGAGCTGACGAACTTAACAGCTTTTTCAATCAGTTCAGCTCCACCACCACTCCATGCGCCTGTCCCCAGATTTCCCCCGGCCCAGCTGATCTGAGTCCACGTGCCTCCTTCTCCCCCTCTCCGTCCAGCTCATCTGCCTCCACCTCTCCCTCTCCGTCCACCTCACCCATCTACCTCAGTCCAAACCCAGACCTTTCCCCCACCTCAACTGCCAGATCCTCCGGCCGGAGGGATCAACGTGCCACGCCGCCCCACTGTGGAACAGGTGACGTCTGCGTTGAGGAAGCTTTGCTCAAGGAAGGCGGCCGGACCAGACCAGGTCCCCCCAAGACTCCTCAAGGCCTGTACTGCCGAACTGAGTGAACCCCTACACCAGGTTTTTGACCTCAGTGTCCGGCTGGGGAGGGTCCCGTCCTTATGGAAGACATCCTGCATTGTCCCTGTACCCAAGCGGAGATGCCCCACAGAGCTCAATGACTATTGACCTGTCGCTCTCACTTCGCACGTGATGAAGACCCTAGAGCGACTGGTCCTGGAGCTCATGTGTCCCCAGGTGCAGGGCGCGATGGACCCTCTCCAGTTTGCCTACTGGCCACAAGTTGGGGCTGACGACGCCGTCCTGTACTGGTGGAGGCACCGGACCCTCTCCTACTTGAATGTCGGGAGCGGTTCAGTGAGGGTGCTCTTTTTTGACTCCTCGAGCGCCTTCAACACCATCCAGCCCCGGCTCCTGCAGGAGAAACTGTCATCCATGGCTGTGGACCCCTATCTCGTTAGCTGGATCACGGACTATCTAACAGACAGACCCCAATATGTCCATATGGGGAACTGTCTGTCATCAGTGGTGACCAGCAGCATAGGGGCCCCGCAGGGAACGGTACTCTCCTCCCTTCTCTTCATTCTCTACACGATGGACTTCCAACATAACTCGGGTACGTGCCACATGCAGAAGTTCTCTGATGACACTGCAATCGTGGCATGTATCAGGGAGGGTGATGAAGGGGAGTACAGGAGGGTGGTGATGGACTTTGTGGGGTGGTGTCAGCAGAACGAGCTTCAGCTAAACATCTCCAAAACCAAGGAGATGGTGCTGTATTTCTGGCGGGTACCACCCTCCCCACAGCCAGTAGTCATCGGGGGTAAGGAGGTGGAGGTAGTGGGGATTTATAAGTACCTGGGGCTGCAGCTGGACAGTAGACTGGACTGGTCACACAACCTGGACTGTATATGGTATATAAGAAGGGTCAGAGTAGGATGTACTTCCTGAGGAGGCTGGCCTCCTTCAACATCAGCTCTGATCTGCTCAGACTGTTTTACCAGTCCATTATGTCCAGTGTGCTGTCCTACGCCATTGTGTGTTGGGGTGGTGGTGCCAGGAAACGGGACACAGTGAGACTTGACAGGCCCATCCGGAGGGCTGGTTCTGTGATTGGTCAGGATCTGGACTCTATACAGACTGTTCTAGAGAGGAGGACTATGTCCAGGTTTAGATCGATCCTGGGTAACACCACCCACCCCTTGCGCGCCACCTTCGCCCAGCAGAGGAGCTCCTTAAGTGGCAGACTGCTGTCACCGAGCTCCTCCACAGAGAGATTCAGGACCTCCTTTGTGTCTCGTGCCATCAGAGGGCACAACCACTCTCTCAGAAGGAGGGGGGTCGAAGCCGCAAGGTCATCAAGGCCGGCTGAGAAGGGATAGACGAGGGGGCTCTGGGACGCACTGTTGATACACTGTGGGACATTTTGTGGGGGTCCTTAGTGTCAGTTTACAGCTCGGTTCATCCACATGTTTCTGTTTTTTCTGTTTCTGATCATACATCATCTACACCCAATGCTTTTTTGCTTCTGTCTTCTTTCATGTCCCTATCCTTTTATTCTAGGTTCTTCTGTTTTCTGTTGTTATAATTATGTCAGTATGTAAATAATGTAATTTATACAAGTCTTTTGGCTGTGCCATTTTTCTCTGTCACTGTTATGTGTATTTATTGTATCTCTTGTAAGCAGATGTAACCTGAATTTCCCTTGGGATCATTAAAGTATATATCTATCAATCTATCTATCTATCTATCTGGAACTCCGCTGCAGCTCTCGTCTGTAAATTTTTTCCTGTACCCAGAATATTCTGTAACAACACTTCGAAGGACTGGTCATCGTCTCCAGAGCTCTCATCATAATTAGATAAGTATTTGTATTTGTATTTGGTATGTCCCATTTGGATTTGGGTACTTCTAGTCCATACTGGGTACAGATGTTCCAGTACGCTATCACAGGTACTTGGTTGTGCCTCTCCATGTATGCTGAGCTGGCGAGCATCTTACACCCTGCTACCACATGCTGGACTGACTCTGGGGCTTCTTTACATAGCCTGCACCTTGGGTCAGATCTACTGTGGTAGATATTGGCCTCTATTGCTCTTGTACTTAGGCCTGTTCTTGTGCTGCCATGATCAGTGCCTCTGTGCTGTCTGTCAGTCCAGCTTTATTCAGCCATTGGTAGGTCTTCTTGATATAAGCCACTTCCTCTATCTGACGGTGGTACATTCCGTGTAGGGGCTTGTCCCTCCATGTTGTCTCCTCCTCCTTCTCTTCCTCCTCAGGTTTCTGCTGTCTAAGGCATTCACTGAGCAGTTCATCTGTTGGAGCCATCTTCCTGATGTACTCTTGGATTTTTTAATGTTTCATCCTGGACAGTGGCCCTGATGCTCACTAGTCCTTGGCCTCCCTCTTTCCGCTTAGTGTACAGCCTCAGGGTGCTGGACTTGGGGTGAAACCCTCCATGCATGGTGAGGAGCTTTCTAGTCTTAATATCTGTGGCTTTTATCTCCTTTGGCCAGCTTATGATCCCAGCAGGGTATCTGATGGCAGGCAGTGCATACATGTTGATGGCTTGGAACTCGTTCTCACCATTCAGCTGACTTCTCAGGACCTTATTCTTTGGAGGTACTTGGCTGTGGTTGACTTCCTTGCTGCCTCCTCGTGATTGCCACTAGCCTGTGGGATTCCAAGGTATTTGCAGCTGTCCTTGATGTCTTCTGTCCTGCCCCCTGGTAGGTCAACCCCTTCAGTTCTTATCCTCTTGCCTTTTCTCGATACCATCCGGCCACATTTGTCTAGTCTGAATGACATCCCTATGTCGTCACTGTAGATCCTGGTGGTGTGGATAAGTGAGTCAATTTCTCGCTCATTCCTGGCATACAGCTTGATGTCATCCATGTAGAGGAGATGGCTGATTGTTGTCTCACTTCGGAATCGGTATCTGTAACCACTCTTTGCAATGATGTGCCTGAGTGAGTTCAGGCCTATGCAGAACAACAGTGGTGACGGTGCATTCCCTTGGTATATGCCACACTAAAGATGCTTGAAAGAGTAACGAGAGATTGTAGGCAGCCTGAGTTATGCCATGACTTGCTCCAGACCTGATTTTAGTTGGATTGTAAGAAAACTATCCCAAAGTCTGGCAAACCCAAAAATAGAAAACTTAGTGCCTGCAAAGCAGGTATTTGAAAGGCACGCATGACTATGAACTGATTTTAGCTTTCAGTGATTCAGACTGGGCATCATCTGTGGAAGACAGGCATAGTACTACAGGCTACTGTTTCAGTTTAACCAAACAAGGTCCTGCAATTTCATGGAAGTCAAAGAAACAGCAGACAGTGGCCTTGTCAACATGTGAGGCTGAATATATTGGCCTAGCCACCACTGCCCAAGAGAACATGTACCTGTCTCAACTATTAAATGGTATGAATGATAGGGTGTACAGTTGTACAGTGATCTGTGGAGACAATCTAGGGGCCATTGCACTGAGTAAAAATCCTGCGAACAGACAGAGATCCAGGAGATGATTGCAGACATTCTTACAAAACCCACAACAAAGTTCAAGATAGATACATTTAAAAAGTGGCTCTTTGGGAGTTAAAAAAGGATGGTTATTTTTTTTGTTTAATTTAAAACAGTTTTGATGATGAGATCAAGAGGGGGTGTTAAGATGTGTGATCTCATTAATTTTTATTTACATTTACATTTTAATATTGGGGGAAGCTCTCAGTGGCTGCTGTATTTATGTTTTAGTTTTACGACAGTAACGGACTTTACGTCGCTGTTTGTTTGTTTACGTCATTTTGGCGGGTGTTGCCCAAGGTGATGTGTCACTGATTGGTGTGTTGTACCTCTGCTGTGAGTGTGTGCCGCTGCGGCTGAGAAGACTCCCCAAATAAAAAGTTACGGATGTTTAACCCGTGTACCGCCTCATGATAATGGATGAAGAGGAATATGAAAATCAAAACGCAACATTTTCTGTAATTTATATTTAATTTAGATTTTCCAGTGTGTACTTATTTTGAACATTTGTTTCAATAGTCGTTTTATACGAGAGAGGTACTATGACATGAGATTAAATGTTATTGAGGTGTGGTGGTCTTATATTTACTGCACAGTTCTCAATGTCCAACTTTTAGATCTCCATGTAGACAAGAAGATGAAGTGCTTAAGATTAAAAAAAATAAAAAAATAAAAAACAGAACTGCCCTTTCACCAATTCTTTTTTTGAAGAAATATGAATTCCCAACTGAGTTAATATGTAATGTTGAGCAAAAATGAGAAATGTTGCCATTTGTAAAATTAAACCAAACCACTTATCCTCTGCAAGGTCACAGTTGGAGCCGGAGTAATTTCCATACTGGAGGAGGGGTATGCCCTGGACAGGTCACCAGCTCATCAGAGGCCTGACAAAACCATTCAGCCTCACATTCACAATATGAGCAATTTACAATCACCAATTAACCTAACTCACATTCTGTTAAACAGAACTGAAGCACCCAGAGGGAACTCATATAGACGTGCAGGAGAACATGCAAACTCCTCCCCAGCAGTGTTCAAACGAAGAACCTTGTTGCATTATCTTTGTTGCTTGTGCAAGCCTTCTCATCAATAGAATTATTTCATCACATAATTATTCTGATCTGTAACTAAGTCTCAACTTTAGGTTTAATATGATTGCATTCTTTAAGAATTGTTATAATTTTAAATCTTTGATTAATCAGCATGTCATTTTACTAAATCACTGTTTGGTCTGTCAACAGTGAACTTTACACTTTCCCAAACACACACTTAAGTTATTACAGGCACTATCAGAAGATGACATTTATATATTTATTTCTTTTTGTGTGTGACTGACTCAGACACTACCATGAAAACATGTAGTAGCTAGGCTATCAGAATCTAGGCTACCATCCGCCTCTGGTAGATCCAGTTAGTTTATGACAGGCTGAACATTTATAAATGCCTTCATAATATGAATGAAATAATGGCAAAATGTGGTGCAGAAGTAAGTAGAACATGGGATCTAAGGTCCATCACCTTCAGCTACTCTCTGGACACTCTCAGTATCGGTCGCAGTCTCAGCCTCTAGGAGACTGAGTCTCCTAGAGGCTGAGGTTAAAAGTTAAAAAAGACCACAATTTTTATTCTTTGTTTTTTCCATTATGCATACCTCTCATTTATTGTGTAGTAATGTAATTGTAACATGTATTTGTTGTATGTTTTGATGCATTTTTATGCTTTATAAAACATGTCTGAATTTTGGGGGGCTTGGAACGGATTAGGGCATTTGCATGGAAAACACGTCTCTACTTACAAAATTTCTTCCAGAACTAATTAATTTCGTAAGGTACCACTGTGTGCATATATATATATATATATATATATATTACTGTATATACAGTATATACAATATATATATATATATATATATATATATTACTGTATATACAGTATATACAATATATCTATATATATATTACTGTATATACAGTATATACAATATATCAATATATATATATATATATATATATATTTTTTTTTAGCAGCTGGATAGTACAGTGGTTAAGTCAACTGACTTGAATGCAGGAGGTTGTGGGTTCGAATCCCGGTCGGGACAAACACTATCCAGTCAACGTGAAATGCAGAAAGGGGCGTGGTCTGGAATGCAGGAGGGCGTGGTCTGGAATGCAGGAGGGCGTGGTCTGGAATGCAGGAGGGCGTGGGCGTGGCTTCGAACCCCAGACATGGCGGGCACTATCCAGTGAGGGTCCTTAGGCAAGACCCTTAATGCTATACGAGCCTACCTCAAACATGAGTGAACACAGGGCAATCTGATGAGAAATGGGCTACTGGAACAAGACACACATGGACAAGGGCGGAGAATACGGAGTTGTTGGAATGCTACTACACAAGTAATCCCAGAGAGAGGGGATATATGGGGCGGATGTGGGACCAATGGATGCTTCGAAACCCACAATCAAGGCTAACAAAGAAACAGCTGTTAGCCCAGTGTTCCAACATCCGTAACCGAAAACTGCTGTCACAACTAGAGATCGATGAAATACAACAACAATGCTACGGCAAGGGGGAGCCAGGACGCCAGGTCAGCGGGGGGATATCACCCCCCCCACAATCCGTGATTGGGTACCAAGCCCCAAGAGACATAGACAGCCTCAATACAAGAGCTGCTGACCTGCGAAGGAAGATCGTGACCCAAATGGAAACCTGGAGCCTCCGACAAATACCGAAGCTAAGTTGTCAAGTACCTTCAGAAGATCTGCTAGAAGATGTGAATGCTGCAATAAGAACCATCCCCACAGGGAACATAACTGAGACCAACAAGCTGATCCACAGTACAGCAACAGTAATCCTCGAGATGCTGGGATACAAGATCAACACAGGGCATAACAAACAATACCCTCCATGGAAGAGACGGTTAGAGGCCAAGATAAAGGCGACACGGAGAGAAGTCAGCCAGCTAGCCGAGCTACAGAAGGGGAACATGGTGAATAAAGGGGCACCCAGGAAATACAGCAAGCTCTCCATACCTGAAGCACTCGAAACTGCCAAACAGAGACTAACAGCTCTGGCTACCCGACTGAAGCGATACACCAAGGAGATTGAGGCCAGGAGAATAAACCAACCAGCAAAGGTGTACTCTCAGTGGCAGGGAAATAGCATCCGGCCAGACCCACCAAGAGCTGAGGTGGAGAAATACTGGAAGGGCATATGGGAAAGAAAAGCATCACACAACACCGATGCTCAGTGGCTAGTGGACCTAAGGACTGACCACAGCACTCCACGAGCGTCTAGCAGCACAGATGAACCAGCTGCTAAGGGATGGGACGCACCCAGAATGGTTGACTGAAGGCAGGACAGTCCTGATCATGAAAGACCCACAGAAGGAATCTACCCCATCCAACTACCGGCCAATAACCTGTCTCAGTACAACATGGAAGCCCCTGTCAGGCATCATGGCCGCTAAGATGAGTAGGCACATGGATCAATACATGAGTGGGACACAGAAAGGAGTTGGTAGTAACACCAGGGGAGCCAAGCACCAGCTACTGGTGGACAGAGCAGTACACAGAGACTGTAAGAATAGGCAGACCAACTTTTGCACCGCCTGGATTGACTACCAGAAAGCCTACGACTCAATGCCACACACGTGGATACTGGAATGTCTGGAACTGTATAAGATCAACAGGACACTAAGAGCCTTCATCAAGAACTCAATGGGGAAGTGGAAGACAACCCTGGAGACTAACTCCAAGCCAATTGCCCAAGTTAACATCAAGTGCGGCATATACCAAGGGGATGCACTATCACCACTGCTGTTCTGCATAGGCCTGAACCCCCTCAGTCACATCATCACAAAGAGTGGCTACGGATACCGATTCCGAAGCGGGACAACAATCAGCCATCTCCTCTACATGGATGACATCAAGCTGTATGCCAGGAATGAGCGAGAAATTGACTCACTGATCCACACCACCAGGATCTACAGCGACGACATAGGGATGTCATTCGGATTAGACAAATGTGGCCGGATGGTATCAAGAAGAGGCAAGATGATCAGAACTGAAGGGGTCAACCTAACAGGGGGCAGGATAGAAGACATCAAGGACAGCTACAAATACCTTGGAATCCCACAGGCTAATGGCAACCATGAGGAGGCCGCAAGGAAGTCATCCACAGCCAAATACCTCCAGAGAGTAAGGCAAGTCCTGAGAAGTCAGCTGAATGGCAAGAACAAGGTCTGAGCCATCAACATGTATGCACTGCCGGTCATCAGATACCCCGCTGGGATCATAAGCTGGCCAAAGGAGGAGATAGAAGCCACATATATCAAGACTAGAAAGCTCCTCACCATGCATGGAGGGTTTCACCCCAAGTCCAGCATCCTGAGGCTGTACACTAAGCGGAAAGAGGGAGGCCGAGGACTAGTGAGCATCAGGGCCACTGTCCAGGATGAGACATCAAAAATCCAAGAGTACATCAGGAAGATGGCCCCAACAGAGGAACTGCTCAGTGAATGCCTTAGACAGCAGAAGCCTGAGGAGGAAGAGGAGGAGGAGGAGACAACATGGAGGGACAAGCCCCTACACGGCATGTACCACCGTCAGATAGAGGAAGTGGCTGATATCAAGAAGACCTACCAATGGCTGAATAAAGCTGGACTGACAGACAGCACAGAAGCACTGATCATGGCAGCACAAGAACAGGCCCTAAGTACAAGGGCAATAGAGGCCAATATCTACCACAGTAGATCTGACCCAAGGTGCAGGCTATGTAAAGAAGCCCCAGAGTCAGTCCAGCATGTGGTAGCAGGGTGTAAGATGCTCGCCAGCTCAGCATACATGGAAAGGCACAACCAAGTAGCTGTGATAGTGTACAGGAACATCTGTACCCGGTATGGACTAGAAGTACCCAAATCCCAATGGGACATACCACCGAAGGTGGTTGAGAACGGCAAGGCTAAGATCCTGTGGGACTTCAGCTTCCAGACCGACAAACAGCTACTGGCTAACAAACCGGACATAGTGGTGATGGACAAAGAGCAGAAGAGAGCAGTGGTGATAGATGTGGCGATTCCAGCTGATGCCAACATCAGGAAGAAGGAACACGAAAAGATTGAGAAATACCAAGGGTTGAAAGAACAGCTGGGACAGATGTGGAAGGTTAAGGTTAATGTTGTCCCCGTGGTAGTAGGAGCACTTGGGGCAGTGACCCCCAAACTGGAAGAGTGGCTCCAGCAGATTCCTGGAACAACATCTGAAGCCTCAGTCCAGAAGAGCGCAGTCCTAGGAACAGCTAAGATACTGCGCAGAACCCTCAGACTCCCAGGCCTCTGGTAGAGGACCCGAGCTTGAGGATGACACACAGATACCACCCCACAAGGGTGAGAGGGACTTTTTTTTTTTTTTTTATATATATATAATCAGTAAATGAGTGGAAAAAATAATTTGCCCAAGTAAGATTAACAAAGTACATTTCCTCTTATTCTTCTCTGACATCGTATAAAACCAAGTTTTTTACTTCATAGAATGCCAAGAGTGATTTCAGAGGGAAGGAAAAACAAGCCTCAGAGATGGCTTGATGCCAAATAAAGTCAGTTAAAGGTTTTGTGGGTGACTTGACTTTATGACTTTACTCTAAATCATTTTCCTGAACCTGAGGAAAGAAACAGAACAAAGCAGTCAAAGTTCTGTAGTGCCTGTAACTCAGTGGTTTATGTCGAACAAACTTAAAAGGCATGAAGAGTGAAAGAAATAAACAGTATACTTTGACCTCTATAACATCCGTTTAGCAAGATGGCTTTTCAAAATAGATTCTCATGATCAACTTCAAACAGAAACCCAGACTTACAATAGGATATTATCAAGAGTTGATTTTAAAATTACAGTACAAATCAAAACAATAAATTCATATTTTTAATATTTATAAGTATTTCTTTTGAACTTAAGTCTCTTCAGTAATTATAATTTAAGATACAAAATGTGATACACATGGCTTAAAAAAATTGTTTAGGATGACTGACTGTAGGCTTAAACGTGAACATGGCTATTGTCTTTCTATACGGCTCTTCTTTAAACCGTCTTCTTGGCCAGAATGAACCCTATTTGTCGCCTAGTGTCAGCTGAGACAGGTTCCCACAGGATACGCATTTACAGATAATAGTCCAACACATATCTGGCTGGAGTTTACATGTTCCTTCCACCAGAAAGGTTTTCTTAACTCTGCTTGCATGGCTAACTAAGTGTAGTCTGAATAAAGAGTAAGGAGCTCATTCTTTACACATTCATACATACGTCATACTCTTTCCAGTTGTCAAAATGTGAGACCAGTCACGCAATATGTGCAAATATTATGTCACTGAACATCACTTAACAAAGTAAATACTCATCATACTTGCTGCTCACCGATATGCCAAAGCTTCAAAACTGATGACAGTGGACAGAGAGGTATGAAAATAACTTTATGAAAGATGACTTACATTTATCTACAGCAGGAGCAAGAAAAATGAAATGAGGGAGAAACACTGGTGGACCACCTATGAAAAGAGAACGGTGTAACACACACACACACACACACACACACACACACACACACACACACACACACACACACACACACACACACACACACACACAGACGTAGATAAACTAAGCCCAACTTGCACTGATAAATTCGAGACCTGAGACAGAATTTAAATAATTGTTTTTAATCATTCACAAACATTACATCACTTTACAATCATTACTTTGGCCCGATCCCAATCCCCACCTGAGCCCTACTACTTGGTTCTTCTCTTTTAGTTTGCACAGTCCCATGTAGGCTAGTGTGATCTGCGACCTCAAGCCCTCTGGCCAGTCCGCTAAGCGAAGTGTCAATTGATGCAAAACAGAGGGGTAAAAGATTGTGGTAGGACATCCCAGAATGCTCTGCAAACAGAGGTGGTGTAAATGAAAGATGGTTACCGTTGCAGTAATGTACATGTAATTTTATTGTCATTTTAGACACAAATCCATATTTATGTTTTAGACCACTATTCTCAACCAGTTTTGAAAAACAAAAATGTACATTTGCATTTGGTTTGTGTTAATTTTACCTTTCATTTTATTCTCTTTTGTAAATGAGGTCACATTTGCCACTAGTTGATAACAGCAGCAGCAACAGACTTGTATCAAACCAGAATATTAAAAATTTTCAAGGGACACCTGAGCAAAATAGAGTTTTAATCTGATTTAATTCAGTAAGTGGTGAGTACCAGGACTCATTGAGACAAGGAAAAAAAAAAAGGAATGCGCTAAATTAGGATATAATTTAACAATCTGGCAGGGAACGGAGTGCGGAGCAGAGTGAATATAAGATGGAGACTTTTGGGAGATAGGTTGTAGGTGACAGGACACATAGGTCAATGAGATGCACTTGATTGAGTGCAGAGAAGTCGGGAAGACTCTGAAATGGCAGAAGCTATTACTGCAGCTACATTCAAAATGAATAAAATTAAAACAAATAAACTCAAGCATTGACAGAGGTTATGACAGTGTGGGCCATATCTGAAAGGTTGGCTTTTGGCCACCAAATAATAATTGAGTTCATAAAATATACATATTTCGTGTAACTCATGGCTGTCAGTTAGCCCGCTAAACCCTAGCGATGTGCCGTTATATCTATATTTAACTATCCTGCTCCCATCCCGATAACAACTGGTCAAACAACAACAACGCTTGTTTAGGTTTACCTTTTTGGCAAAATAGTTTTATTGAGTCTCAAAGTAGGATTTTTGTGGAGATCAGCTCATTAATTTGCTCACCAGTCAGTGCTCCTGTCTAGATGGAGGAATGAGAGCATTTTATAATGATGTACTGAGTAGATAATATGGATTTTTACTTTTTTTTTTGCTCACTCTGATGGAAATAGATAAATTATATGAAGTTTTTAAAAAGCATAATATCAAACAATAATAGGTTAATTAGCTTAATGGGCTTGATTGTTTAATACTGTTGCCTTTCACCGAGAAGGTTTTTTTTATAGGAGGAGGCTGATCAACTGATTTTTCTTGGATTAAAAAATAAAAAGACTGAAACTTAGAGTTTAAATTTGTTCAGACACAAGAGCCCTCACTTTTAAGGGTAATCAACCATATGTGGAAGAAAAAAAAATAGTAGTGAAACCAGTGTGGCCGACCAACCGGCTCAAGAAAGAAGAAAGTAAAACAGCCAGATTTACAAATGAAAACTAGTGGGATGCATACAACACCTAGCTAAACTGACAAAGTGAAAACATGTTGAACAGCCATACAACAAATAATAGAGAACATGTGTAACAGACTGACTGTCAAAGACTGGAGAGAATCTCCAGTCTTTGAATTAATCCCTGCAGGGAAATTAGTGGCACACTCTAGTTAGTACACTTGCATACATGTATATTGGTGTGTACAGGCCCTGAACCGCCGATCTTGAAACATTGGACGACTCGCTCTACCGCCCACTCTACCACTGAGCAACTGCCGCCCCATTATATAATGCTATATGAGTTTAGGTTTCTGTACCCCAACCAACCAGTATTAGATCTTTGATTTGTGCCATTGACCACCTTCATGCGTATGACTGACGTGTACATATGTAAGTCAGGCGTGACTGACATTTAAACACCGTCATGAGTCAGCTGGTAATAGTGTTCCTTCAGGCCACATGTAGGCCCTGATAATTGGACATGTGAATTTTTGACAAGTTCATGTTGATTCCTGCATTATATGTCTTTTTGTAAAGGTTTTCAAGGGGTACTTGGTTGAGTTTATTTAATTTCAGCTTTAGGCATGCTCCAAATGTGGTCCAGCTGATCTGCTCTCAGTGGAATGGAAATGTGTTTTGTATGCATTCCTGCCTGCATTAATGCAAATAAGATATATGGATACAGATCATATGTTGATAACTGGCTGAGATATGGTCTGGATCAATACCTAAACAGAGCCCGTATGTTCATATTATTAAATTACACATTTCTCCCCAGAGGGTACAAAATGTCTATGCCTAATTTCCTCTGATGCTCCATTGTGGATTAATGTTTCTTTTTAACAAGGTCATGAACATCGTAGACAGATCACATGTGATTGGTTGGAACTAAATCTGTGCCATAAAATGAATTTCAGCTGTCAGTGAGGTTGACTTATTCAGGATATTTCTCCTCAGAGGGACTCATTGAAATTCAATGGGTACATTAGTTATCTGACTGTGAGCCCGTGGCAACACAGTGTGACGCTGCTGCTGTTTTCCATTTATTGTTATCTGACAAGTTTTTTTTTTAGAAAATGTATTTCTTTATCGACTGTTTGCAGCCCCAACCATAGAAACCACTGCACTCAGATATGCAAGAATAACATAAGGAAAGTGACTGTCTAACAAGCACAGACAGAGCAAACACTTCATAACACAGCAGGATTTTCATGACAACACCAGTGCCTCCGCCAGACTAACTTTATCAGGTCAATGTCTCTGTCACAGAGATGTGACCTGCGTAGCCTCCAGCCTTAAAGTAGGTCTGCATTCAAAACGAAATGGACCTCTTAATCAGTCACATTAACAAGGTCATTCATTTTTCTGCAAGATGTTCGGTGTACACCACACACCCACTCACACACTCATTGATTGCCTCAGAGGATTATCTAATCCATCCAGTGAGATGGCTAGAACAGAACTCGCAGAAGACTGGATTTTCCAATAAGGTTCATAACAACGTTATATTAACTTCTGGATGTTTTGTTAATATGGTGATTTTGTTTTACTTACTCAATAGATCAGATCCTAATTTTTTAAATCATGATTAATGGCAAGTAGTGCTTTCTATGATACAATAACATTTTTAAAAAACACATTGGGAAAAAAATGCACTTTGATCACGTTAATGTGAAAGGATATGCAGATATACCTCATACTATGTCCTTAACTGGCTCCAGATGTATGGTAAACCATGTATGGTAAACCATATATCTGCGATGCATGGCTTACCATACATCGCAGATGCTTTATTTATGAATGAATAACAAAAAGAAAGCCTTTTTAATTTAGAAACAAATGCAGGAATAAATAGTATTCATAAGTCGAATAAAATGATATAAACTTTTCTTTTACTTTTGAAGACTGACTTATGACATAAAACCAGGAATGCACAGGGCCCGACAGACCCCTCCCTAGCAGATGCCCTCAATAAATTCCACTTTGAGCACCCCAACACCCCCCATCCCCCAACACCAGACTAATACCACACCCTCATGACACACCCCTCAGTGTGACCACAGCGGATGTAAGGAGGACCCTGCAAAGGTTTAACCCGACGGCGTCCCAGGGAGAGTGCTGAAGGACTGTTCCCACCACCTCACTGCAGCTAGCCAGTCCCCAGCTGCCTGAAGTCTGCCACCTTCATTCTGGTGAAGGTGTGACTATCGCCCCATGGTGAGGAGGGTTTAGAGTCTGGTGGCATGAGGATTGCATCGCTGCTTTTTGCAGATGATGTGGTCCTATTTGCCTCATCAGCCTCTGATCTGGTGAGATTGGACAGAGCATTGGGGCAACAGGACCATTATTGTAGTCGCTTTACTGCATTGTTGCGACAAAGACGGAGCTAAGCCAAGAGGCTGTTTTCGTCTTTCATTCGTTTGAGATTCCCTGATCACACTTAAGATAAATGGATGTCTGTCTCATGGAAATTGTGAAACATGTGGTCTACTCTGGACTCACTTCCCATAAGTTTACATAATGGTATATTGTATGATTTTGTTTTTATTTTCTGTGGGCCAGAAGTGGAAAATGCAAAATAATTTGTTTCAGTTTCATTCTTGTCTCCCTCACTCCACCTCCATCATCCCCTCCATAGCCATCATTTATTTTCATGATCTCTCTGCAACATACCCACATGTAGCCACAGGCACTCCATTAAGACTTCATATGAGCGAGACATCATTCAGCCATTGCCATGTCTGCAGGATGTCTGTATATTACTCCATTTGCTTTCAGGTTGATTTTCCACACATTAGATCCCTCATTTTCCACTCTGTATATGTTCCTATAGGACTCATTACTACTTGTCTGCAGCTGTACTGTATCCATCATGCTACCAACAGCTCGTTTAAACTATCAAAGCTGCCTGTCAAGACTAGAATACGACTGGCAAGGAGAACCCAAAAGCACGACAGAGTAGCAGGTGGGCAAAGTCTCAAAACAGGGTTTAATAACACAGGTAGAGGTCAGGTTCCAAATAATCAGTCCGATAGACAGAGGTACCCAAAAAATGACAGACAAAAGGTAGAGTCCAGAATCCAGCTGGGTCAGGCACGAAACAATCAACAAACCAGGCAGACAAATCAAATGAGTAGCAGACAACAGGCTGGGTCGAGAGAGCAGACGGATTCATACACGGTCACCAAAGAAAGCAGGCTACGAAGGCTAGGGAGTCAGGGCTAAACAAAAACACTAAACAATCTGGCAGGGAACAGAAGGCAGGGCTGGTTTATGAAGTGTGGAGACAGATTGGGGAGTGGCTGCAGGTGTGTGGAGAGATGGTAGGTGCATGTAATGAAGTGATTGTAGATGAGACAGCATCTGGAATGATAAGACATGTTAGGAAAAGAAAACAAAGAAAAGGAAAGCTTAATTGTCCGGATACATGACACTGCCAGTGTGAGAGGCTAATTTCACATTGATCTGCAGATGAACAAACATCAGGAGAGATTAGATGAGACTTGTTCACCAAACACATCTTTTGTGTCCAACTTTCAGGCCTGTGCTACGGTCAGACCTTTTCTGGAGGTGCAAATCTCATATCAAACTCATACCAGCAGTTTTTATTAAACACACTAAACAAAGACCCCAGATCAATCAATGAACTGTTGGTGTTTTTATAAAACTAGGTTTAAATTAGACACAGACAAGATTTAAAACTAATTAAATTTCAAATCTATGTTAGGTTTTAGGAATCTCTGCTTCTTATTGAATTCCCCCTTTTTTATTATAGTTTTAAGTCTTTCTTTTCTATCAGGTGTTTTTACATGTATTTCTACTCTGTCACTCAGAAGAAGTCAAGCAGTCATCAAAAAATATTGCAGTAATATGCCGTTACCATTACTGCACGAATAATACCAGACTGGTCTACAATCATCAGTTGAAGATAATACCGAATCAAAAAGTCGAGTTCAATACAGTATGTAAACATAAGTAAATAAAGTAACAAACTCCATTTGTTAAATGTTCTATGAGTAAATGAGTTCCTTTGCATGTTGCAAGCAGAATGACGGGGTTTTTAGTGTGACTGAGATCAAAGTGCTTCTGTCTTGTACCAAGCTATGCTAAATATAGTAGTTATATACTAGCCTGAAGCTATATTAATATTAGCATACTCGCTAATTAATTGCTAAAGGTAATTGCGAGCTAATAGTGGCTTAATGGACTTAGACAGTGACACACTGGACTGGCATGCTGCAACGGAGCTGGAGGTCTAATGACATAACGACAGAAGAAGAAGATTGTGAGCTAAAATGACCATGGCCTGAGATTTGGAGGTGGTGATCCTCATTCCTGCCGTTTCACACTCGACTGCAAACTGTACCACTGAGTGCTACAGGCCACAGACCATTGATGTAAACAGGACCATATAATCTGCAAAACGCAGCAATGCAAACCTCAGCCCACCAAACTGTAAACCCTCCTCACTATGACTATGCCTTAATATCCTGTCCATGAATGTCACTAACAGAATTGGTGACAAAGTACAGCCCTGGTGAATGCCAACACCCACTTGGAACAAGTCTGACTGCCGAGAACTTTAACACAACTCTCACTTTGGGCGTACGGGTATTGGATGGCCCTAAGGAGAGGCCCCCTCACCCCATACTCCTGCAGTACCTCCCACAGTATATCCCTGGCGACCCGATTGTATGCCTTCTCCAAGTCCATCAAACACATGTAGACTGGATTAGCATACTCCCAAGCACCCTCCAGGATCCCTGCAAGAGTAAAGAGCTGGTCCTTTGTTCCACGACCAGGATGGAAGACACATCGTTCTTCCTCAATCTGAGGAGGAACAATGTTGAACCTGAGGTTCAACAATTGGTCGGGCCCACCTTTCTAGCACCTTTGAGTAAACTTTCCCAGGGAGGCTGAGGAGTGTGATGCCCCTGTAGTTTGCACACACCATTATTCCCTCCTTTTTAAAGAGAGGAACCACCACCCCAGTCTGCCACTTTTTCGGTACTGTCCCAGATTTCCATGCAATTTTAACAATAATAACAAGGCAGTCAGAGACTGCAACATCCTGCGACACCCCTGTATTAAAAATTATACCCTGACTTACTTGCATAGATAAAAGCAGTAGCTTTCATCTACGTCTTTCTATCTTTTTCCGGTTCCTGAGTGTACAAAAGTTGAAATTTGACCATGGCCTAGTTTCTCAAGATCAAGGTCATCATCTCATTTTCATCCCCTTTGCCGCCCGAGTAATGTGCTTTTTGTTTCATCTTTCTGTCCACAACAGTTGCGAAGATATTTGGTGGACTAACTGTACCATCACTGGAACAATCATACACACTCATGCACCACTGAGTCCCTCACTATTGAGTACAGGCCCCTGAAACAGAAACAACACACTAGGGGCATGTAGGCATGCAATTAGTACAAACAAACAGTACAAAGGCAGGCAGAGTGACATGTGAACGATGACATGTAAAAATTTCCGCACCAGGTAGTCGTGCCTGATGCTGACAGCTGTTAGATCCAGATTCTGATTGCACAGCATTTCTTTGAACATCACATGTCCCCAGTGAAACTATGTGTTGTTTGTATAAATAATTAATCCACCTCCTTTCCTCTTCCTGACAGTGTTTGTGTCCCAGTCCGCGCATACAGAGGAAAAGCTGGGCAGTTCAACGTTAGCAATGGGTATGTAGTCTGTCGGTCAAGTCTTGGAGAACACAAACAAGTGGGTCTCTCTGTAACGCTGCCCAGTCCTGCACAATGTAGTCAGTTCATGCAACTTGTTGGACAGGGAGTTGACATTCCCCATAATGACCGAGGGAATCGAGGGTCTGACCCGCCTGCGGCTAGTGGCTCTAGCCGTTATCTTAGCTTTTTGTTGTTTACCCCCTCGTCTTCCCTTGTACCTCCTCTGGACCTCAGCGGGGATGAGATGGTGATGACACTCTACAGAGCAGACAGAAATCCTGCAGCCTGCTTGCGCATGCGCAGAAGAATGGTAGTGCACCCAACCCCATTGGTCCGCCCTGCGGGTGGTGCGCCTACAGGGGTTGGTAAAAGACACGTTGCTCCTTCAGGCATAGCCTGCCTGGGCCCCGTGGTAGACCAGGTTCTCGCTGACGGGCCCACCATCCAGGCTTGGCCTGCCCGGGCTTTCTTCGCGCAAGGTCACTTGTTTCACTCCTGTTTAGCATAGGGTCTTCTGAACTATGCTTTGTCTGGCCCATCATCTGAGACCTGTTTTCCTTGGGTGACCCTACCAGGAGCACAATGCTCCCGACAACATAGCTCTGAGGATCCTTCGGGAACACAAACCTCTCCAGCACGATAAGGTGATGTTTAGTTAGTGATATTTTCAGAAGGTGTCTACCTTCAGTTCTGAACTGAAGAAGCCACTTGGATAAGAGGTGAACTGTCTTAAACAATACAAAGTCCACTTGATTTTTTTGCTCTTTATGTCAAGACCTGCTTCAAATCAAGTCTAATCAGTCAAGTGAAAGCAAACGTTCCATGTTAAGTTCAGCAAGACCTGAGTAATGTCCAAATTGCTGACCCGAGTCAAGTCCTGAGACAAGTCTGACTGAAGTCCCACTGGCGCTACAACCTGGAACCTTTCCCTGATAAGTGATAATAGGAATTTGCCTGACTACAGTGTCTGTGTGTGATGAGGTATTGTTATACAGTATTTTAGGAGTCTGATTAAAATATTTTAGTTTATTGATGTTGTGTGTTCATGAATGCCCTGCCAAGTGGGAAAATGTTGTTCCTTCATGCCTTAACCAGTTGTTGAGGTGTTGATAAGAGGGGGCATTTTTTAAATTTCATCTTTGTTGTTTCAATTAAAAGTTATTTCACAACCCAATAAACTTATTTAAGGGAGGAAACACAATGTCTGAGTTTCCTTACACCACTGATAATACACTGACAAACAGCTAATAGTCAGCAATGTGTCTGAGGAGCTGAACATTTACTACGATTATAATGAATCTGTGTTTAAAGATCACATCATTCATAACAGCAGTCATATGACTTCTATATCATCTTTACAAACATTTAAAAATCTGTTTTCTTCTTATTTTGGGATTATTTCCTTTTTCTCAAATCATTTAAACCTGTTTTTCTATCATCTATCCATTCATTCTATGCTCTGTTAAGTGTACAACTTTGTGTTTCCAACTGTTGGCTCTATAATATAACTATTGTCGAGTGTAGTTTGTTACGGAGCGGGAACCCCTTGAATAATAGTCTATTAATGTATTTTATTTAGGTGCAATCCAGCGGGGGAGAAGCGCACATGCCAGCAGTTGTGAATAATGTAAAGAAACATTGTTCACACAGGTCAGACTTCTGCATCATCTCATTAGGGATCCTCCTCATCCTCATGTTTGGCAGAGTACAGTACATATTAAGTGGACATTTGACTGTTCAGTTGTTTTATCGCCAACATAACGCTCTTTTCAGACACATAAATGTGCTCTCAAGTATTTCAAGTTCTCTTAAATAATGAAATCTATTTACACTTTTTATGTTATTTAAATAAAACAGTAATAGCATATTACATATTACACCTTACATATGCACAGATTATCACAGAGAGATAGATGCTCAGTAAACCCAACTGGTTCATTCTGTGAAATTCATATGCAACTGTATGTTTTAATGTCCTCCTCATATATTCCCAGCTATCTGTGAAAGAAGTTTATAGAATTCACTTTCTAAAAAAAATACAGGAAACAGACAAATTAATTGTTTATTTTGACCACCAGGTTAGGAGGGCAGATCTAGAAACAGAAATACTGGAGCACAAGTTAGAGGTGGGTTATGGTCACAGGTGAATCATGTTAACTATTAGGACATTAACTATGGGAATGATATAAAATCTAATTTTGTATTTGAAAGAAATAAAGATGACCAAATAGAATGCGTGTTGTATGTTTTATTTCCCCCGTGGTAACTTGGACTCTGAAGTGATTCTGGCAGATGGTGTCTCTCACTGCTCCGCTGTTCTGGATAGCAGGCAGGTGGATGGGGTCCTCATCAGGGTCTTTAGTTTGTAGGATAGGCTGTTGTTCCTCTCTGATAGTGGCAATACTACAAAGAACAACACTAAGATATGACAGGTCCTCTCAAGAGTCATCCTGAGGAGATGTGGGCACTGAAAACGGGCTTTCAGGAGGCCTATAGTCACCTCCACCCAGCCTCACGTCCTGCAGTGAACCCAGTTGAAGTTTTGTTGAGGGCTTGGGTCAGTGTCAGGGATCAGCAGCCTTGGTTGGCATGGGTAACATGGGTCCAGCAAAAAGACATCGACCTCTCCTGTAATGTATAGTGGATTCATTAGAGTGGATTAAATGGTGGAGACAGGTGAATTATTGCGCAAATCTATAGGTTACTGACCACGCTATAGTCAGGTGAGACTCATCATGCATCCGTGAGTCAGGAACTGACCCAGACCTCTTTGCCTCCACATCAGAAATGTAGTCTGCAGCATCATACGTATATGCTCTGGAGAAATGTTAGTTTGTTTATAATGCAATCTTTAACATGTTGAAACAGTAGACAATCTATATGTACCTGCACATTTATGCTGTGAAAGGACTTCCTATTCACATCATCAGCATCATTATGTGAGGGAGCCTTGATGGAAATGTGGGCGCCCTCTAAGCAGCCACTGACATTGGGAAATCTTAAAGGAAATTAAAGTTACTAATCCAAGTCTGAGGTTGCAGCACAATCTCACTAAGAGAAAATAAATTCAAATTCATTTATCTGATTTTTTACATTGTTTACCTGCAATGCTGTGGAACTCCTCCTTGAAGATTCTGATGGATTTATTTCCAGGGAAATCGCCAAAGCCATTTAAAGGCGAGGCACTTTGGGCATCTATGGATTTTATCCATAAAAATAAATTTAAATTACATTTAAGAAAAAACGTCTTCCAATGACCACTGGAGGAGATGTAATAACCAATATGGATTTATTTGTGTTTGCACAAGATATCTGGAACATTTTTCAACAGACTTTAATTTTTAAAAAAATGCTTAGCAGTGGTTGTTGGGCCTAATATTAACAAAAAAATATATCAAAACAGTGTTCTATTATGATATCCAATGAGAGATTAAAATTTATTTCAGGGAGGGGCACAGAACTGTAACCCAGAGGCTTAGAGTCATAACCCTGTAATATAGCTGAGACAACACAGATTCAGAACCATTCTAATTGGTTTCACCACTCTGTGAAAGGTAAATAATGCTCTTGACCAAAAATAGATCCAGATCCACAGTAATTGGAAATCGCAGTTGAAGACCTATTGTTAGGCAAGTCAAGGCAAGTTTATTTGTATAGCACAACTCATACGCAGGCAATTCAAAGTGCTTTACAAAGGCAACGAAATACAAGACCATTTAGAAGACAAAACGAGATTAAAACAAGACAAAAAATATCAGGAAAAGAGCTTTTCAAAAGGAAAAAGGCACTTAAGCAGGAGAATAAAGTATTTAAACTGAAGCTAAAGATTAAAATAATGCAGATAATTAAAGAGCATATTCAGGAAAATGCTGGACAAAAATGTTTTTAGCCCTGATTTAAATGAAGTGACAGTTGGAGAAGATCTCAGGTAGTCAGGCAGTTTGTTCCAAAGGTGAGGAGCATAATAACTAAATGCTGCTTCTCTTTGTTTGGTTCTGGTTCTGGGAACACACAGTAGACCTGTCCCAGATGACCTCAGGAGTCTGGAGGCTTCATAGGGAATTAATAAATCTTAATTGCTTTTTGGTCCAAGACCATTTAGAGATTTGTAGACCAGCAGTAAGATTTCAAAATCTATCCTTTGACTCACAGGAAGCCGGTGTAGTGATTTAAGGACTGGAGTGATGTAGTCCAGTTTTCTGGTGTTTGTAAGGACTCTGGCAGCAGCATTCTGGATCAGCTGCAGCTGTCTGGTTGATTTTTTATTTAGACCTGTAAGGACACCATTACAGTAATCTATCCTACTGAAAATGAAAGCATGAAGAAGTCTTTCTGTGTCTGAAAGAAATTGCTTAATGAAAGTAAGGGACTATAGTTTTGTGATGACACTGACATGTAAAGTTGCGTGTCATCTGCATAAGTGTGATAGGAGATGTGGTATTCCATGATCTGAGCAAGGGGCAGCATGTAGATATTAAATAGAAGTGATCCCAGAATGGACCATTGTGGAACCCTGCATGTGATCTTTGTCTGCTCCAACTCATGACTACCAACTGAGACAAAGTAGTCTCTATCTCTATCTGTTGTCTCTAGACAACAGCTTGGCAAAGTCATAAATAAACTCTGTGTTGTATTTAGGAGGTTTGTAAATAGTTATAGTTATGATAGTTATAATAGTTACAAGAATTGACTGGTTACAACAACTTTAGAGGAGGTATGAATTCAACGGTGACTTCTAGTACTAACTATAGCATGACAGCATTCAACAGAGAGAGTGCAAACCATTGACCATTAATGCAAAACAAAGTCACAGGGAAGATAAATCTCTTCTGGCTTCACAAAATAAACCTTTAATCAACAGGAAATGAAACCAGATTGGTTAAATGTTTCAGTCATAAACTTTATTTTCGTCTCCTCAACAAAAAATATAGAATATGCCATAAAAAAGTAAAAACAGTTGGGAAAAAAAGAAAAGATATGGAGAAGTGATGGGGAGGAGGAAGCTCATATAATCTGGCTGTCAGAATTCATTAGAGTTAAACTAGTGACGCACACACACACACACACACACACACACACACACACACACACACACACACACACACACACACACACACGCACACACACACTGATTTTAATTCCAGAATCTCATTTCAGATCTGATTAATTACTCTCTCACGCTTGACGAAGAAAATCAGCATCAGCAGCAAAACTGAAGGGATTAGCATGTGCGTACACACACACACACACACACACACACACACACACACACACACACACACACACACACACACACACACACACACACACACACACACACACACACACACACACAAATGCTGAATGATTAATCATCCAGCTCTCCCGTTGTTTTCATTTCAAAATGCAACATAACAGCCTTATATCTGTGTCAACAAAACAGAAGAGTAAACTGTGAGTGTTACTCTAAGCTAAGCAAATATAGTTTAGGAGTAAAAGGGAAAAAAACAACAACACATTTTATTGACACTGACAGAAAATAACTATTAATCAGTGATCATTACTGAAGCAATTTCAGGTTTAAAAATGTCATATGACATACAAACTCAACTTACACGTCTTTATAAAAAAACCTCTGGATGATATGAGGTCATTGCGAAAGAGGTTTATATCATCTAATCTCAGATTTCTAATGTTGGAAAACCTGTCTGTGTCCACCGCAAGACCTGAAACAATCTTAATCAGCTTCGTGAGAGTTTTCCTTTATTCCATCCCATATGACTTTCTAACTATGACTTTCATCAGCTCATCATCACAAAATGTTAAAGTGAGCTTGCAGGGCCCTAAGATGACTTGAAGTCTGCCGCAAATGGTTGGGCAGGGATGAGTTTTTAGTGGTGAACTGCTTTTTGTAAAGGTTTCAATTATGTCTGTTTGTCTGAGAGGAGGGAACGGACTGAGGAATAGAGCTGATGAGCCATACAATGAAGTTATGGGAAAGAGTATTTGAACCTAGACTAAGGGCAGAAGTGAGCATTTGTGAGCAGCAGTATGGTTTCATGCCAAAAAAGAGTACTACAGATGCAGTATTTGCTTTGAGGATGTTGATAGAGAAGTACAGAGAAGGCCAGAGGGAGCTGCATTGTGTTTTTGTAGATCTGGAGAAAGCTGATGACAGGGTGTCCAGAGAGGAACTGTGGTATTGTATGAGGAAGTCTGGAGGGGCAGAGAAGTATGTTAGAGCGGTGCAGGACATGTATGAGGACTGTAAGACAGTGGTGAGGTGTGTGTAGGTGTGACAGAGGAGTTCAAGGTGGAGGTGGGACTGCATCAGGGATCAGCTCTGAGCCCCTTCTTGTTGCTATGGTGATGGACAGGCTGACAGACGAGGTTAGACAGGAATCTCCATGGACTATGATGTTTGCAGATGACATTGTGATCTGCAGTGAGAGCAGGGAACAGGTGGAGGAGAAGCTAGAGAGGTGGAGGTTTGTCCTGGATAGGAGAGGAATGAAGGTTAGCCGCAGTAAGACAGAGTACATGTGTGTGAATGAGAGGGACCCAAGTGGAAGAGTGAGGTTACAGGGAGAATAGATCAAGAAGGTGGAGGATTTTAAGTACTTAGGGTCAACAGTCCAGAGCAATGGAGAGTGTGGAAAAGAGGTGAAGAAACGTGTCCAGGCAGGATGGAACGGGTGGAGGAAAGTGTCAGGTGTGATGTGTGATAGAAGAGTTTCAGCTAAAATGAAAGGAAAGGTGTACAAAACTGTGGTGAGACCAGCGGTGTTGTTTGGTCTAGAGACAGTGTCACTGAGGAAAAGACAGGAGACAGAGCTGGAGGTAGCAGAGATGAAGATGCTGAGGTTCTCTCTGGGAGTGACCAGGAAGGATAGGATCAGGAATGAGTACATCAGAGGGACAGCACATGTTAGAGGTTCTGGAGATAAAGTCAGAGAGGCCAGACTGAGATGGTTTGGACATGTCCAGAGGAGAGGTAGTGAATATATTGGTAGAAGGATGCTGAGTTTTGAACTGCCAGGCAGGAGGCCTAGAGGAAGACCAAAGAGGAAGTTTATGAATGTAGTGAAAGAGGACATGAAGGTAGTTGGTGTGAGAGAAGAGGATTCAAAGGACAGGGCTAGATGGAGGAAATTGATTCGCTGTGGCGACCCCTGAAGGGAAAAGCTGAAAGGAGAAGTCTGAGAGGAGGGAACATTTATGGAAAACATAGATTGACCGATAAATCAAGAGTTTCGTCTTACAACTCAGCTCCTTCTTCACCACCACAGACCTATACAACGACTACATCACAGCAGAAGCTGCACCAATCCGTCTGTCAATCTCACGTTCCATCCTTCCCTCACTCTTGAACAAGACCCCAAGATACTTGAACTCCACTACTTGTCAAAAACAAAAACCAGATAACAACAACAACAACAAAAAAAAAATCAAAGCAAGTTAATTTTAGCAACAGCAAATATCTGACATACTATGACATTTAACTATAGGATTTCATTTTAGATCTGTTCTTGATTTACCCCATTGAAATCCAACTTCAACCATTTTTGAAAATTTATAAAATAATGTCAGGATAAGTTTATTGACCAGAGTTTGTAGTTTTAAATGAGATCCTTCAATAATATGTGCTGTATTAGACTGCTAATTTGATAATTCCATGTCATGCCAATGGATTAATTTTACAATAAAAGTAGTATTCTGTTCTTTGCATTATAAACAGTTACATTTTTCCCTACACATACCATGAAATGATGAACTAATTACTTTTAACATTTAATGCATTCAATGTCAAAAGTAACTTGCCCAACATTACATACTGAATGATCAGTTCAAAGTGTCTCCTGAATTAACTATTCTTTCTGTGTAACATAGAATCTTTGTCCGCAGCCAGTGCATTAAAACAATCTGGGAACAGCTGTTGAACCATCCACAATCCATTTCAACTGCAGGCATCACTAACACTCTATGAAAATTGATTTTCACTGATTTCATGCCATATAATTAAACTTTGACTTCCAATACAGACAACTTCTCTGGATCCATGGTGATAGAAAGAAAAGGTTTATGGCTTCATATTAACTTTATTCATGCAGGAAGACATGCAGAGAAGAAACTAAATGTTAGAGAGGAGAATAAAAAATGTGTGACACAGAAAAGCCTTGCAGGTCTTAGTAAGATGAAAGACTGGTCCTTTGGAAAAATGAAATGACATGAGCAGGACTATGCAGAGGCAAGAAATTTGACTGACAAAGTAATATGCTGAATGTTGAGACTGAGAGGCCTGTGAACACTGCGTTCACTCAGAAAATGAAGCTCCGTTTCTAACTTTGTTCATGCAGTTTGAAATAGGATGAACTTGCTTCTCAAACACACACAATTGATTGTGATACAGTGAAAAAAATAATAGAACACTAACACAGGGAGAGATAACGTGTATTTCAGTTGAACTGTCATTGTTCATACAATTCGTCTCTGCCCAAAGTCACTTAAAATGTATTCACTAGTGTTTGAATCAACAGCAAGTCCTGCTGTCAAACACTATGAACTGACAAGTCAATGAGGAGACAGAAGGAAAGTGGTGCTCTCGTATTGTTCAGCTCTAACCAACAAATACAAATGGATTTGTCTTAGATAATGAACTGAATGAATTATCTTACAGACGTTGTTGGCTTAATTATGAAAATGTCATCTGAATCTTCTTACTTTCTGTATGTCAGAGTGCTAGGACGAGGCTCATTAAGGTTGGAAGTCATTGTGACTCAGAAAGATTAATAAAATGTTACCTGGGATAAAGCAATAAATAGGGATTACAGTAAAACAAGCCTTAGTTAAGGATGATGAGACAAAGCAGAGAATGTATCAGTTATCTTGACTTAGGCATCATGGTTTTAGTCTATCTGGTGATTTGTTGTTTGAACACGTCATAATTTACTGATCCCGGCCCAGCTCCCCAAAGATGAGCTCTGTTCTATTTAAACTGCTAATTGACCACCATATGCCACCAGCACATACCACTTCCCACTAGCATGGACACACTCTTAATACTTGATTCCATTGGGGTTTGCTTTCCTGCACTTAAAAAGAGTATCTAAAATAAAGGAAACAAATTGAGAATTTTAGGAGAAAATGGTCTAATAGATAAATTATGAACTCATTTAGCAGAAAATGTTCCTTATTATGAAATCTTAAAATAAGTTGGTTCACTGAAGAGAGAAGAGAGAAGAAGAGATATCTTAAGCATTTCACCTTCATCTGTCATCCATTACCCTTCCTCCTTTGTGTTTTTAGTACATGTCCGTCCCTCATGTACCATTGGATTTAGATCTGATCTTTGTATCTCCAGGATCTGCTTTTGATTACTTCCTAGGATACCATGTTTTGGACTGACTTGTTTTTGTTTTGAACCTTGTTCTAAAATAATGCCCTTGTATTTCCATTGTTGACTCCAGTCTGATAGTACAAACTAGCCAAAATGGACAGCTTTGACACAGTGTGGACAATTATTTAAGTCCATGGGAGGAGGTTTCAACACCATGAGGAAAAAACTGCCTTGATGTGCCAATAATTTATACAAATGGAAGACAACCTCTTGAAGGTTTTTCAGAGTTTGTACCTTCAACCTAAATGTCCTTCTCCCCTTCCTCCTGGTTTCCCTAGTCTAGAACCTGATCTTGTCCACACATTTTTGTAGGCCGAAGAGATTCTATGGTAGTTGTAGTGCATTTGGGATTTCCTGGTTCAGTGTTTCTTCATTTTGAGCTCCAATCAGCCTCTCATCTTAAAGGCTGAACAAAGGTGTATATTATTTGCCATCTCTCCTGCACAGCTGGGCCCGTGGCAGAGTGGAACACAGAGTCTTAGCCATTTGGCGCTGGTGTATTCTATTTCTGTTTGATGGAGCAAGAGTTAGTTACATAGCTCTTTTGATGGCTGTCTTTTGTTGCAGGGTAACTCACCACACACAACCTATTCAACAGTTAAACATCCAACTGTTTTATTCTCCTAAGCCCGCACTCAAATTATGGTGTTGGGTATGACGTTTATGCTTGGGGAAAGGAGTGTTCTAACACTTGGTTTTTATGTCCTGTTCCCCAAGTTTTGCTCAATTTAGATGAATTCCCATCTCTTTCTCCCGAAGTGTCAGAAGTTCAACTTTCAGAGTTTCCTGACCTTTCAAAAGTGTCCCTTGTTACCTAGATTTCAAGGAGGTCTTTAATAAGGATAAAGTTACCTCCTTGGCCCCTCACAAGGATTTTGACTTGGCTATTGATTTGTTACCTGGCACATCCTCCCCAGAGCATGTTTCCCTGTCAGTCCCTGAGAAGCAGGTTATGAAGTATTTGGATTCCTATTCTGCAGCTGGTCTCCCAAAACTCCAGGAAGGATGACTAACTCCATCCATCTGTCTCTATCACGTAAACCCTTTGCTGCTGAGTTGCTTTAAGTCAAGGTGGCATGACAGGAGCGGTTGAGGGGAGCAGAGCTTCCATTGGATGGATGGACCACAAAAACTTGGAGTATTGCCACACTGTCGAATGCACATAAGGCCATTTGGGCACTTTTTTTCTGCCACCTTCATATGTGTCAGGGCTATCGTGTGGGGCACTGAGGAAAGAGTCAGACAAGCTATAACAGCTCAATCTCAATTCGGCACGTTGTTAATATGCTCAAAGAGTTCATTTTATGGATGAAAGCCAAATTCTTAAATAAGGATGTATTGGAGATAATAATGATAAACAAAGCCCTCCTGTGTTAAGTACACTCGGCGCTGTGTATTTTAGAATGTTCAAACAAAATGATTCACACACACAATTCATTCTTTTCCCCAACAATATTGCAATGCACAACTTTTGTCTCTGAAGTCTCTTAACCAGCAACTGCTGCGCCTAACGACTTCAGCCATAGAGACGTCAAGGAAAGGCCACTGCCTCGGAATTGTTCCAAAATGGGGAAAATGAATAACCAAAGAAATATATAATCGTCAAAAAGTGTCTGCAACAAAAAACCCCACATACCTGGCCGGGAACACAAAAAAGACTACAAAAAACAAAGGTTCGGTCACACCGGAGAGGGAGAGGTAATCCAGAGTTGAGGCGCCCGCTTCCTGGTTGTGTCCGATAATCAAACCAGACAGCCGCTACGTCTTGACCGACTCACCAGACGTGACTTTTGTATGCTGTAAGGAATGTTTTCTGTAGTCCAATAAATTACTTCCTAGCAGCAGATTTCTCCCCTGGTGCTACTTGATGCCTGATTTGTTCCACTCTTCCTGTCTCACCTGGGAGTCTCGTTTTTGGGTCCACCACCTTAACAGATGTGTCTGAACACCTGGCCATTAGTCCGTCCATCCATCCATCCATCCTAAAAACAGGTCAATGCGGCAATGCAAACCAAGCTCTGGCTTTGATAATCCAGGGACCGGACAGCCCTCAGCAAAGGGCCCTGAACCCCATACTCCTGAAGCACTCCCTACAAGATACCATGAGGGATTCGATTGAATGCCTTCTCCAGATCCACAAAACACATGCAGTCTGGTTGGACAAACTCCCATGAACCCTAAAGCGCTAAATGGAGAATGTAGAGCTGGACGAGTGTTTTGCGATATTGTTCCTCCTGAATCCGCGGTTCGACCATAGGTTTAATCCTCCTCTCCAATATCCTGTAATAGACTTTCCCCGGGAGGCTGAGGAGTGTGATCCCCCTATAGTTGGAACACAGTTTCCAGTCCCCCTTTTTGAAAAGAGGGACCACTACCCCGGTCTGCCAATCCAGAGGTACTGTCCCCGACTGCCATGCGATGTTACAGAGACGTGTCAACCATGACAGTCCCTGCACATCCAGAGACCTGAGGTGCTCAGGGTGAATCTCATTCACCTCCGGTGCTTTGCCACCAAGGAGTTTGGCAGTCACCTCTGAGACCTCAGCCTCTGCTTCCTCTGTGTAAGACATGGCAGCGTGATTGAGGAGCTCCTCAAAGTATTCTTTCCACTGCCCAACAATAACCTCAGTCAAGATCAGCAGCTCTCTGCCTCGACTGTAAACAGTGTTGGCTGTGTACTGCTTTCCCCTCCTGAGGCGCCGAATGGTTTGCCAGAATTTCTTCGAGGCTTACCAGTAGTCCTCTTCCATGGCCTTTACCAAACTCCTCCCAGACCCAAGTTTTTGCCTCAGCAACTGCTCGAGTTGCACTACACCTGGCTTCCCTGTACGCATCAGCTGCCTCCAAGGTCCTACAATTCAACTTGATAGAACTCCTTCAGATTGACGGCATCCCTTACTTCCAGTGTCCACCACCAGTTTTGGGGATCACCACTGCGATAGGCACCAGAGACCTTTCGACCACAGCTCCGAGCAGCCACTTCAACAATGGAAGTGGAAAACATGGTCCACTCTGACTCAATGTCCCCAGCCCCAAAATACCTGTTGGGGGCCAAAATACGTGTTGAGAGGTGCAGAGGTCTCATCGATAGCTTAATTGTGGTGACTGCCTCAAAAGGTTGTGCAACTAAATATTAAGTTATGGGTACCTTCATTTTTCTCCAGGCCTGTTTCATTAGTTTTTTTCCCCAATAATTCTGGTAAACAACAATTCCAAAATAATGTCTGATTTTGATTGTTTAATTTTCAATACATTTTTATTTATTGTTACTTTGATAAATTTCAAGTGATTTTGTTGACCATTGTGGGTTTTTCTCTCTTTAACAGAGGGGTACAAAGAATTTTTTCCATGTGTGTATCTCCAGGATTTTAGATACACAGGTAACGTTAGATGGCCTAAAGTTTGCAAAAACCTCAAGGTCAAGTGTTAGCTTTTTTAAAGAAGTGGTCTAAGCACAACCACTTTGAAAGACACATTTATGTAACTAATTAGAATTGATCATATCTAAGAGGATAGAGCTGATTAGGGCTGCCTTTAAGTAGTGTGGTCAGAATTGGGTCTAAGAGGCATGTAAATGGTCTGGATTCTAAAACAAATAGTTATGTTAATTACTCAATGTTAATTGGTTTACACATAGGGCCTACCTGGTCCCTTAAGTGATTCAGAGATCGATGATCAAAGCACGGTCCAGTATAGTAAATAGTAGTTGTTCCTGAGTCTTGTCTAATAAATAAAAGTAAATAATTAAAAAAAGTACATTAAGTCATTACTAGTTAGGCTTATGGGGATACATGGTTGAATCAAGTTCTGACTCTGAGTCAAACTTGCTGCAGTGTAAAAGAGAAACCTGGGATTGTTATTGTTCTCTTTTAAAGTTGAGTAATAAACTACTTTCATATCCAGGATAACCAGACTAAAGCAATACTCTATAGCCATTTTCTCTCCAGTCTGTGAACTTGTTTCAGTTTGCGAGTTTTAAGACTTAACTATGGTGTCAAATTACTATGCTGTAAAGTGTTATTTCTTTTTCTTTCTTTTTTTTTACAGGTATAGTGGTTCGTAGTGATACCATTTTTAAAGTGTTAAATATTGAAAGTAAGAAGAGGAAATCTTTGTTACTGCATGCAGCACACAGTACACACACACAACAAAATAACATTTTCACTACACTCCACACTCTGTATTTTTGTCTGGGCTGGGACTTGTAGCATGGCCCTTTGGTTCCCAACACTAGTCCTAACATATGAGTCACTGATGCCCAGGACTTTTTGTTTAAAGCAGGGCTATCCAAACTTTGTCCTGGAAGGGTCACATAACTTGTTCTTTCTTTGAGGGGGGCCAGTTTGTAACAGAAAAACTGTGATGACCCCAGGGATGCCTAAATGTAAACCTTTATTGTCTTCCAGAACCAAATATTAATAACCATTTCCAGTTATTATGTCCTTCCTCTGTACATGCGCGAGCAAGCTGCAGTTTCCTCTGCTCAGAGCGAGTCTGTTATGTTAAATTTTGCTTTTTTTTTCTGTTTCTGTGTATATTATTCTAACATAAATTTAGATAATGTATAGCAATATGCTAGTGTACTCCAGGGATGAGTTGATGTCTCTGAGGGTCAAAGGAGACCAAGCAACACACGATCTCATCCCCGCCAAGCTCCGACGGAGATATCGTGGATGCCGAGCGGGTCGCGTTGAAAGGGTTAGACTAACGGCTAGAGCCGCTAACCGGATTTAATTTAATTTTATACTGTTTATATTTTAATTTTATACTGTTTATATTTTCATAAAATTTTTATACTGTTTATATTTTAATTTTATACTGTTTATATTTTAGTTATAGTTTAGTATATAAGACCTGTTAATGCTGCTTGTGTCTGTTAGTGTAGTGTATGTCTTGTGGTATATCCTGTGATGTCAGTGTTTCTTTTTCTCCTGGTGTTTATCCAGTATTTATTCTTCATTTAATGCCTGAGCAGTGAATATGTACAATTTCCTCCGGGATTAATAAAATATCTATTTGGGAGCGCGGCATTGAAGTCAGTGAGACTGTCCTGATTGAATGCGTCTTTCAGAACATCACAGTTCTGTATCTCGGCCAACTCAAACTGATCAAAAGTCTGGGTTTCAGAATCGTAGACCAAACTCCGAACTTCAGCATTTCCAGCTTCCACACACCTTTGAGACGGGAGACGGGACTGCTGGGTTCTCTGCAGAGAGGTTTTGGGTAGCGGGGAGATGGATGAAGTTTTGCTTTTTCACTTTGTCCAAAAGCAGCCCTAGTTTCTCCTCAAATGTTTTTATGTGGGAATACATTTCACAAATGAGTTTCCCCTCGTACCTGCAATTTATGGCTGTTCAGTATTTCTGTCATATATGGTAAAAAGGGCATTTTCCTGGCACTGTTCAGGGGGCTGTGCCAAATGTGGAGGCAAACTGCATCCATCCTGCGGGCCTTCATTTGGGGACGACTGGTTTAAAGGATTCTCTTCTTTAATAGGAAAAGGCTGTCATGGCTCGAACAAGACTGGTGGAGAACCCAAAAGCACGACAGACTAGCAGCTGGGTCAAGAGTCTCAAAAGGTTTGATAAAACAGGTAAGGTTCTGATGCCAGACAATGGGCCCGTTTCACAAAGCCGGTTTAGTGGAAAACCTGGGTAAGTTAACCCTGAAATCAGGGAAAACCAGGGCTTTCGGTTTCACAAAGGGAGGTAAGTTAATCCAAAGTCAGAGGAGTAAACCTAGCGTGTGTCACGAGGCGAGGTAAAGTAAACCTCTAGGTTTGTTACCATAGTAACAGACTCTGAAGCTAGCCTCACGAAGCAGGTTCAGTGGAAACTCTGGATAAGTTAACCCTGAAATCAGGGAAAACCAGGGTTTTCGGTTTCACAAAGGGAGGTCACTTAACTCAGGGTTAGAGCTGTAACCCTGGCCTGTTTCACGTAGCGAGGTAAACTGAACGTGAATATGTCGATTTACTGTTTTGTTTACACAACAATAAAATGTTTAAATATATTTCCTTATTGAACAGAACCTGATATACAGTAAATGTGAGCGCATTTACAGTATGTGCGTAAAATGAGCGTTATGTTGGCGATGAAACAATTGAATAGTCAAATGTCCACTTAATACTAACTGTACAATATCAAACACAATCCCTAACGAGATGATGCAGAAGTCTGACCTGTGTGAACCATGTTTTTATTTTCATTCTCAGCTGCTGACGTGCCCTTCTCCCCCCACTGGATTGCATCTAAATAAAATAAATTAATAAACTATTATTGAAGCCGTTTACTTCCGTATTTTTACCGTGAGAGCAACGGACTACGTTTAAAGTTACGCATCAACTTGAGCAGCAATTCACTCCCACGACATGTCGCTCTTCTTTGCAGCTGCAACGCTGTTCTCTTTCTTCTGAAAATGTCCTCAAAAGTCTTCATATTCATAAATTAAAATCTGTAATCCGACTGCTGTAAAGCACTGCGGAGCGCGTCTCGTCCGTCGTCATGGTGAATCGTCAACTCGGGGCTCCATTGATGATGGCTTTTGTTCGAGTTGTCATGTCTGTTAAACTGCGGGTCAACTTACTCTGGGTTAGAAAAACTAACCCTGAAACCTGTTTGTGAAACCGAAATCCCTGGTTTTTCCAAATTCAGGGTAAACCAACCCAGAACCACAGGTTTACCTCAGGGTAGGTTAACCCTGCCTTCGTGAGACGGGCCAAATTAGTCTAACAGACAGATGAATCAGACAAACGACAGGCACAGACAGAATCCAGAAACCAAGTAGGGTCAGGCACGAACCAATCAAAACCAGGGAGACAGATCCAACGAGGGGTTGGCAACAGGCAGGGTCAAGAGAACAGGCAGAATCAACACAGGATCAAAACAACAGGCAGGATACTAAGGCTGGAGAGTCAGGGTGGACACTAAACAATCTGGCAGCAAGGTGTGGACTAAACAGGGTGCATGAGGGGTGGAGACTGTTTGGAGAGTGGCTGCAGGTGTGTGGAGAGAAGGCAGGTGAAAGGACTTAGCTGCTTACTAGTGGACCAGAGTAAGGCAGTATCTGAAAGGACATGATATATTAGAATGAACAAAATACAGCAAAATAAAGTGCAATACTAATAGTCCGGAGACATGAGAAAGAGATTGAATACAATTAGCTACAATATCACTCATATAAAATCTTAAAAGAGAATGCTTGTCATAGTAAATTCTTGGGTTAAAACAAGATAAAAGAGGATTATGTGGACATGAAATTGTTACGTTATCAAATAAAATACTATATGTCAGTACCTGGTCCAGAGGCCAACTGAATATAATAATACATTAATTAATATATATTAATCATAAATATTATGTATATTTTTATTTTACTGCTGGTGAATACAAGTATGTTTCTGTGGTTTCCATGGTCACAAATATCACTAAAGCCAAAAGTCAGTCCTCAAAACTTTACATTAAAAACAATGTTGTATGTCAGGCTGCAGTTGACTTATTCATCAAGTAATCAGACTGTGGAGGTCACGGCTCATTGTTCGCTGGTGCCAATCCTCTTAAAAGACTGAACCATGTGTGATATCAACTGCTTTCAATATTGGCGTTGTGCCAACTGGTGCCAAAGTATAAAGAATAGCGAAATGATCAGTATGGCGTTCTGCCCACCACTTTCCTGTTGTAGTTGTGATAAATGCTACAGGGTTTGGGGTTACGAGCAGTCCTTCAGACAGTCATCCATGTTGAAACTTCCTTTTCCCCGGCCACATCCACCAGCTCTGACTGGGGGATCCCAAGGCGTTCCTAGGCCAGTGTTGAAATATAATCCCTCCACCTGGTCCTGGGTCTGCCCCGAGGTCTCCTCTCAGCTGGACGTGCCAGAAACACCTGCCAAGGGTGGCGTCCCGGAGGCATCCGCACCAGATGCCCAAACCACCTCAACTGACTCCTTTCCACGTGAAGGAGCAGCGACTCCACTCTGAACCCCCCTCCTGAGTAGCAGTGTTTCCCACCCTAAGGGAGACACCAGCTATCCGCCTGAGAAAGCAGAAACAGATTGATGAAAAAAAAGCTTCAACCTGCCAGGGTTGATTAAGATTCAGATTCTATCCCTGATAACTAGCAGAGAAGACAGAAGAGGCAATTCAAGGAAGGACTAGACTCTGAGAATAATGTTATCAGCAACTGAAATAAAACTCCTAGATTTCTGTTCCTAACATAGTAGTGCTATTTTTCAGAAATATAAATGAGCAAAAATATCTTAATTGTGCATCATGCAATATCACAAAAATGCCCTTAATTTATTTTTGACAATTCCGTATGTTTTGACTGTCGACCAAAGAAAATCTAGATTTTCCCAGACAGTTGATTGCCTATTGTGGCTGTGAGGAAGTGTTTTCATGAAGATTGTGTTTGACGGACATTTGCCTTGAGCAACAGTAAAATAAATCCCTCTAATGGAGTCCAGACACTGGCAGTTGTGGTAGGTGATGACTCTGCTGAGACTGACCATGCTGTTGAAGTGGAGTTGATGAATCTGTGAAGATTGTGTAGTGATGAGGAAGTGGAAGATGCACATAACAGGATGGATGAACTAGAGGCGCGGAGGGAATAATATTTCGAAGGACAACAGGAAGATGATGAAGATGTACTGCTTTGCTATTGATAGATGTGAGTGGTTGATGAGAACATCTGATATCTCAGGAGACAGACAGCGACAACAGCAGGAAATTAATATTGAGCACGCATGAGAGGTATAAATGACAGATTGGTTTGAGAAATAAATTGCAGGGTGTATGTGCAACGCAATATTCTTCCTGGCTAAATACTGGGAAGAACTTCATTACAGATAAGAATAAAAGCAATTGTCTGTGGCTTTTTTTAGTGTTACTCTAAATCACATGTGTCAAACTCAAGGCCTGCCACATTATTTTATGTGGCCTGTATAAAAGGTCAGAGTGTCTAAAAATAAATAGTGTGCATTGACCAAAACGACATTTCCCACAATGCAGTAATTAAGCCCATTTTAACACTGACAAAAACATTTTTTAACACATTTAATGTCCTAACTTGTGTTTGATGTTATTTTTCTTTATTCAGTGATAGTTTTGATGGAAATCTGTGGGTTTCATAACAAATATGTTATAACAGAAAAATAAGAAAACAGTACATTTTATACAACTGTAATGTTTATAACTTCAATAAATAATAAATTCAGAGTTTTTTAACATTAAGGAGTAGTTACATTTATTTTACATTACACTGACTTACATTTAGTTACATTTAGATACATTTATAAGTGTCACGGTTCGGCGTGGCAGTGCTGCTGTGTGGCAGGGAGAGGCCAAGCTGGTGGGTGGAGCCACGGCTCCACACCTGAGACTCATCCACACACCATGGTGATCATCTCACCTGAACTTGCTTTGGTGCTAATGACAATAAGGCTTTTTAAGCCTGGCTCAATGAGAGCTCAGAGCTGGTTCGTTTGCTCATGTTTGGTTCCTGGTAGTCTGTCCTGATTATTAGTTTCTTGTCTGTCTGGAGAATTTTTACGTTTTGTTAATAAATCATGGAGGGAAGATTTGCTTTTGGTGTCCTGCACTTGGGTCCATATTCCGCATCACGTGACAGAACGAACCAGCCAACTCTGGACCCAGCGGACACCAACCTCCTTGCTGCCCTGACCAGCAGCAATTCCTGGAACCCAGAACAGGCTGAGTGGAGACGGCGGGGGAGAGACACCTGGGCATGGCTGGCAGCTTACGCTGGAATTCCAGCTCCACCTTTTTTGTCAGACCTCGAGCCTGTTCCAGTGCCGGTTCCGGTACCCCCGCACGGACGCCAGTCTGCTCCTGTTCCTGAACCCCGCCTCGAGTCTGATCCTGTTCCTGAACCCTGCCTCGAGTCTGCTCCTGTTCCTGCTCCCCGCCACGAGTCTGCTCCTGTTCCTGCTCCCCGCCACGAGTCTGCTCCTGTTCCTGCTCCCCGCCACGAGTCTGCTCCTGTTCCTGCTCCCCGCCTCGAGTCTGATCCTGTTCCTGCTCCCCGCCTCGAGTCTGATCCTGTTCCTGCTCCCCGCCTCGAGTCTGATCCTGTTCCTGCTCCCCGCCTCGAGTCTGATCCTGTTCCTGCTCCCCGCCTCGAGTCTGATCCTGTTCCTGCTCCCCGCCTCGAGTCTGATCCTGTTCCTGCTCCCCGCCTCGAGTCTGATCCTGTTCCTGCTCCCCGCCTCGAGTCTGATCCTGTTCCTGCTCCCCGCCTCGAGTCTGATCCTGTTCCTGCTCCCCGCCTCGAGTCTGTTCCTGCTCCCCGCCTCGAGTCTGTTCCTGCTCCCCGCCTCGAGTCTGTTCCTGCTCCCCGCCTCGAGTCTGTTCCTGCTCCCCGCCTCGAGTCTGTTCCTGCTCCCCGCCTCGAGTCTGTTCCTGTTCCTGACCCTCCCTGGGACAGTTTATGGGACGTCGGGGGCCGTCCCTTGAGGGGGGGGTACTGTCACGGTTCGGCGTGGCAGTGCTGCTGTGTGGCAGGGAGAGGCCAAGCTGGTGGGTGGAGCCACGGCTCCACACCTGAGACTCATCCACACACCATGGTGATCATCTCAGCTGAACTTGCTTTGGTGCTAATGACAATAAGGCTTTTTAAGCCTGGCTCAATGAGAGCTCTGAGCTGGTTCGTTTGCTCATGTTTGGTTCCTGGTAGTCTGTCCTGATTATTAGTTTCTTGTCGGTCTGGAAAATTTTTACGTTTTGTTAATAAATCATGGAGGGAAGATTTGCTTTTGGTGTCCTGCACTTGGGTCCATATTCCGCATCACGTGACAATAAGTTAAGTATATATAAGTATCTGGCCCTTTGAGAACAGCCAATATGCTGTTGTGGCCCTCGGTGAAAATGAGTTTGACACCCCTGTTCTAGATAATCCGGAAATTTTTTTAAATGAAAATGTTCTTTGAATCTGTTTTCTTTTAGGCAAATCTAACTTAAAGATGGTAAGATATTCATTGCCTTACCCAGCTCCATGGAAGCTGGCATCAACACATTGGTTGAATTGAACTGTAACAAGTTCCACCAAAGAAATTATGTCAATTAAATGTTGTTATTTTTGTATTATCTACTTATTATTTATCCATTTATTTGGGTCAGGCATGAGGCAGTGATGACCCTATTAACCAATTAATTTATGGGCCAGATCCAGCCCCCGGGCCTCAACTTTGACATGTGTGGTCTATACTGTCTCTATTTCTTAAAGTGGAGCATATCTCTAAAACATGGTTAACATGTAATGGAGCTTCTTGTCACTTCTTGTAAGAAAACAAAATGACATGGTTAGATTTAAAAAAATAGATTTGGGATGTTTTTGCATGTCTGGTTGATACGTTTCTCAATCCAATTTTGACACCATATTGTTTGCATTGGAGATTAATTCAGTGCAGTTGTATTTCATCTGTATTCATTTCTATCTGGATGAAATATTAAAACATGGGCAGTGATGTTGCAGAAGATCAATATCGTTAACTATTCCCAATTTCTTAGATTACAGAATAAATTTGCAACCTAGATGTTTCATGTAGTCATTCATAAAGTATCCTGGCAGTAATTGGAATGTTATACCACAGGCTTTTACCACAGCATCAAAGAAAAACAGTCAAACAGGAAACTTTCATGTTGCTTTTGCTCAGCAGCTTATTTCACACTTCTATACAGCAGTGAACTCATGAAGTAGTCCCCTGTATGCAGCAGCAGTGCTATTTTTGGATGAGATCAGCACATACGATATGATAAAAAGACAGGAGAGAAAGACGATAGTGAAACTTTGGAAATTTAGTTAGACAATGGAGAGAATTAACAAATTGAAGTTCACATCAACCCCTTGACTATAGAGAGATGCAGATTAACTCAAAAGATTATCTTAATTTGCAACAATGAAAAAAATAGACATTCTTTAAATTATTTTACCTTCAAAAAACAGCCTGTCGTTGTTGTTTTTCCTTTTTTTCCTGTTGAAGGAATTCATTGTTGAGATGTTTGAGGTGTCACTAAAATATCCTTTCTTTTCTTTACTTTTCTGATGAAAGAAGACATTGTACTCGCTCATTCTTTCTTTTGATTGTTTCTGTATTTACATACTCGGCACACAATGTTGTGTTCGGTCTTGACAGATCAGTCAATCTGCTGTAAAACAGCTGACCAAGTGGGAATTGCTGCTCTGAAAACAGCTGGCAGTGAATGAGTTAAGAGGAAAAATGTCTGAAAAGTACCTTTATCTCAGCATTATTAACAGTCAAAGACTATTTTGTGAATTATTGCTATTATAGCCCACCCAGAAACCCAGCCATCACCATCCACACACATTCATACACATTCATACACACGATCTGAATTAATGAAACTTGAGGCCTGTCTTTCTGCCGTGAATAGTTGGATGACCAGTAATTTCTTGCTCCTAAACCCAGACAAAACAGAGGCCCTGCCCGACATAGAAACCAATTTCAACAACTAACAATATCTGTAGATAAATTTTATAACCCAAAGTTCAACAGTCAAGAACCTTGGAGTAACGTTAGACTCAACTCTTGCCTTTGACAAGCATGTTAGAGAGGTGACAAAGATCACCTTCTTTCATCTACGTAATATTTCCAAAATTAGGTCCTCTCTAGCCATGGCTGAAGCAGAAATTTTGATTCATGCCTTTGTGTCCTCTTGATTATTGTAATGTTCTGTTATCAGGGTTGCCTCGGTCTAGAACTAGGGGCCTTCAGATGGTTCAGAACACAGCAGCAAGAATATTAACTAAACCTAGGAAATTTGACCATATCACCTCAGTATTAGCTGCATTACATTGGCTCCCGATTCATGTTAGATCCGATTTTAAGGTACTCTTATTGATGCACAAAAGCATTAATGGGCTTGCTCCAACCTATCTGTCTGATCTTGTTAAACCTTACACGTCGACTAGGGCTCTCCGCTCTCAGAATACAGGTCTCTTGTGTGTTCCTAGAGTTAAAAAGAAGTCAGCTGACCAGAGCGCCTTCTCCTATCGGGCCCCTTTCCTGTGGAATAACCTCCCTATAAGTATTAGACAGTCTGAATCTGCAAATGTCTTTAAATCTAGACTCAAAACGTATCTGTTCTACCTAACATATAAGTAATATCGGGGGTGGCAGTCTCATTGTTTAGGTTTAGCCTAGTCCTGCCAACGAGCCGTAGGATTTCTTAGTTAGGCCCCTGCCTCCCATTAATCCTCTGCTATTCTGGTCCCTCTAGCACCACTCTCGCCCCTGCTCTCTCTGTCTCTCTCCCTCCTTCTCCTGTTCTCTCTCTCAGGCCTTTGTGTGGTGCATTATCGGCAATCGGCTACCTATCAAAAGCTGCACAATGGTCCTGTTTCACCTGTGATTTTTGGGTTTTGGCAGAGAAATCTTACACTATAACTTCCCTTGAGATCAATGACTTAGGCACTGTTTGGTTTGTCCTCAGAGTGGTGGATCCTCGGCAATCGTGACCTCTGTGTGCTTCATCGGCTGGTGGTGACCCGCTCTACTGGATGGATCAGCGTGCCTTTGTCATACATTTATTATAGTTATTGTCATTGTTATTATTATTGTGTTGTTAATCTGTACATGCGATATCTATTGCTTTGTCTGTCCACTCCTGGAAGAGGGGTCCCTCCTCTGCAGTCTTCTTGAGGTTTCTCCCATCCATTTTTTCCCCTGTTAAAGGGTTTTGGGGGAAGTTGTTCCTTATCCGATGTGAGGGTCGTACTGCTCGCAGTGCACAAAGGTCAGAGGGATATCGTCCATGTGCAGATTGTAAAGCCCTTTGAGACATTGTTTGTGAATCTGGGCTATATAAGAATAAATAAACTTGAAACTTGGTTGAAGCTATTATTGAAGATGTCACCTGTTCATCAGGGGTCATCAGCATTCAGAAACAACCCCACAAACCAATATAAGAATATGTTATGGCTCTCTCCATTTCCTAAGAAACAATCATCTGGTTGCTCTACTGAGGTTTACAGTAGACCATATTACTCTTGTTTGGGGTCCATCTTTGCTCTCTTTTGTGGAACATCATTTGTGGAACATAGCTTTGCTGTTATGTTACTGTTGTGATACACACACCAGAATATCCAAAGTTGTTTAAAAAGTTTCACCTCTCATCCAAGAGGGTTCTTCAGTTCTGAAGGTGGCTGGTCTTGTCACAGCTTATTAACCCTGTGGGATGTGGTCAGTGCTATCCACATTCCAACGACCGTAGCTGAAACCAGTCTGTCTCCTCACCAATGGTTAATGTGGGTGCAGGGGGTGTCATAGGAGATTGTTGAAATGCGAGTTTCACCAAGCCTTTGCATATTAATTAGGGTCATTAGCATGAGACACATCACCTGCATTAATCTCCTGAGTCATTCTTTTAGGGAGTTGAGAAACGAGAACTGAGAAACGAGAACATCCAAGAAGCCTCTTGGATGAGAAACTTTCTTAAAGTCCAGATTTAAACAGCTTTGGATAACCATGACCTGGATAACTGAGAACCTACACAGACATACCAGAATATCATGGGAGGGTGAAAGTGAACAATGAGAACTATAACTTTAAAAGGAATGAGACTTGTTACAAATGGCTCAGTCTCTGATTATTTTTTACATTTTGGGTCAAAGTTAAGTGGATGTTTGTGCTGAATAAAATCAATTGTACTTGTGAAAAACGTAATGACATTTTCCCTCTCATTGCAGAGGCTTCTTTAGTTCTGAACCAAAGTAGGACAAATCCTGATCATAAATAACACCCAGATTCTTCACTGTAGAATTGGAAACCAAGTACATGTCCATTCTCCAGAATTGTTGAGTGTATGGGCAGAATATGTAGTCCATAGTTAGAACCTCCTTTATGACGTTGAAAGACCTCATAAAGGACTGTGGTACGACACCAGTTAGGTTGATCATATCATTAAAGTGCTGACTAACTGAAAAGCAGCTTTGAGCAGCTTAGTTAGGATGAGGTTTACATGACGAAATATGAGAAGATAGTCGTTGACATCAATAATTGGCGGCAATCCAGGTATCTATCAACCGTGTCTACACTTAAATTTAACAACACCCCATTTTAAAAATGAAAAAGTTATGTTGGGGTCACGTTGCTTTAATGTGACATGAACAAAAGATAAACCGGTGGAAAAACCATACCATAGAACTCAGCATGTAGATCTGTAGATTCTGCATCCCTTTGACAAGATGTGCCTGATGGAATGAAAATGTTTTCCTTTTACAGTAAAATGTTGAAAGACTGAATCCAATTCTTACAACATATTTCTGCATCATATGAGCATTAAAAGTGAATGCACGAAGAGTCAAAAGACAGGGTCATGTTCAATTCCCTGTGCAGCTGGAGATCCATCCACACTGAGTTTACTCAGCACTTTATTAACTTTTTGATAAAACTGTGACCACTACTGTGCTGTAAAGCAACAAGAACTCATCAAAGGCCAGTGTCAATTTTCAGAAATATTTTGTCATTCTAAATTGCAATAAAAAATAATGTACTTGTCAGGAAAGTTGTACGGTTTGTAGTTTAGATAGATGATGGATGGATAGATAGATCTGTCTGACAGAGAAAAGCAATGCTATCGACTCTCGTCTCTGAACACTTCCTGTCCGCTCCCCATAGCTTTGACTGTCTGCTCATTTTCTGTTCAGGGTAGGCACCCTGCAGGGCATTTCATCATTTCATGTACGCTCTGTGTGTGTGTGTGTGTGTGTGTGTGTGTGTGTGTGTGTGTGTGTGTGTGTGTGTGTGTGTGTGTGTGTGTGTGTGTGTGTGTGTGTGTGTGTGTGTGTGTGTGTGCTGTCCAACAGCTCGACGTTTAGGGCTGGACTGAGGCGATTTGCCCTAGTTCATATCACAGCGTCACACCCAGACATGCACAAATAGACACAAAAGCCCCATAACAAATCACCCTCTTTCACACTGTAAAAGACTTTAACTTCCCTCGTGTCGAGTTAAAGGACATGCTTCAGTTAGGGCCTTGAAGCTATCTCAAATGTGGTGAAAAATAAGCAAATAAAGGAAACTGATAATAGGATATGAAGGCCTGGATGATAAATCTATACACAACTTGCAAACCAGCAGGTAAAAGAGGAAAACATTGCAGGGTGGGAGCAACACTAGCTAAGTGTAGACTAAAGGACTGTTTCTGGATAATATCTGGAAAATGATACATATGGAACTATATAATCTCACATTCTTGGTTCAGCATATCTAGAGAGTCTAAACCACAAGGTCCAGGATCAAGTATTGCTTAGCCATACACTGAAATGTAGTACTCTATCTAGAATGCAAATGTGTTATAGCAGTTCAAAATGTACAAAACACAAGGACATCACATTAGAGGTTCAACAACTCTTTACTGTCCTCACCTTACTGTCATAGCATCAAGGAAAGGGTCGGCTCTCCTCACGGTGTGGAGGAGGTGGCACTGGTCGTTGGGGAGATCATCGGGAAAAGTACCTTGAAGTCAGCTTACAGGGTGCTGGTTTTGCCTTTTGAGAAGATGGACCTGCTGAAACCTGCTTTTCAAATATCAGTTTGTCAAATGAGTGACTAACTCCTGCTAAATGAGGTGTCTCAGCATGGAAATGTTGTGTCACTGACCAAAAAGTCTTGCTGGGATACAAGTCAGTTCTACTGACACAAGTTGTATCTCACCACCAACAGCTCTATTTGTTATTGATAACAAAATAGAGGAATTTAATTATTGCTTTATTGTCTGGGTAGACGACTTCAACAACTTTTTGCCATCTCTCCTCATGTGAAATGTTTTCTCTGTGGTGAAGAGAGGCAAATCGTTAAAGTCTGTCTTAACTGCGATGGCACGGCTCCATTTGGATGTTCTCCAAACTCTGGAACAATAAGCACAAATTGTTTCAAATGTTGTTGGAAGCACAGCCTGTCGGCTGGATACCAGGTCGAGTGTTGCAAACAACGGTAACAGTGAAGATTGTGTGTCTGATTGCTGTGAACTGTCTCACACTTAAATAGCTGTTTGTCAAAGAAACTCCTCCTCAAAACAGGTTTATATTGTTGCTGCATCAGACAAAAGGCAATAAAGGCTTAGATTTAAAATAACATTTGCCCTGCAAATTCATTTTTTTGTAATTCGGCCAAACATCTCATTAAAACAGAGCTACTCCAGAGCTCACTGATCAGGAAATATACCGACTTAAAAAAAAAACGGGTGATCAAAATAAGAAAGTAACTCACTTTTTAATGATGATGTCTTATCTTTTTTTTTTTTAAGGTATTTTTAAAGTATATTTGGTCCCACCTGAAAGAGGACAGTGTGTCCTTATCCAGGCTTGATCGTCTTTGTTGTTTTAAGAAACATTTCAATGTTTTAAAATGCTGTAAAATAATGTCATTTGGTTTGATTGACCATTCTTTGGTTTTATGTCATTCATTCATTCATGTTATACCACTTGTTCCACTTTTTGCAGGTCACGGAGATTGCTGGAGCCTACCCGAGCTGACTTGCGGGCGAGAGGTGGGGGACACTCTGAGCACCACACCGGTGCCACATGGAAGTCAAACAACCACTCACACAAACACTCACACTTATGGGCAATTTGGCGAAATCAATACATTTAGGGGGTTGGAAAGCAGGCGGTCCTGTTTCTGTTAGTGGTATAGCTTATAAATAATTTCTGGTGAAGCAAAACTAGCTGTTTATGAAACAAGAAAAAAGAAACTTGGAGGCAAGACAGGTCAAGAGGCAGCCTCAGTTTAATGCTGCCTCATCATATTACAATTAACTTTTTACAAAATAAAAGAATTTCTACAATTTTGAAGGGGTCCAATTGTGATAAACACAATGCTTCCTGCTTCCTGCATCAAAAAATAAGTGGAATTTTGTGCCAGACAGCACAAAAGACAGACGGCAAGATCCATTTGGTCACAGCTGTGATTGACAGAGTTCCTCACACGCTGCTGAAGTCAGCCAGTATTTGGTTAACTAGTTATCTCCGCTTTAGTCAAGTTTATCTGTAGCCTGTGTGTGTTTGTGTGTGTTTATCTTATTTACAGTTCCTTATGAGTATGAGTAAAGTGCTCTATTGATACATACTTCCCAGAGGGGGGAATCACTTTTTGTTGTAGTTGTTCTGCACCAGAACAAAAAACATCGCAAATGTCAGAATAAAGAGAATTTCAGACTGAAGAGCTAAAGATAAATATTAATAAATAGATAATTGATAAAGGAATAAATATGTTTTCACAGGTACGTGCTCTTAACAACTCCATGCTATCACTTCTTCTTCTTCTTCATCCCCTGTTTTATCAGCAATGACCTCTTAATTAGAGAACTCTCTCGACACGGAGTATACTGAAGTTTAACGGCAGTTTGTGGGCCCCATTCAGGATGCACCGGGGTATCCAGCAGGGCTGTGCCCTGTCTGGGATGCTCTATGCACTATCTCTGGAACCCCTCCTCTGTAAAATCCGCAAAAGCATCGACGGTTTGATTTTACCTGGTGTTAGACAGAGCATTCTTTTATCTGCCTATGCTGATGATGTTGTTGTTCTTATCAAAAACCAACGGGATGTTGATGTTTTGGTGGATTTACCAAGTTTATTCAATGTTTTAACTGCAGCAAAAGTAAACTGGAGCCAAAGTGAAGCCCTTGTTGTTGGTGAATGGCATGACAACCTCCCAGTTCTACCTCAAAACTTATGTTGGAAGACTGATGGTCTCAAATATCTCGGTGTGTACCTGGGAAATGACACGACAACCAGGAAGAACTGGGAGGCGTCATTGAAAAAATAGAAGGGAAACTTAAAAAATGGAAACAGTTGCTCCCCAGAATGTCGTACAGAGGTCGAGTTTTACTGATAAACAACCTGGTGGCCTCACAGCTGTGGCACAGCTTGGCCTGTATGGACCCCCATCAGGTTTTCTAGCCCAAATCCAGACAAAACTTGTTAACTTTTTCTGGGATGGGCTGCATTGGGTGCCTCAAGGAGTGTTGTTTTTATCAAGAGAGGAGGGGGGACAGGGCCTCGTCCACCTGGCTAGTAGAACAGCCACGTTCAGATTACAGTTCATCCAGCGGTTTCTGACTGGACCAGCGAATCTGACGTGGAGAGAGGTGGCCAGCTGCATATTCAGACGAGTGAGCCACTTGGACCTGGATGCTGCACTGTTTTTGATGGACTCTAAGTTTCTAAAGTTAAACGGTTGCCTCCGTTTTATCATGGTGTTTTTAAGTCATGGGCCCTATTATAAAGCAGCCCAGGAAAAAGCTCTGACTCTGTTCTGGTTCCTGAAGGAACCACTAGTGCATGGAGCCAAGCTGGATGTCTGCAGTGGAGCCACACCTGGGCTGTCTGCAGCACTTTGCAGAACCAGGACCATGACCCTCCAGCCGCTGGTGGACAACGCCGGGCCAGCGCTGGCGGATGTCCAGGCTGTGAGCTCCCTGCTGAACATCCAGTCCACCAGGGGGGCTCAGAGGGGGCTACAACTGTGGAGGCAAAGACTTTCCGGGAAGGAGAGAAGCCTCCTCCTGGACTATAGTACAGGGACTGTACCGGACAGCAAAGATCCTTTCCCTGAGGTCCACATCAGTCCCCTGTTTGGAGAACTGGAGGGTCCTCTCCTCGGAGATGAACGACAGATCAGCCTCCACACGGCCAACAAAAAAATACTGTACAAACAATGTGTAAAAGTGATCAACAAGAAAAACCTGTGTAACAGAGCACCCACTACCTGGGCCAACAGGATGACGGGAAATGGACCTGACTCACAGTGGAGACTTCTGTACAAACCCCCCCTCAAGAAAAAAACAGCCGACCTCCAGTGGAGGATTTTACATGGTGCCATCGGTTCAATGCTTTATCTCTGTTTTTAACCCTGCGGTGTCCAGCCAGTGTCCCTTCTGTCCCCTTCGTGAAACAGTCTTTCATGCTTTTAGTGAGTGTAAGAGACTTGCAGTGCTCTTCACTCTTTTAACAAATGTTTTTGATCTGTTCTGTGAAAATTTTAATATCAGAAATCTATTTATGGTGCTGGGTACAAGAAATTGAATCCAAAAAAGTGGCAGCTTTTAAATTTTATTTCTGGAGAAGCAAAACTCGCAATTTATGTGACCAGGAAGAGGAAAATTGAAGCAAATACCATTCAAGAAGCAGCTACTGTTTTTTTGTTGTAACATCAGATCTCGCTTACAACTAGAATTCGATTTTTATAAAATGACAAAAGACCTGAAAAACTGTAGGAACATCTGGTGTCACAAAAATGCTTCATGGACTTTAGTTGATGATCAACTTAGTTTTGCAAATTTCCTGATATTAATGCACTTATTTTTGAATTGAATTGTAATTGAATTGTAGCACTTTAGCACTTTTCATATAATGTAAAATTGTAAAATGTTTGAGTGTGATTAAAGTGTTTTTGTAAAAATCAAAAAACTACTTCTTTTTCTTCGTCTTTTCCCTTCAGGGGTCGCCACAGCGAATCAGTTGCCTCCATCTAACCCTGTCTTCTGCATCCTCTTCTACATTGATAAACCTCCTCTTTGGTCTTCCCCTAGGCCTCCTGCCTGGCAGTTCAAAACTCAGCAAACTCCATGCTATGACTGGTCCACTTCACTCCTCATCCTCTTGACTTCCCAGGTTGTTTTTTGTTCCTCTGCTTTTGTCGATTTAAAATATGGTCGCAAATCTGTCCACCGTTGTCCTGCATCTGGGTCCCATTTCCCATTTCTGCTTGGTGTGACCATGCGAGCAGGAGATTACTGTCAGTAATGATGTCTGAACGGCACCCCATGGGGCTTCAAACTGTTTGCAACAATTGCGGCAAAAACTGTTTCATTACATTCATTTCGAACATGGGCGCCCTCTTTGGCAGGGTGTCTGTACTGCAACCACACAACGGCCGATAACCCCACAAAACAGCGCTTTGACGTTTCCTGTACTACATACAGTATATTTTCTAAATAAAACCAAATCTAATCGAATTTATTGTGTGGTTTATTCTTTTCTACCATGACAGAACTTGAAAATGAGTTTCTTAGAAATTAAAATCTTTGTTTGGCGGCACCTGTTCAAAATGTTCCCAGACTTGGGATCTCTTTCTGCTTCCATTGTAAAGCAGTTACAACGCCAGCTCTCTGTCAGCAATTCAAATGCTAATCTGATCCATCCAAGGGATATTGACATGATTGGCAGCGCACCGCATTGTTTCATCCATTCAAACACATTTGGAACTCGCCAGTGTTCCGGATCACCCAATGATTCAGAGCACTAAACTGGTTCACCTGGTGAATGGAGCTCTTAGTGTTTCGGAGCACTTGACTGTGCCAAACATCATCAGTTCTTCAATGTTCGAAGCAGGCTTCGAAGCAGTGGTTCACATGGGAACACCCAAAAAGTCCGGGGCGTGTATTGGAGCGCCGACACAAAGCACTAGTTGTCAGTTCTTGTTGTTCCTTGTTAAGACTGTTTGCCAAATGAAGACAGTTCAAGGAATGTCGTGTGTGTCATCCTTGCCCACCACAAGACGCACCGGGAGTTCTTAGCCACACTCTCCTTTCTACCACTTTGCAGTCACTGATCTCTTTTAGGTGATCGTTCCTGAGTAACATTTAGACAACCTGTGTGGAGCTTCTTCCAATCCTGTCCATCACTCTACTGTATGTTGCTCCCTCAGCACCAGCCATGGTGGCAAAATCCACCACCATCTGTTTGCCTCCATCGCTCTGCATGATACCGTACCTCACCATCACACCCTCACCTCCATTCCCTTTATTTATTATTTATTCAGTTCATTTTTCTTCTTTCCAGACATGTTATTACAACATATTTCACTTTCATCAGTGTTGAAACATCCCAGATCCCTCAGTTGAGAACTCACTTGTTTCTCCAGAGATTCGATGTCAGCGCTAGCCACAGCATTTCTGTAATTCCTCGTCTTGATTTTGATTCCAGTGATGATCACATCATTTATACGAATACTTTGTTCCAAATCATCCATTCTTTGTTGTCCCTGCTCCAAGACAACAATTTTTCGGTCTTTTTCATCCATGTCTTTCTGCATTTTCTTCATTTTGTCCTTCATTTCTTCCAAGGTATCTAGCCACCGGTTTTAGCTTTTCTTCCAACTTTTTTATCAAAGTCACTCCCTAACTTATCAAAGTTGCTCTTTAACTCACTCTTTAATTCTTTCATAGAGACCATCTGGTCTTTAGTATCCTCCGATTTTCCTTTTGTTTCGTCATTTTGCAGAGAATAAGTGAGAGTCAGTCTGGGTACGACTTAGAGAGATAGCGACAACAGGAGACAGAAGAAAGATGTCTGCTCCCGTTGAGAGCCGGAAGTGCAATCTTGAACACCATGTCTATTAAAGTTATGCTTCCCTTTTCCTTGGGACCTTAGGACCACTTCCTCCAGCTCACTAAAGAGTTCTTTCGTTAGCTGGCTGACAGTTCCTACCCCATTTCTCTTGTCTATTGCATTGAAAAGTTTGTACCCTTATTTGATGTTCCAAGCCTTACTTCCCTTCCTGGTCTCTTTAAACACAGTACCTTCCTGCTCACCATAATCTCAGTCAGCTCTCTCTTTTCCAATTCCTGACAAGTCCGGACTCTCACCTCAACTTTCCTGTGCTTCAGTTCCCCAACAGTACACACTAACATCCTGTTGGCTAATAGCACTAGCAGTAACCTTGAACAATGTGGTATGATTAGTGTAATGTTTCGCATGTTGAAATTGGAACGTTTTTAATGGTGGACATCGTTCCTGATGCATTACTTCTATTATGCCCCAAAATAGCAGTAGCTCAATCCCCTAAATCTTGGGCTGGGCCCTGCTCCTATTCTCATCTGTATGCTTACAGGCCCCTGTGTGTTTTTTTTATGAGCCTGTACACATATATACAATAAATGTGATTAACAAAATATACTAACACTCGTGGAGAAATAATTTCCCTCCTGGGATTAATAAAGTAGATTTAATCTTTAATTGTAATTTACCTGGACTCGGGATCACTGTGTCTAATCAGTGGATATATCATTCAGTACTGTTCCCACTAGGGATATATGAAGTATCTATGAATGAATCTGTGTATATTTTTCTATCAGTCCATTTATAAGCAGAAAAGATGCTGATCATCTTTTCTTGTTTCTTTGGTCTGCATTCACCCTAAATTTCATTTGGCTGAGCAGCCACAAGTTACGTAAAGACAATATTAAAGACATTAAGAAGTATACTTCACCTGAAACTAACGACTGATTTTTTTAAAATACAAATATTCATAGTAATTCTCTCACTAATGGAACATGGAGTGACAGTGAATGTAAAGGATACAGTGGTCAACTACCAGTCAGTTTTATTTTTAATTTCAGAAACGAGACAAGCATGCATCACTTCCTGCATCCTCTCAATGCATTTGATATTAGAAATTAAATTAAAATGTTTCTTAAAAGACACTGCTACACTTGAGTAGTTCAATATTTTGTTTTCTGATACCATATTAAAATCAAAAGAACAAAACGCTGTATTATTGATTTTTTTATTAATCATTACTTGTAAAGATTCAATGTAAAAGGCCTATTGAACATTTTAGTCCTTTACTTTTAGTGTCACAATATATCAGGATGTGTTCATTGTAACCCCTGTGTCATATTATATACGCAAAAGCCCAATAAGAATGATGAAACACCACTTCCCCAATGTACTTTATGCAAGTCATATGATATTTTAGGTGGTTATTATTTCTGTTTGTTCAGAGAACGAGACAAGAAGATCGATATTAATCCGATTTCTCTCTCAAAGCTTGAGTCAAGAATGGTCAGAGTAGCCTAACATAAAGCTCTGAAGCAGTGAGACATGGTTATCCTGACAACGTTCAGAGTTTAAAAAGTAAACACGACAAACCCCTTTGTTTAATCCATACAAAAAAACAAACGAACAAAAAACAACACACAAAACTACAGGTTGTGGTTTCGGAGGGAGTCTACTGGAGCTTTTCTTTGACAGGTAACTTCCTAACATTTCAAAACTTTTCTGTTACTTTGTTGCTTCCCACAGTTTCTTTACTTGTTGTAGAGAACTGTGGCCAGAGTGAGGTTACCAAGCAACCAGTGAAGATGCTGCAATAAAATAAAATTTCTGCTATAAAACTTTATTATAAGAAATGTCAAATAGCTCAGCCCTTTTCAATCTACACAAGCCTCCGTGAGCACTGACACTTATCAATGCTTAGTTTCAGTTATGTCGTCATGCATCCACAACATTTAAAAACACCTACATGACACACACAAACACAGGGTTGCTCTCACCAGGCTCTTAATGGAATGGCACTGCCTTGCTGCTTGTTTTATCGGTTAGGAAAAGACAGTGACTCGTGTAAACACAGTTAGATTGTGAGATATAAATGAATGTCTGTTTCACTCATTCATTTCATGTCATGAAATTGGATTATTTCAGAGGTTTTTCTTGTCTTCAACTCAATCATATCATAATTTGTGTCTTCGTCAATGCCATTTTACATCAGTTATCTTTAACGACTTGGAGATACACCAATATAAACACCAGGAGTAAACTGCCTTCATTTGCCTTTATATAGCACATATAGACAAGAATAAAGTCAGTGGAGGTAATGTTTCCCATTTTTATCCCGGAAATCCACAGAAGTCCGTCCACAGTGTCCGTCCACAGGAGTTTACCATCAGTGTGAATGCATTATTTGTTAGTTACCAAGCAAAGACTAATGTTGCTTCAGGTTGAACTATGACTATGACAATTTACTATTTGACTGTCACTTAAAATGATTTTGCTACTAACTGATGTCCTTCATCATGTTTGTTGTCATGATAAAATTAACCTGGATTGGGGTAATATTGCTCTCTTGCAGCATTTTTATATAGATGGATTTTCTCCAGCAGCTTGCAGAGCAGGCTGCCCATTTTGTAATTTTGAAGTGTGTACCTCAAACTTTTCCTTGCTCGGCAATCCTCTTTAGTGGCGACCCTGAAGGGAGAAGCCGAAAGGAGAAGAAGAAGTACATTATACCAGGTAATCAGTCCAAATAGGCAAATAATTCTGAAAAGAAGCAGGACAACAGACAGAGTCTGGTGTTAATAGGTGTTTAGCTGATAAGAGGTGTTTGTTGTCAAGAAGATGCCTCCAATTACGGACAATCACAGAAAGAAAAAAGGGTTGTGGTGAAATCCCTCAGTTCCTAGTAAAATGGAGAGAAAATGGAAAGGAACACAAGGAGTTGGTGAATGATCAATTCCTGTCAGCGGAAAGTCAGAACAAAATCCTCAAGCAATAGAGGAAAGAGTGGCAGAAAATGGCTGGCGTTACTTTTTAACAATCCTATCATACTATGGTATATAGACCCATAGGTCATTTGTGCAAAATGACTAGGCTGGATCAGTTGCATACGAATCTAAGACATTCTTTAAGAAACATTCTACAGAAAAATAATATATAAAGGCATTTGACCTCCACTGTGTCAGTATATTTATCACATTCCTTTTAGGAAAGAAACAAAACAGATACATGATGGTGTAAATGCAGTCATATTGAGTATGTGTATAGCAGATAAAGGTGAGAGAAAGAGTAATCTATACAACTTGAAATATTTATAATAAACTCTTCGACAACTGCCTTCTTGTAGTGCAACATTAATGAGACCGAATGATGGAAAATAAATGTTTTATTACTGTCTTTTCAGTCTATTCACATGGAGACTCCCGTATTTCTAGAGAGCATATTTTGACATTGTAAACTTTGGCAACTCTAAATATTTACAACCATTGTACAACCAGGTGCAATGTCATGCTCAAAACTGGGCCATCTGTAAAACACTTGTACTGGGGAATAACAAGTAGTGTCCATCATATTCACAAACTAAAAGAAAGGAGCTTAAATGGTCTCATCTATTCTTTGACTCCATAAATCACATTATTTTCTAGGTATTTTGTTATTTGTATTATTATTTTTGTGTAACTGTTGTGAATACTTCTATGATTATAAAGTTACCGTTTTCCAAAATAATAGCATATTACTGCAGTACTCCCCCCCCCCCTGTAGTCATTTTAGGCGACTAACAGGTACCAGATGGAGTTTCACGGTGCTGTTGGAAAGGTTCTGTCCCTTTCGGACGGCCCACAGTGAGGAGTCTTTGAGGTGCTCTCTGGCACTCCTGTTGGTTCGACTGTCTCCAATGAATAGAGATTGACGGGCTGCCAGTTTCTGTCTGCAGGCTGACTCGGCAGATGAATGGGGGCCGTGTTGAGCTGGTTGTTAGTGGAGGACGACGCTGCAGGATAAACTACCTGACAGCTCATCTCCTTCCTCCATGCCAACGCGTCAGCCCCCATCTGCTGCCTGCCAGCTAGATAAAGTGATTAAAAAAGAAGATGAAAAAAAAGAATGACCTGCACATATTCGAGAAGTCTGATTGAGAACATGGTGAAACAGTGAATATTTATTGTGGAGGATATCAAACATTGACTGTTTGGAAGGAAGTCTTCGAGAGTGTTTGAGTATAAGAATAGTTTAGTTTGACACGGTTTGTTTTGAAAATTGAGGAATATAGGGTCGGATTCCATACTAATGGATTATATGTTCTTCAGAAAACTACAGAGCAAATACAACTAGAAAAGCCCTTGATGTGTTTGTCTTAAATGAAGGGATTGAAGATGGACAGCAGAAAAGTACAGTAGAAACTTGATCTGAAGACAATGAAAAAGTATTTTTTAACTATTTGTGAAAACGTTTTGATTTTTTTTTTTGCTTGTGTGACTAAGCGGACGGCATGATGTTGTGTTAGTATGTCAAAAACATCTTGAACAATGTCATCTTTGACCTGAAATGACACAACTGGACTAATGTTATATAAATATGGCCTATCTGCCTCTCTCTCTCTCTCTCTCTCTCTCTCTCTCTCTCTCTCTCTGTCTCTCTCTGTCTCTCTCTGTCTCTTTTCCTTGACCTGTCTCTGTCCCCAGTGTATTTCTCTTTCCCAACCAACAGGTCAAGGCAGATGACCACCCTCCAGAGCCTGGGTCCTGCCCGGAGTTTCTTCCTCAATGAGGGAGTTTTTCCCCGCCACCGTCGCTAATGCTTGCTCTAGAGGGCATTGTTGGCTTTCTATCTGTAAAGCGCTTTGAAATGTCTTCAGATGTGATTCAGGGCTATATAAATAAAAGTTGATTGATTGATTGATAAATATCAAGAATTTTATACATTTAAAGTGTTACTTACGCTTTACACGTATGACTTTAATTGTAATTCTGAAATGTGCTGGTCTACTTCCTGGGGCAGCACCTCATGGCAGATTTTTGGTAGGCAGTCACGTGATACCGTACGCGCATTTTATTGGTTGACCGCATACGGAAGTGCGCTCTGTTCTGTGAGTCTCAGACTTCCGTGAGAAAGTGCTTTAAACAGTCTATCAGAGTGTGGGGAAAGGTAATCCAGATAGAAGGTGGCTTAATATCAGTATGGGGAGGGTTCATAAACATTTAAATTACCGTAAATAATAAGATAAATAGTTTGTCGCTCTATCGTGGAATTCGTTAATCACGTGTGGTTCTTGGAAGACATTAACCACAAAGAACGAGGGCGCAGTGTATATATATTTAAAAGCAAGATTAAAATGTTTTTAGGAAAGTTTTTAGTCTTCGCCTAGTTCATACTTATACCGTTTTCCCATGATGCACTGAGCTCTTCTCTCCTCATCTCCGTCTTTTCACACCTCCATGACCATTTGCATGTTCCCATCTTGACTTCCCCCATGCAGCCTCTGTGCCGTCCCCTCGTTCCTATGGTTCATGGCAGGAGCTCAACGCCCACTGATGAGAGCTTCTATCCTCTCTACTGACACAGTTTTTCTGATGAATAAATGCATAAAAACACAAATAACATGGTTGTTTGCTTTTGTATCAAAACTTTATTTATCAAACAAAAAGAATGCACCATTGAAATAACGTTTCTATAAAAAGGACCATGGGACTGCTCTACAGTGCATTACAAAACCAGCAATTGTATACAACATTTTGGATAGAAACTTCACTTTACTTCATCTGAGACACATCTTCATCATCCCGTTATCATCTTCTACTCATTTATTCAAAAGAACAAAATGCACACTCTTAAATATTGCTGTCGCTAATCTAATTTGGTTATAATGACTCAAGGTTTGGAGCTTTTTTTTAAAGACAGAGTCAAACTGTATTTGCTGATAGCTGCCCATCGGTCAGCTTCTCTGTCAAACAATGACGTCCTGGAAATGAAGTAATTGTCTGTGTGAGAGAAGATAAGAGCAGTTTTAATTTGCCCCCTTTCACTGCACTGAGATGAGCTTCAAATCTAATTTTTTTTTTTTGTCTACCCCATTATTATACTTCCGTTAGCTGTCAAGCCAGGAACTGTCTGCCCCGGCGCCGACAGTCAATTTCACCACAACATCAGGCCACTTTCAAAGTCAGCACATCCCTGGCCAACTTCTCTTTGCCTTCTTTGACCATGTAATTTGTCCCTTTTTCATCCTCAATAATTCCCACACAGGAGTGAAGCGCCCAAAGAAAGAAGTTAATGAAGTTGAGTTCTCCTTTGAAATGCAGCAGCTGAGCCTTCAACCTATTTTCATCTTATCAGGTCAGGCTGGTGTTTCTGAGCTTCACACAGTCACAAAAGGTTTTCCAGATAGAGGACAAGGTGTTTTAAAGGTGTTTCCTGGTGTGTGTTCCGTGCAGATCTTGCAGATCTTGTCATTGTGAGCAGACACTGCTTTAAAAACTCTCCATGGTGCTGCATTCAAGAATACCGGGAGAGAACTAAACCTACCCTTGTTATCAATAAGTAGATAAATAATATCACAATAATGTTTGACAGATCCAGATCAAATGTATTCACCATCAGTTTTCTTAGAGTAAAATATATATGTAGTAATTTAACAAATCATTTAATTTTTAAGCATTATTTGATGAACTGTGCCTTCAAGCCAAATGAATTATGGACACTGCATAAAGGATTTAATGCGTTCTTACTGCTCCCAGCTGTGTTTGTTGCCTTTGATAAATTAAATAATAACCACTGGTGGTGACTGTGTGTCCTCAGAATGACAAATCATTTCAATGTTTCTTGAAAAATAAAATTTCCTACATCCGTATTCGAACTTTCGGAGACCTTTTTAAGGCAATAAATGAAAATAAAACAACAAAACTGTGTAGGGCGCTTCAGTCCTTGTTTTTTGTTCTTTGCTAAACTAAATATACATTTTCAGAGTTATCACATGGTTATAAATAATAGTTTAAAAGAGCACTCAAATAAAATAATAGTAATATTATCAATAATAATATATTAAATTTGATTATAAAAAGTTACAACTACTCTAGTGGAACTATACACTGTAAAAAAAAAAAAAAAGCAGCTTTCTGTAATTTAGTTCTGCTTCAATAACTCGTTTCTCCAAAGGAAAAGGTCACAAGAACCATGAAGGGATACTGGCGAGAAAAAAAAAATAACATGGCTACTGAAGGTGGGAAGAAGCTCGATCTGAGGCTCGGTCAAAGAAAACAAAATAAAATTAAAGGTCAAACTTTTTCCTCGTAGCTTAAAAAACAAACAGTCCCTTTTAACCGTGATACAATTGCCTGATTAATAACTTTAAGACATGTTTTTCTCTTAGAGGAGAGATCGGTCATCCTGTCGGTGCTCGAGGAGGTTAAAGATGCTTCAGTCCATTAACTTTTTTTCAGATCAACCCATCAGACACTGGTTCCAGGCATTTCCGTCTGTTAAAGTAAGGTGTCCACTGTGTAGTAAAGAAAAATACAGCAGTAACATCCAATTACTGCAAATATATTTTCATATGTCCGTCTGAATGGCCGAGGGTTAATGGTCATGACATGATCACGCTAGCTCGACGTGGCAAAAAGTGATCAATTGGTCTCGAGTCATTGGTGCAGTGGAAATATTCTGCACTTTAAAGGGTGATTATTAGATAGTGAGATGCATCATTAAATGGCAGGCTGACTCAGAGTGTGTGTGTGTGTGTGTGTGTGTGTGTGTGTGTGTGTGTGTGTGTGTGTGTGTGTATGTGTACAATACAACTACTTAAGTGACAAAAAAGGACCAACAAGGGTAGAGTGAGTTAAATGCACCATCAACTGTGGCCCATGTGCTGTAGATCATTTAAAAAAAGGGGCCCCAAGTCCCTAAAGGCTGATTTTTCCACCAGAGATAAGTGTCTAGAAAGGAAACACAATGGCCCATATAATCATATTCCATATAATCATATTCCATATAATCATATTCCATATAATCATATTCTTCAAAATGAGCTCATCTTAACTTGTCAGATTCATTTTAGTCCACTGCAAGTGTCTGGTGACGAGAAACTGTGTAAGTAATTTATGATTCCGTAAGAAATTTCAAGAGTGGCCAAGACATCCTACGCAAACAAACAGGCTGTATTTTATACTACTTCCGCTATTAATGAATAAAAACAATACATTTTAAGTAATTGATCAAAGAGACAAAACTTTCATCTGGCAGAAGATCACCTGCATCCACACCCACTTGTTTCACTAATGAACCATATTTGTAGTTTTCTGTTCTATCTATATTTTGCTTATTATAAGTATTTTTTAAAATGTTTCTATTAAGAGTTTGAGACAAGGCAAAATAAAATGAGAATGAATTTCACAGTTTGAGTCAAGGCTTATCGTCATCTGAAATAAAGCAGGACTAAATCCAGAGCTAAATGATTTTCGAGGCGGGATACGGGGGATCAAGAGGGGGGTTTGCATCTTGCTTAAACACATTTTAGCTGACAAGCAGGCAGTTTTATGGCTCTGAGATGAAATAATGCAAATGCTGAATGATCCTTCTCATCGCTAGATTTAGTGTGTCTAGACAGCGGCGTGAAATGTTGCCGCCGGAGTAAAATCAAGCATTTTCCTTTTTATGTTTGATCTAAAATGGTCTCGATGCTTTTGAGAAAAATCCTCAGATGAGCAGAGAAAGTCTCTCCTGTTCCCTGTCAATAAACCTAACGCAGAGGACTTCGTAAAAGTTCATAAATATTTCAAATGAAGTGAATAAACACAGAAAGTATCAGGATTCATTTATCTCACGGTGGTTTGTCTGGAATAACGAATTTTCATAATAATATAAAAAATAATTTAAAAATGATATATAATAATAATAAACAAATGAAATTATATCAATATAAATATTGTATTATATAATATGTTAATATAATATATAATATTATATTATATATTATATATTAATATAAACATTAATATAATAAAAAAACATTAAATTAATAAGATGTGCTGCACATTACAGTCACCTATTTGAAAATGTTTTCAGTGACAACTCACGAATGTAAAGACAAATTTGGGTGAAAATATGATTAAAAGTCTCTGAACGACACACCTAACATCTCTGGATTACGGCCAGCTCATGGTTAATCTCACTAAATATTTGTTTTGAACTTTGCTCTCCATCAGGTTGGGAATAATTTCCTTCCTTCCGGGCAGCCCTAAGAGTCAAACCATTTAAATGAAAATCAGCTTTAAGACACATGGACGCAGTGTACATGCATGCTGATAGAGAGCAGGCGACAGACGTAATGACATACAGAAATCAGACCCTCTTTAATCTGACAGAACACTATGGACCCAGTCTGACTTGGGGCTCAATTACAAGGAACAGATTGGACCATGAAGAACAGCCGGCCCGTTTCCATCCAATAAAACATCTGCAGTCTCCTCGTCACTTCCTAAATGTGTCGTTTCATCTCAAACTTCAAGCCACAACCTAAACATCAGGAGTCCTTCACTGACGCCTTATTAAAGGTGAGGGACGCTTTTGTGGATGTAGACATTTGTCTGCTTCTATTTACATTATGGTAGCAGTTGTTAGGAATCTGATCTGCAGAGAACGGACTCTTTTTTTGTGAGGGGACAGCAAGAACACCTGTTGAACATGAGTTTCGATTGAGTAAATACCTGAGTACTTGTGAGATGGTAGAGCCGACAGAAGTTCAGCCAATCACGTTCAAAGACACTGAGATGAAGCTGACGTTCTAAATAAATACTGAACCCTTTCAATTTCTGGCCTGGATTTAAATTCCAGTTAGCCCCACCCATTTCAAGGTGACGCTCCACCCATCTTTGTTTAACTCCACCCATCCAGTAATACAGATGATGTCACAGACCTGAACAGATCTAGATACAAGCAAACCTTGGTTTTCGAACGCTTTAGACAACGAACAAATCAGAATTGGACTAAATTTTTTTTTTTTGTCTTAGAAATCGAACGAAATTTCGAAGTCGAACGTGAAACAAACATCTTTTTCTCGCCGCCAAGTGCGAGAAAAGGCGAGAAAAGTCAAGAGAAAATGTGACGGTAATGTGCTTTTTATTTTAGTTTACTATATTCAATATTTTTTCACTTAATTTGCGCTCCATTGCCTCTGGTACGAGTTACGGTACCGTAAACTTCTGTCCAAAAGACGACGGTAAATCGTACCTCAGGCTAACCTGATTACGTTCATGTTCTTTCTTGGGTTTGCTTCTTTCTTTTACTTTTCTTTGATATGTTTCATTACTATACAATTTGATAAATAAATGACATTATGAAATAACATCTGTTGACAAAAGGTAGTTTTCTAGCGTCTTGGAACGGATTAAGACCATTTACATTATTTGTAATGGGAAAAATGTGTTTGGAATTCGAACAATTCGAGCAGCCTTCTGGAACGAATTGTGGTCAGAAACCGAGGTTTGCCTGAATCGTCCTTCTTTAAATCTTTTAAACTGAGTTTAATGATATGTAAGTTTTCCACCTGAGTGAAACCGGCTGGAAAATGTTGGAAATTTAATTTCCAGGATTTCTCAGCGCAAAATAAAAATCCCAATAAGGTGGATGGACATATCGAACAGCACCGATACACTTTCACTCCTGTCATTTGTAAATTTTCTAAATCCAAATGATGAACCCTCTTCTGTTTGGAGTTCAGAAGGAGCCCACACGGATTATAATGATGCCAAATGTAAAATTAAATAAGATGCTGTTGAGATTTAACCGCCAATTATTTTGAAATAGAATGAATTTTTTTCATCTGCTACCTCAGAGCACGTCCTGTCAGCGCTGGAGGAACAGGAGTGACCGGATGAACCCCTGAGCTGGTGCACCTTCACTAGTGATACACACCATCACTAGTAGAGCATGAGCTCAACGCTGAGCCGTTCTAAATGTTGAATCTGGAGCAGCAAAGAAAATTATTTTGTCAATCTTTGTAAGTCGCCTGATGAAGATCAACATTTTTATTTTGCTGTTTATTCTGCTCATAGGCTGCCAGAAAGGAAGGACTCTTAAACAAATAATGAGTGTGTTAAAACAACTGGTCCAATGGGACCATCCCTTCATCTTTCACCTGCTGTCATTTCTTTCCTTGTCGGACCTGAACCTCAACAGAACAATTCAAGTCGTGTTTGCTGGAAAAGAAAAAAAAAAAATCACACATTTTCTCATCATATTCAGTGTCAGTGAAGAACGATTCCAGATTCTTTTTGCCTCTGAAGGGGAAATAAGTCCAACTCACACAGAATGAAAGCTCTCATCTCAGACTGGATGTATCTCCTGGAACGCGTTGATGAGTTTGATCCTCACGCCATCCGCCTGCCTGTGTTCCTTCACCTTTCATCCCTGCACTCGTTTCTGCAGAGACGCCACCTTTCCACCCCCCCCCCCCTCCGTTCCTGTGACTATTCCCCACAGCTGATGACCCAGCGAGCGTGAGCATGAATCATAATATTTGAAACACCGTTATAATGAATTCCTGGCCTCATTCCTCCATGCCCTCACTCACACATACAAACCACCTCTGAATATCAATTCACACACACCCGCCCCCCCCTCTCCGTCTCCCCCCTCAGGCTTTTTTTTTTCTTTCATCACAAGAGAGATAAAAGTCTGAAAATTACAATATGGTGACTGGAATGACACAGTCAAAAAATGGAGCACATAAATGGCTTTTTTTTTTCTACATCCACTGATTAATGTTAAATTTACCATTTTAGGTTCCTCCATTTCTGTTCACTTCAAAAAAAAAAAAACCACCTCAGAACAGATTCCTTATTCTTGCTTATTTCTAATTATGTCTCCCTTGAGTCAGAAAAATTGGAAACATTATTTTTTAAAAATGAAGAAACTGTTTTTGAAATTGTGGAACAAAGATAATCAGCCAATTATTGGGTCATTTTTAAAACAGTTTTAAAACACTTTGTGAATCTGCAGGAGTGTTTCCACTACGCTCATTCTGCTTGCAGTAACATTCTACTTTCTCTTTTTGAACAGTAAACCCCAACTTCCACTCGCAACAACTCATTCTCACACTAATTGCGTGAATCTGATTTTTCTTTGCTATCAATGAAAATCGCATTACTTTTCAGAAAGAAGAGCTGGTTGTGATTGTGTTACAGCGAGTGTGATGTCACACTTGCGCAAAATATTCCTTTTTTAAAACAAGTAAAACTCAGATTCTTTATATACCAAGTAATAAATGATCTCAAATGCACTTTTTTTTTTTTATGTATTCAAAGGTGGAAAATTATCAGTATTGATCGTTCCATATAACCGTTGAAGCAGCTTTCTGGTGGAAGAAAAATAAAATAAAACACATTTCTGACCAAACAGCAAATGTAAAAATAGACTTTTTGTGGAATATGTATTGTTTGTGTTGCAGTTTTTGTCACTTTTTTTTTCTCTTATTTTGTATAAAAAGGAAATGCCCCCTAAAGTAAATTCAAAGTGAAACTGACCAGTTTGCAGTTTGATGGATGTTGGCAGAGGTATGTGGTTATCTCATTTAAAATAAATATGGATTCATCAAAAATAGGCTTGAATCAATACTCATGTGAACCGTTCAAACAGTCGAGTGGAGAAAAATCATCGATTGGTAAAGATCATTTTTTTTCCAGTCTCTTTAAGATCAATGACGGCAAGCAGCTCTTTGTGACGATAGCATGTTTTCTTCTGTTATGTAGTATGAACATATGATCACATGTTCCAAAAGCCAATGACACAGATTGACTCTTGTGGCCATTGCTGCCCAACCCAACCAGCATTGGGTGTGGCCGTCCATACAGTCACTGTGATGTATAGGGTACATTTAGGGCATTGTGACAAATTGCTAACATGGAGTTGAAACTTTGAACCCATTTCTCAAAGTTACATCCATGTACCATAAAATCAAACTTCCTTTGTTAAAGATTCCACAAGATCGGGAAAAAAATCTGTTTGTCTCGTAACATTTGTTCGATACTGTTTTCCTTTTACTTCCAGTCCATGTTTATGAACAAAACACGCGCGATCGAGAAGCAGAAATGTTACAATGAGCTTTCCACGATGAGAATTTGGCACCAACATGTCCTGGTAAGGTAAGGACTGGAGTTTGTACAGGTTAGGAAAAATATAGGCTTGGTCAAGAGCAGCTGCAGTCCTGTAAGGATAAATTCGGTAGATTTGATCCAGATGATTCAGATTTGTCTACTTGAATTTCTCCCATTTTTTCTTTCTTTTCCTTTTTTAAAAATTAAAATCCAGATGCTGAAGGGCCGCAGAGTTTAGGGCGATGGTGGTAGATTGAACTTAGACCGAGGGATAGAAAGAAAATGAGATGATGGGCACACACCTCATGTCACAACATGACAAAAAGGACGGCTCGGTGAAACTTTGGTGACTGAAGATGTGTTTTCTATGTCTTACTGTAGGTTCGGGTAGTATTTTAAAATCATACGCCCAAACAAAAGACAAAAAAGAAAACCTCCAATAGTGATCTTGAAAAAAAAAAGTGAGGTACAGTCACAGTAACTGAGTTGTGGTTAACTCAGCGGAGTAGGACACTAATAAATACCACAAGAAGAGAAACAGGAGGGATCGGATAATTTAGAACTGTCTCCTTTTTTTTTGTAATAATCCCATCATCCTGTATCGTTAAGTCAAGGCGCTAGGCATCTGTTTTTAATTATTGAGTGTTGAGGTTGAGGGGTCTGGAGGGGGTTTCCCAGTTTTATCTGAACTCTTACAGAGGACCCTCCACCCTTGTCCTGTTGGTGCAGTCGATTTAATTCCCTCCAGAAGACACTGCCCAAGACAATGAGGAACCAAACAAACTCAACACAGCACAGACGGAGCACATGGAGGTCTGACGTCACACAGGTGTCTCCAAACCCAGATGGATCTGTCGCCACCCTTGGAGAATGGACAGCAGGGGACATCTAGGCTTGAAGAAGGGGACCAGACTGGACCAAGGCTGAAGGCTGGGCTGGGACGGGGGGCAGAGGTTAAAAGGCAGAGCCGGTGATGGCGTTGAGCTGCTTCATCAGCCCTTCTAGACTGGCCATTTGCTCTGAAAGGTCATCTTGCTCATAAACCTGACAGGAAAGACAGAAAGGTTAGTCAGTTATGTGATCAAGAGCGTCGTAGAAGGGCTGATTTGGTAAATACTGAAATGGAACATTGGATGAAGGTCATACCAGAACGACTAGAAAGAAAATACTTACAGATGAGCATAAACCCATGAGATTTCTTGAGGTTCAAAGCAATACTTTATACTTGAATAAGTTGGATACCATTTTTTAAATAAATGTAAATAACAAAATGATCAACCAGGAACATAAAATGACTGAAAATAGCCTTCAAGAGCCCTGAGCTCAAAGCGGGATCCACCGTGCTATACAGCGACAGCGCTACCCGCTGCGCCACCGCGCCGCCCGCAGCTAAATCAAAGAACAAAACCTGTTTGGGTTTAAAGACTACAGTGAAGGTTGTATCTTTAAAAGGTTGTCAGAAAAGCTGTTTTGTTGATTTGACATCTCACGGTGTGTTTTTTTTTCTTTCATTATTTCCTCCTTAAGTATTCTTTACGAATACATTTCATGAATTGTTCTAAATGACTCATGAGGTAATGATTATGTTCTATTTATCTTAAAATAGAATACTAATCGTGTCTTCATGAGTTATACTGGATAACCTGTAACTTAAACTAGTGAAGAATCATAAAATGATAAAATGTTATACATTACACAGTAACTAAACACCCGTCATTATTTAATGATTACTTTACCGTTACTCATTACTTTGCCTAAATACTGTACATAACTATTGGTGGTACTGCATTACTTTATGAAAGGTCTTTATGTATACAATATTTACTCGCAGGCACCATCAGATCCCTCATTCATCTCAGTGAAAGTGGTGTGGTTTAATGGTGGGCCCAATGAGCCTGCATTCTAAACAGTTGAACATTCATATTTAACACAAATTTAAAAAGACATGAAACATTTAATTTTCTATGCAGGTCATGATGTGTAAGATGAAGATGATAAAGACGGTTTAATTAGGACCATGCATCAAGGGTGATCACGCCAACATGGCAAGAGGAGTTATAACGGTCTATGTAATGAATGAATGAATTTTATTGTCATTGTATGTAAAAACAGGGTTCCATGGACAACGAGATGAGGAATGTCGCCCCAGGCACATTTGTAACAAAAGAAAAACAACTAACAAAAAAAGAGAGGGGGTGATTAATAAATAAATAAATAAATAAATAAATAAATAAATAAATAAACTTTATGACTCATAAAGAAAAAAACAAAAGAACAAACATTCAAGTTTCAGATGCATTTGCCAACATGTCTTTGATGTGTTATACATTGAAAAATAGCCGACCTCCGTCCGTGCTCAATGTGAAGCAGCAGCACTAAAAACGTGTGAAGGTTTTTTACAGCTTTAACTATGTCCCTTCTATTTGTACATGTAAACAGTTTTCATTGCAGGGAGACGTAACCGGACCAAAAAACCTTCGTTTACAGAGTCCACAAGGAAAGGCATACCCGGCGTTTTCAAAAGAACAACGTTTTTGTCCCGGATATGAGCGTTGTCCTGTGGACGAAAGGCCTAACGTTGGAAAAAAGATGCTTTTTAAAAGGAACCGGGTCTGTGTGGACGGGGCCTGAGTGTTTCTTTTAGAGAGTTTCGAAAGGACCTGGTTGTAAATAGGAGAAAGGTGATGTGGCAGACCACCCCCCAGTTCAGAGATGGCTTCTCCACTTTGACATGGATGGCTTCTTTCACTCCGCTCTCAAACCATCTGTCTTCCCTGTCCAAGATCTGAACATCGGTGTCCTGAAATGAGTGTCCCTCTTCCCTGAGGTGAAGGAAGACTGCTGAGTCCTGTCCTGATGAGTTGGCTCTTCTGACTGTGTGGACACAGGGCCCTGACCACGTCTTTTGGGTGGACCAGTCTTTGTCTGAGGTTTGTTGCCTGGCTTAAAATACACAGGAACCTGGTGTTTGTTGAAGATCCTCCTCAGTTTTTCAGACACTCCAGACACACCGGTCCGTGTGTGTTGGTTTCCTGTACAGCCCAACACTCAGACTTCTGTCATCTTTTATGCAAACCTCACAATCCAAAAAGGACAAACTGTTGTCCTTTACATTCTCTCTGGTGAATTTGATGTTGCTGTCCACCGAGTTGATGTTTTCATTAAAGGTTGCACCACGTGGATTTTCATCTTGAGCCACTAACCCATCCATGTAAAGGAACCTGTGGCTTCTTCCTTGTACACATTGGCCACAATAAGAGACACAGGCGAGCCCATGGCATGTCTGTGTTTCTGCTTATAGAGGTTCCCTCTGTACTGGAAATAGGTGGTGTTCATGCAGAGGTCCAGAAGTTGGCAGGTCTGGTCAGGGTTGACGTTTGAGGGTGTTGTCCTGTAAAAGCCATTGTCTGTTTCCAACGCCTCCGTTGTGGGAACACATATGAATAGGGAAGTGACAATGTAGGATACCAATGATTTCATCTATATCTAGTCTCAGGTCTCTCACCTTCTCCACAAAGTACATGGAGTTCTGTACATGGTAGGGGAAGTGGTGAAGAACCCACCAAGATGGATTTACTTTACCAGCTGTCCACTAATAAAATGTTCAGTGGGAAGTTGGGTAAAATAAAAATGACTTGTTCACTGCTATTGCTGAAGTGACGGAGGAAGAAATAAAAAGGGAGGCTAAAAAAAGCACCATTTGTCTCTGTTATGGTGGACGTGACATAAGTAACGTAGCGCAGAGCGCGCTGCTCCTGAGTTCTGTAACGGGAACAGGTGTCAAGGACGGATTTGTCAGATCTGAAGATGTTACCAGTGGGAAGCGAGCCCATGACAAGATGCTTTTTGAATGAAGATGAATGTCTGGGTATAATTCTGGTACAAGTTCTGACAGGGCAATGATCATGTCTTCTGGGTTAAATGGGATGCAGGCTAAAGTTAAAGAGAAACACCTTTGGCTTTATTCATACACTGCTATGCACATCGGTCCAACTTAGCATATAATAACAACCAATAACGTAATAAATTTGCCTTTATTGAAATGTAATAATCCAACAACATAATAACTAGCCAACAACGCAATAATTATCCAATAAGATACTAAAAGTCATGAACCGTTAACATAATTTTTGGCTAGTAATGTGACAACTTATTACATTATTGGCTTGGAAAATAAATTAAAACCCCAAACTTTAACCCTAACCCTTAGGCAAAAGTTATTACGTTACCACCCTCCCCTGCACACAGCCAGCTACATGAGTTATCTTTCTGCAATGCAACAGCTCTTTATACTGTATTTCTAATTAATAAAAATGTGTTTTTTTTTGCGTAAAATAATTATTGATGGTTGGATTAATCCAGATGGAGCGCCACTAAAAACCTAGAACTGAAATGCACAATAAACAAAAGTAGTAGTATAATTAAGTAGTAGTATAATAATTATTATAAGTAGTATAATTAATTATTATAAAAACTACAATGAATGTAAAAGTACGATTAAAAAATGTTTCTCAAAACCTTTTCTGCTTTACACACATTTGTCAAATCAAAATATCACCTTTTAAATGCACTGCACACAGTTTTCTGTATACGACAAAAAAAACCTGACAAAGCCACATGGGTGCCATATCAAAACACAACCATTCAAAATGAAAGTACATGGATTAAGTGACCAAGTTACAGTATGCTCTACCTGGCCAGACTCCTGAATGGTTAACTGATACCACGTCAAATAGGAAGTAAGCACTATAAAAACACCACAGGTGATCATTGTTTTCTGTTGTTGCAGACAACCAAAGAAACCATTACTTCGTAATACGGAACAATGTGAGCTTTAATTGTGAAGTCAAGTTCAAATCTGATTTTCTGACCCCCCCATCATGTCTGATCCCCATGAAAGAGTTCTTTTTGGATTCATGGTGGAGTGTTTCAGACCGGCAGCCCTTTTTTTGCGCATACCTCTTGTGTAGGCTGTGGAATAGATGTGATGACGTTGATGTGGGTGCAATTCAGGGATGGAAAAGGCACTCAAGGCATTTCTTCCCTTGATGTCTGGCAAGGGAAGATATTGCCTGTGATCTGGATGAGGCGTCGTAACCAGACCCAGCTGTGCGGCAAGATGCTGCCTAATTATGTGTCGCCTCATTTTTTTCAATTTAATTTTTCATCAGATTTTTTTTCTGCAATTTTTTTTTCTGTCAACATTTTTTTGTTCACTCCATCGGTACGGAGCCCCTTAGGTGACAAGGAGAGGAAAAAAAAAAAGGTCCATCTTTGTGAGATTTCACAATAATGTTTTGCGGGATCTCACAAAGCTACAGGTATATATACGTCCGGGTCGTTTTGGCTTTATGGAGAAAAAACAATGGAGGACACCCTCCCATATGGATGGGTAATTGTGTTTTATTTTGAAATTGGTCGAAAATATAAGGACATTCAAGTAGTGTTTAGTAGGCGACACAATTTTTGTGTGAGCCAGAGACATTTGAAAAGGATTCTCACTGCAAGGGGATGGGTGTCCTCCATTGTTTTTCTCCATAAAGCCAAAACGACCCGGTATATATGGATATATGAGATCTCGCAAAAGTTATTGCGAGATCTTGCAAAAGTTTTGCGGGATCTCGCAAAGATGGACCTTTATTTTTTTCTCTCCGTGCTTTTTTTTCCCCTCTACATGCCACCCAATGGAGTGGACAGAAAAAATTGAAAACATTGGCTTACTTGATGGAGAGAAAAAAATAATAGTTTCATATAATTCGACCTGGTTTAATGAAGATGAGAGTGCTTTTCATTATAGCCAACAGTTGCAGTAGGTAAGACAAAAATATGGTAACGTGAATGAATTTCGTTTTAGTTGCAGAGCTTCATTTTGCAGGATGTATGAGGTATTTTTCAGTTTGGGTGTGTGCTTTTGTGAATAGTGTAAAGTACTTTGATCAAACCAGCCTAGTTTGCAAAATGTATTCACTCCACCACCCTGACTTTTTAAAAACATATCAATATTCATTCATTCATTCTTACAACATACAATACAACGTACAATAATTAAAGTGCACCTGAAGTGTAAATATTTTTGGATGGATGGATGGATGGATGGATGGATGGATTGATGGACACTAACTGCCTAAATATGCTGCCTGCTCAGTTATGGGGAGTTATAGGTTATTATAATTGAATTATAATAAACTATGAATATATTTAAAGAATATTTCCCCTTGCATCGTGACTTTTTCTAGACATAAGCCTACAGAAGAAAATGCTGATAGTGTAAATTTATGTAATTCATATCCGGTATTATTTTAGATGCACTCACAGTGCTTTTCATTTATTTCTAAATCCACATTGCAGAACTCTTAAAATTAATCCTCAAAAAAAAAAAAAGATTTAATCATTATAAATGTGAACTGCAGTTACATCTGACTAATGAAAGATATCTGACGTCATACTGCTGTACTGTGTACTACTGTATGCAAATTTTGATTAGTGATGTTACCAAAATGAGGCTCAGCAAATTTTACAAATATAATTTATTCTAGCAGCAGGGAGTCTGTTCAAACTAAACTAGCCTGAAAAAATGTAGCTCATTTTAATCTGACTCATCACCTCTGTTGGACCAGCGTTGGTATGCAGCGCCAGTTAACGTGGTAATCTAACCAGCTTGAAAGACAACCACCATCATGAATGATTTATCTGACATTTGAAACTGTATATCTGACACATGAATCTCACTTTGTAGTTAACATCTCAGGACATTTGAAGATCACTCCGTGGATTCTGGCTCTGGTGTTATTGATAATTCTGTATATACTGTATTTAGACCCTCAAAATGCCCTTTGATCTCAAGATTTCTGAGATGTAGCAATGACTTTTCTGTTGTTCTTCGTATTAGTATTAGTATTTAAGAGCTTCAAAAGTGAAATCATGAAAAAACTATTGAATGTTGATTCACACTTGAATCCATGTTTCATGATTTCTTTCAATGATTTATTCCAGAAAAACCCAGACAATTCACACGTTCAGTTTCCTAAACCAATGGAGGCTTTTATTTTCAAATGAGGCGTCTGTAGATTTTCTCCTCCAGAGAGATATGAACATGCTGATCCAGATCCGGATATCAGATATTAGTCTGGCCCATTCAAAGCTTTTAACCTGAACAGACATTGGCTTTTTGACCTCTTTCCTGTCCTCTAGTCACATATAGATTTTTAGATTGCCTCCATTTAAAACATCAGATGAGTCTAATCAAGCCAGAGCAACAACATGAGTGCACCAGTAGCAACCAGTTTACCAACAGTCATCAGACAGTGAGGTGACCTTTGCCAGTCAAACCTATGAATCTATAATGTTAATGATTAGAAAGCCTAAACTATATGGGCCGTCCTGTTAAGATCCCTCACGTAGTGTTTTCTATCTCTTTTTTAATTTATTGTGTTGTTCCGTATTTGTACAGTTTTATGTACTTTCATATGTTTTATTGTGATGCAGAAATATTTAATTTCAATGTGATCTACGTTTTCTTTAAGAACTAATGTTGAAATAATGTGTTGTATGCAAGTCCTTTTTATTTACTGGTTTAAGTCACTGATAAAATCTCTAGTGCAGATTTTAACCTAACCCTCTAACCTTAACTCTAACTAGAGAAAAAAATCTCTCTGTCAAGATCTAACAAAGAGTTCACCATCACCATTTTACACGTTCACTGTGAAAGAGACCATAAAAAACTCATCTCAAATCCCCACAGTGCCAGGGATTTCCCTTCTTTCCCTCCGACAAAAAGACTCCTCTGAAAATAAGAATGGTGTATGAAAGCTTCACAAAAACCAGGTGACCTCCTGATCTCATTTGTTGACCCCCGGTAAAGGAGTGGAACTCATTAAACGCTTCAGCGATGGGATAAAAGGCCTGTCAATGCTGTATGTCCACTCTCTGATATCCTGTTATCTCTGAAGGCCTGCTGGCCCACATTCACACTCTATAATCCTGCTGAAATGCACAGCAAAGCAAGAGCAGCGCGTGTAAACTGTGCTTCACACCAACAGATAAACCTGGAAACTGCTTCCATATCTAACGGCTTCTGTCCATCTATTCGAAAAGATCTCCTTCTCAGTCCTCACATAGAAATGTCACTGAAGCATCACTAGGACTCTTTCTGTTTGTTGTGACATAAACATCCAGGTGGCAGGTAAATACTGAGGTGTGTACAGCTCTGTCTCCTATACATATTTCTGAGAGGACATGCATGTGAATTAAAGCTCACACAGATTGTTTTCGAAAGCCTACTGCTTAGCAATAGTTTGTTGTTTTTCATTGAAATTCAGATCTCTGGGCTCTGGAGACTAAATGGCTTGTATGCAGTAATTTTAGGCAGTAATGAGTTTTATGCTGAAAACCTAATTTGATGCTGTTTATACAATTACACAATTGCGTGTGGACTGACAATTGTACAGTCATTCTATACATTATTTGTAACATAATGTTTTGAATACTAGGTTAATAAATGTTAATATGATTTATAGAGACCTGATCAAAATTTTGAGACCAGATGAATAATTGCAAGAATTCATATTTGCACTGTTGGATCTTAGCAAGGTTCTTTGCTTCATTCATTCATTCGTGCATTCATTTTCTCACTCGCTTCATCCACTTGCATGCGTCACGGGGAGCTGGAGCCTAACTCAGCTTGCATAGGATGGGAGGCAGGGCAAACTTTACTTTAATCTCAGAAGAGAACTTTGGACCAATGAGCAATGATGCGGTTCTTCTTCTCTTTAGACCGGGCAAATCTCTTCCAACATTGGCTCTGGTTCAGAAGTGTCTTGAAACCAGGAATGAGACACTAGTAGTCCATGTCCTGGACACATCTGTGTGTAGTGGCTCTAGAAAGCTTTGACTCAAGCCTCAGTGCACTCCTTCTGAACGTCCTTCAGGTTCTTGAATTGGCTTTGCTTGAAAATTCTCTCAAGACTGCTCTTTTTCTTCTTCTGTCGTGTGTCTTTAGACCTTTAGCTCCATTGCAGCAAGCCATTCCAGCGTGTCATCGTCCAGATTAACCAGACCCTGATCACCATTCAGAGGCCGGTATATGGGGCAGCTGGTCACAATGTGCTCCACAGTCTGTAGTGGGTCTTCACACTCGCAGCGGGCGCTGTCTGTGAGACCCCACTTCGGCATTGCAGCACCAAAACATCCCACACCTGTCCTCAGGCGATTGAGTGTTGTCCCCTCCTTACGGGGGAGGTTCTGGCCGGGAACATCTGTGGGATCCTCGATGTAGTGGTGGAGCCTGGATGGGTCTGCTGCCTTCCACTGGTCCCTACATTTTGATCTTACCCAGGAAGCCCTGGAGGTGTCGGCTGGTGTTGTTCGGAGTAGCTCCTGCGCATGTGTCGCAAAGGGGTGTCGGGCCTTGAGGCGAGCGCGCTGTGGTGTCTCTGTGACAACCTTGTGGAGGAGGTGGGATTCACTCCGCTGTGCCTTCCAAGCGAGGGCCAGCATGGCTCCTTCTCGTCTGACCACTGCTGGAGGGATTCAGGCGAGGACAGGCAGTTGGTTTGTTGGAGTGGCACGTAGGCATCCGGAGATGGTACATAGGGCGAGTTGAGGGCAGCATACAACTTCCTGACGTAAGGGCTACGGCTCCAGACAGGGGCGCAATACTCCACTGTGTGGAGCACCAGGGCATCGGTGGAGATTCAGTCTTTATGGTGGCTCCCCACGTGGTACCGGCTAGCCGCCGTATCAGTGCAGCTCGGACGGTGGTCTTTGCCTTGACACTGTCCAGGTGTTGCTTAAACGACAGTGTTCAGTCGAGCTTCACGCCAAGGTATGTCGGGCAGGACTGGGACGGTAGCCGAGTGTCGTCAACCATGATGTTTATGTCGCGGGTTGCTTCTTGTTGTATAGGTGGAACATTGTTGCTACCATCTTCTCAACGCTCATCTTGAGGCGCCAGTTCTTCAGATATGAGGACAGGATAGTCATGTCCTTGGAGAGGCCCTCCTCTACTGCTTCCCAGGATGGCTTGCTGAGTAGAATGGCCAGGTCATCTGTGTAGCCATACTTCCTTGCTGTTGTTGCAAGTAGGTCGTGGATATAGATGTTGTAAAGCATCGGTGCCAGCACTGAGCCCTGCGGTATGCCTTGCTTCAGCTTTCTCACCCTGCTGCTTTGGCCGTTGCTGGTGTGGAGCCGAAATCTGCGGTTGCTCAGCATCTCCATAATGAAGCTCACCATGTGCTTGTCTGGGATGGTCTCCAGAAGCTTCTTTTGTAGTCCACGTAACCAGACGGTGTTATAGGCAGCTGTGAGGTCCTGGAAGATGGCACCAGCCTTCTCTCCTGCCTGGAAGCTGTCTTCTACTGTATGTCGTGGCATAGAAGGGTCACCTGGTCTGTTGTTGACCTACCGCTATGAAAACCAGCTTGTTCTTTGGGCAGCTGTGGGTCGATCACTGGGGTGAGGCGCTAGGATGAGGCGTTCAAGGAGTTTGAAGGGTACACACAGCAGTGAGATGGGCCGGTATCCCTTCGGGTCATCGCTCGGCTTGTTTGTCTTCAGCAGGGCGATCACCTTGGCACGACGCCAGATCTTTGGTAGCTTTGAGTACTGGAGGCATGCAATATGTCCTGTTATGCTACATGTGTCTGTTAGTGTAGTGTATGTCTTGTGGTATGTCCTGTTTTGTTTTGTTTTTTCCTGGTGTTTAGCTGGGCAGTGGATATGTGCAGTTTCCTCTGGGATTATTAAAGTATATATCTATCTAATCCAAGACTGCTCTTTGTTCACTTTCTCCAATCACAAGTTACACCTTCAGTCAACTATCCATGAACATACTTTCATACAACACTCTTTGAACAGCAGTCAAACGTCAATAATCTTATGTTGCTCCCCCTCCCTGTGGAAGGAGTCAGAAGTCATTATTTATGCAACTCATATATAATTATTTAAGAAGCAGCCTTTAAACAAATCTTATGATGACTTTATTCTTTCCAACTGTTGTGAAAAAATGACCCAAACCAGTAACTAGGAGCGTATTTATATCTTATACAGCAAAATAGATGCATATTAGATAAATAGATGGATAGATGCATATTTTGAAATGAGGTAATCAATAGCAGTCAACACTTACAGGTGTGTCATGTTTTGATTGAATGTTGTGAATATTGGCTTCAAACATTTCTGTTAGTACTGCTCTGTTTCATGTACAGTACAGTACATGCATAAGTTATTTAAAAGGTGTATAAATGTATGTTTTACCCTGTGCCCCACAGCTTCATTGTGGTCCTATCACTATTTATTTAGCCAGACTCCTGTAGGCGACTTGTTCTGTGTACACATATTTAGAGTTGTTGTGACTAAGTGTCACATACAGTAAACGCAATGTTCCAAATACTGACAACAGCAATACATATGCTGCTGAAAATAGTTCAACAAATGCACTGCTTCTTCCTGCTTGAGAGATTTTTGCTAAGGACTTCAGTGAACATCTGTTTAATGTAAGTATTGAGATTTTGATGAAAAGAGTGTATTTGTGCACTGTTTCAAAGACTTATGCCATCAGTAGGAAACACTGGGAATATGGGCGACGGGGAGGTATGATATTTTGTCGATATTATCTTCTCCTACTGTGTGACATTAAGATATTTTACTGGTGTAACAACATAATAAAAGCACCATTTTGCTGTACTTACATCATTCACTCACACTATGTTGCAGTCGATTAACTAGCTGTGTGTCTGTATGTGTGTGTGTGTGTGTGTGTGTGTGTGTGTGTGTGTGTGTGTGTGTGTGTGTGTGTGTGTGTTCCTATGTGTGTGATGGATAGGCCAGAGGGCTGATGGGAAAAGACTAGATCAATTACAGAGATAGAACAGTAGAAGAAAAGACCTGCTGACCTTTAGCAGCCCCCTCCTCTCTACGATCCTTCCACCTCAACTGGTCCTCTCTGCCTCGTCCTCCCTCTCCTGTTTCTCTTCTACTTCCCCTCAACTCTTCTCTCATTTTCCATTTCTTACACCTTCAACTTACTTCTATCTTCTCCTTTTGTTCTCTCATTTCATGGCGAAGCCTCCTCCTTTCCAATTGTCTTGACGTCACATGAATATTCATGTCCAGTGACCCGTGTCCTTCTACATCATCTCATCATCTTCTCCTCCCTCTTTCCTCTCTCCACTCTCCCGTGTTCCCTTTCATTCATTTCTCCCCCATACACATCTCCTCCACACTACCAATCCAGTGATTCTTCACCATCATCTTGTTTCCTTTTGCTTTTCTTATTTCATCCATTCTGTAACCAAACTTCTTCCATTCCTCAACCGTTATCTCCCATCATTCCTCTCTCACTGTCTCCTCTTTTTGTCTTCCTTCATACCTCATCTCTTTCCATTCCAAAGACTGTTTGTTCATGCAGTACTTCCCTTTTTTCATGGCAATTGCACAACGGCACTGTAAAACAAGACTCCCCACCTCTGTTACCCCTGAACAATCATGTTACAAATCACATTCTCAGTTACATGGTCTCTCATCCCACGGACTTGGAGGGTAAGAAGCTGCTGGACTTGAGCTGTTGACTCATGAATCCAGAGTAGCTGCTGTGTGAAATCACTTACATTGGCAGTAGAATCCTCGGGGGGTTTCATTCCTCCCTCCTCCGGTAGATCCGGTGCTGTTGGGACTGAGACAGGCAGCAGAGGGGAGCGAGCCTTACCGGCCTGACCCAAAGAGGCCGTCTTCACCTGGGGTTTCGGAAGGCTCGCACCTGGGCAGGACAGAAAGTTTTGTTAACATTACATACATCCCTTGTGTTTCGTCTCATACTTTGTGCTGTACTGTCTGATTTACTGCTTGTGTTGTACTGCCTGTGTTTTCCTGCCTGTTTACCGTGAGTCAGAAAGGACTGCAATTTCATCTGTGCTGTATGTCGTGCATATATGGTACACTTGACAATAAAGCTGACTTTGACTTTTGATAGAGTTTAGTTGATGCTTTTGATGCTTTTGCCTGATTTTTCTTAAATCAGAAATGTTTACAACAAGGAAACAAAAAAAGTAGATTATAACTCAGATGAAAGCCGATAATTTAGCAACAAGGTAGATCAGACTGACTTTGGTCAGTGAAATTGATAGATGTTAAAAAGTAAACCGAACTGTAAGCTTAATGATTGGTAAAGTTCAGAAACCGAACTTGGAGCCTCACTAATGATATTTACATCATCTGTCATTTCAGTGAGTGGATGTTAGCAATAATTTATGATTACACTGAGACAGAATACGTTTAATTAAAGATGAAAATCAGACGAATTGAGAGAGTAGTCATTCATTTTTTTCCAATCAGTGTATTATTTTTTTGAATATGAAACATTTGATTTCAAATCTAGTTGTCCTTGGCAACTGGACAAAGCATGGAGGATCATTTGGGCCATTTGTCAATTACAAAAACAACATATTTCCTGACAACTGCAGTTGAATTCCGATGTACATAAGAGTAGTAATAGGAACACTTTGTTCTGATAATGCATCATGTCTATTGATTGATCTAGATAACAAGCTGCTGTAGTGCCGAGTGAACCATTGAACAGAGAATAGATAAGGCCTGAGCGATCCACTCAATCCATCAGTTTCCATTTAATGTGTCCATTCATAATGTTTTAGCTTCATTACTGAAGTGTGTCTGATGAGATGAATGCAATCCTTATCACCGGAGAAGAAGACAAGGGCTATTGAAACAGAGCAGCATTTTTTTACCCTGGCCATTTCTTTTGACTGCTCAGCCTGGAGGAAGAGAGGAAAGATGCTTCATTTTACAATTAACTGTTGGTTCATAAAGCGTCCATTGATCAATTTACTAGATCATTTCAGACATGCTTCAAGTGTCTATCCCTCAATATTTTTTTATAAAGCCACCTAAAGAAACAATGGACATTGTCACAAGCAAATACAGGAATAAACAGGAAAATATTTTTTCCTGAAAAACTGAAGTCAAATTAAGTATTTCTCTTTCCAAGGAAAGAAAAACCAGATACAGAAAAAAAAAAGAACAGGACAAAAGGGTTCCCATAACATCCCAGTGATGTCTTTAAACAAATCCTCTGGCTCACTCTACCCACAATCCCCTTCTATTCATGCACGACACTGCTTCACTTCCTGATCAATAAACATCTATTCTCCTCCCTGTGAAACAAAACACAGTGGGACTGCATCGATAACAACAGATTACACCAGAGGACCTACAGCTAGCCTGAAACTTCATTTAGCCTTTACAGTTTTCATAACACAGACTAATGGCTTCCAAAAATGACCAAAAAAATGTCATGTCATTTTCATCCTAATAGCCTCAATCAACTCTCATCACAGTTCTTAACCACAGCTCACAAAATGGAACACGTTAAGTGTATCCACCAATGAAACAACAAAAAAACCCCCAAAAAATATCATGCATCATCTAAACAAAAACAGAAGAAGCTCTTCTGCCTTTTGAAAGTCCACAAAAAATAATAACATGAATGTCTAAAAACCATTTGAGCCACTTAAGATTACCTAAGTAAGATTATTCCAGACAGGCGTTCACAGCAGGAATCCCAAACTGCTACCTGATCTTGTTATTTATTTATTTTGCTGTAACATGTGGATTCACATTGCCTGGATGAAATCAACATGGAAGCCCCTGAAAAGGTGCCAGATGGCAGCTCGCATTTTTCCTGAACATGTCTGTATGTTTCTGCATTGATGCAAAATTGAAATAGGTGTTGAGAAAAATAAAATAAAATAAAATAATATATATATATATGTGTGTGTGTGTGTGTGTGTGTGTGTGTGTGTGTGTGTGTATTATATACAGTATTTTTCCCACATAAAAGCCTTTGATTTTCTTAATTTCTTATAATCCAATGTGATTTACATTATATATACAATATATATATATATATATAATGTGTGTGTGTGTGTGTGTGTGTGTGTGTGTGTGTGTGTGTGTGTGTGTGTGTGTGTGTGTGTGTGTGTGTGTGTGTGTGTGTGTAACTTTCAGTACCAGTTCTTTTTTTCCATGGGCTCAAGCTGACCTTGTGGAGCTCTGAATGTGTGAAGCTCTGAATGTGTGTAGTAATTTGTCAGTTTATTTCAAAATTAAGCAGAACCGAATACGCTTGTGTGACTTTTCAGCACAGGTCTCCTCGACCAAATCCAAACCAAGCTGAGCTCCAGGAAATAGGAAAAAAAAAGTTCAGTGAAAAAAACACAAAGAACTGCAGGAATAGAAGGATGAAGCACAGCGGCAAAAGCTATAAAAGAGTTTCATGGTGCCTGCCTCGCCCTCGGGGGGGTTGTCAGAGAGGGATGAGGGTGTAGGGGGGGGAAGGGGCTCGTCTGCTCAGGAAGGTGGATATATTTACGAGACAAGCTGGAGTGGAGGTGAGAAATGCCCTTTGGGGTTCACATCAATGGTGTATGTCTGTGTTTCTGGGTTGAAGGTAAAGATGGAGAGATTTACAACAACAAAAGGTGAGGATGGAGGGGGTGGGGTTATTGATCCTCAGCATGGTTTGTACAGTTAAAGATGAAAAGTGTCTTTGAGAAAATATTGTGTGTCTGGAGGGAGAGGACCAACATCTCCTCCACTTCACACAATAGTTTGTGGTTTCTTTGTCTGCTGTTGGTATCTCTGGTCAGACAAACAGGCTGAACGCTGAACTTCTGGAAGGTCTCAGCCGTTTCAGATAATCTATAATTAATCCCTGTGCACAAATGCTTCCTTCTACTGATAAAGACCTGATCAAACAATTTCTTTGCAACACAGATTCATTGTGTTCCCCAAAGGTGGAGTTATAAATATATTAACTATATTCACAGTAAGTCAAGACTTCCAATGTGAAGATAATAACAGTAATTCAAGAGTTTGAATCTTGAAAATTAATTTGATTTGAACAAGTCGGCAAACTGTGAGTGATCATTGTTTCGGAGCACGTTGTCATCACTCCATCGTGGTTTTCACTTTTCTGACATCTGACTCGTCTCTTTCTCACTCTTCTCCAGATCAGGCGTGAAAGGTGAACCCTTATGAAGCATCTTCTTTCATTCATCTCTCATCTCCCTTTTCTTGATATCAGGTGGTTCTACCCTGAGGGGAGCCCCCTGGGCCTCCAGTGAAGGTTCCAGGAAAAAAATATATATTAACACGTACTTTGTTCAACTTTTCATTTCTTTCTATTCATTGAAATAATGGTATAATATAGGATTACTGACAGGATTTATTTGCCTTGACGCTAATCTCTAAGATGTAATGACTGGTTAGTTTGAGACATCTCAATTTTACTTAGTACAACAATAGTAATGCACCTTTGAATTACCCTTGATGGCTAAAATCATCAAACATCATTTAACACAGAGAAAACTCTGATTAACATTTGATATATGTAGAGATAAATTAATTCATAAACATTTTACATCTGCAAAATATATCAAATGAGTCAGTATGATTTAGACGTGTCTTTTTTATGTGTATATGTCTGAATTAGATGTGGAGTCTTGTTGTCCATACAACAAAATGCTGCTTCAATTTTATCAGATGACGTTTATGTACTTTGGAGTATTTGTATACAGAGTTGAGATGAGTAAAGCATCAAGCATTTCTTGAAGTGCTACCTTCAGGAAAAAACCTGTATTCATTTAGTGCTGGGTGATGAATATATCAGCCTCTAGAAAACAATAAAAGCTAAGAGTACGGCTATAAAAGAGTGTCTGCCTCTGTCCTACGTAGTTGCTCAATTGTTACAGATTACCATTTTAAACTACCTTAAAGCCTTTCATTGGTGATAATGTGTGTCCTGTGAGGTGAGATGAAGGCGTACTCTTTAAATCATTCAATGCAGGAAGCTCTGCGTCTGCCTCCAGCCTTGGCTGAAATGTCTTTTCTCACTATCAGACATTTAGTCAGACAATCCCATTACAGCTTTCAGCATTAAACTGCACATCCAGGCCAATTTTGGTGAGTAACTGCTCACTATCATACTTCAGTCTGCAGATGGGCTTTGGAGGGTCACTTTAAAAGGATAAAAAGGTCTCAGTTTAAAAATGTATATATAGTAAGATGGTAGGCCTGGAAGTTTCTGCACAAAAACAACAACAACCTTACAACAGATCAGGCTCCATAGATTCATTCACATTCTACCAAAATGTTTAAAATGTATGTGTTTGGATTATGGCTCATCCTACAAAGTATTTTTATATTCTTAGTAGTATCTTTACAAAGCTCCTCCTGAACAAAAGCATCGAACAATTTTTGAGTTGAGATATACTATCCTACATTTTTATAGTAAGGCAAAACGAGCAGAAAACAAATGAATGGCTGCTAGAGACTCACCAACTACAGATTGTAGTTTGCCGTTACTTCTTCTATAACCGAGGAAAAATAATCCTGTTATCACCAGTGCCCCCTACCATGACACACGAGAACTGCATGCCTTTTCAGGTAAAATCGGTGACGTTAATTGGAAAATAACTATATTATACACATCACTGCATAAATATAACCATTCAGTTTATTTCTTTTAAGCTATTATTTTAACCTATTAAGACATTAAGAAATTCCCTCAAAGCCCTCCTGAGATGACTCGTTTGTAACAATACAACGTCTTTCATCTCACAATTTTAAACATTGATCCCCATATACTCACCACCGTCTCCACAACAATTAAACCACAAAAATATCTCATTCCTTGCACTGAAGGAGTCTGGCCTGGAAAGGTGATAAAGTGAACCAACAAAAATATCAAACACTTTTCTACATAAGTCTGTTTTTCTCCTTTTTGATAGAGGGATTTAAAGGAGGAAGGAGATTGATGGAAGCAGCATTGCTTGGTTCTGAGGTGTTTTTTGCTGAGGAAGATCGGTGGTAGGTCACAGAGAAAGTGGGGGGTAAGGTGGGGTGGGGTAGGGTGGGGGTCTATTGGAGTCGAGCTGAGCCCTGCCGCGGGCTTGCTATTTCTAAGCTAAAGGTTTCCAGGAGCCAAAAATCAATGTTAATCTGAGGCCACCTGGGCGTGTAAACAAAACTATAATGAAACTATATAAACCCACTCACTCACAAACACACACACACACACACACACACACACACACACACACCCACACACACACACACACACACACACACACACACACACACACACACACACACACACACATACGCACACACGCACACACATACACAGATATATATATATATATATAGACTACAGAGAGCACAACAAATACACCTACACAAACACACACTGGCCAAGGATCACAAATACTGCAGGCGAGTTTTTTTCTTATTTTCTGTTCATACTGCTGAAGGCGAGCAGAGAGAGAATGACACATAAAGGGAGAACACAGACAATAAGAGAAGTATAAATGAAAACAAAGACAAAACAAAGAGCACAGGGAGATGATGAGTGAATACATTTTACAACAAATACGTTTGTCTGGTCAGACTCCTCCTGTCCCGGTGCCTCATAGTTGAACGTCAGACTCACACACTTCATGCTGGATTTGTGTCAAACAGGTAAAATCTGTGAGTACTAATTTCATCCTGCTGATCTGGGAGGTTCTTAGAAAGAGAATGTTCGGCAACCATGTGGCTCTTTTCACATGGCTTTTATCCATATTAAGATGACACCTATCTGATGAAAATGCTCCAACATACTTATTCTCTATATAGAAACACTAAGCTGTGGAATTACTTAAACAGTTTCCCATCTTATCATTGTTTAACGGTCCTATATTATGATTTTTTTTTAAATTAATGTCATTCAGCTGCCAGATGTCCAACTGCACTGTATTTCGAAAGTCTTGCCCCAAACTTATCAATGGTCCTCAATATCTTTGATTGAATATTGATCAAATCACTTTCGGTCCAGACACTTCGTTTAAAGGGTCTAGCCCCTGAGTTCCCTCTATCAACACTCCCCCCCACCCCCACAGGAGTTGTTTACATGCGTCACTTGAGCGTGTTTGTGCTACCGTCCGCTCACACTTACTCTAATGCTTCATAAACTTTCAGTAACTTCGTTGCTACGTATTTCCCTCTTATTTCTTTCATGGTCTTCACTCATTTTTCTTCACTCATTTTAACTGTTGATTAACTGTAAATAAAGGCTGAGGCTGTTTGTTGAAGAGCACTGTAGTTGGTTTGGATACAAGCAACTCTTAAATCGCTTAAAAGAGTTAAAGCTGCTTTCATTCATTAAAAACAGACAAAAACAGACAAAAAAACACCTGACTGAAGATGACCTAACCAAACCAAATACTAGCTGACTTCAACAGCTTGTGAAGACCTTTCAATGTCTAGCTCTGAGCCAGTTCATTATCACACACTGCTACCTTAGTCTGAACACAAACTCCACCTTGAGGATGACCACGCCCATATCCGGGGAGAGGACATGACTTAATATGGCTCAGGATATGTCAATCACTCTGTAAATCCCTCCCTTTATCACGTCAAGACGGGAGCTTTGAACAAATGGATCGTTATGATGCTGTCCTGCCAAAAATTTCAGAAATTATTTGATGCATGAAGGATTTGTTTTCCAGACTCAAGGAGTTGGTTGGGTTAGTGAGGAGCATGTATATGTAGAGACCTGAAAAAATGTTTTTCATAATAGGACCCCTGTTATTGCTGACTCAGTAGGAATTTTGTATCTCCATATTAATACTGCAGCTTTAACCTGTAGTGGCATGGGTAGAGACCAGGACAATAGACCCGATTATATTGTGTTTTTAGTTTCCAATGCAGGACTTCCATGGTTTGACTTGGGGGGTGCATTTAACATGTAGCAATATAAACATCGCTTAAATGTGTGTCAGGGTTAAATCTGAAATTATTTGCAGGTTTCCCTGCAGAGGATTGCATAATAATATGATAATTGTGATTCACTTCAGCTGTTGGTGAGACAGTCAGGTCAGAATATTTCATTCAAAAGTAGTGGAGCTGCTGAGATCAGCTTGTTTTCAAGGCTATGAAAACCAACAGTGGTGAGAGACTGATATGGGAGAGGAATACTCTGTCAAATATAAAGGCTCCTTGGACGAGGTGGATATAGCGAGATGGACATAAAAGAGAGAGAAAACAAAGAGAGGTCAGTCCATATCAGATGCAACCCTCTGGCTAATGTCTAGTTCAGTTATAGAATGCCTTTCTACAAACACATACATACACATTAATGCACACCTTGCAGCAGCATGAAGCTGAAACATTAAGCTCCGCTGCATAAAACAAGGAACAAAATGCATCCATTAAGCAGAGAGAATACCATTCACTGGTATTTGTGAACAGGTGTGATAATCTTCGCTCATTTTCCGGTCTTCATTTCATCAACGCAAAGAAATTCCAATCTAGGAGGAAGCTGCTATCAAAGCATTTGACTGAATCAAGACCTGTTTTCAAACAAAGGAACATTTCACCACTCAAAATTCAGATGAAGAGGTCAAGAGAAGTAAATTTGTCCAAGCACTCCAAAGCGAGAAAAAATATCTCTTGATGTATTTGTGGAAAGAAATGTGTGTTTGCTCTTTCATTTTCAGACAGTTTTGGAGCAGCAACAAGTGGATATTAGGGGAATACAAAGCAATAAAATAAAATTCAGCTCTAAACACATCTCTCAAATATGATCTTAACTGAATGTCTTCTCATCACAACACATCAGATCACATTTTGATTTTATACTGCTTTTTGACTTTGCTTTGATGCAACGATTTTCTCCATAATCCTTCTGTGTTTCCCAAAATGTTATGTCACATTAGATCGTGCGACCGTATGCAGTGTAAGACTGCACACCATTATATTTTAGAACAGTATACATTTCTGAGTTTGAGATCCCACTATCCACGTGAATCACATATTATGTTATGTTACGTCAAAATAACGTCATTTTCCAGGTTATGTTGTGTTATGTCAAGTTATATTTTGTCATGTAGTTTCATTAACATGTAACATACTGATGTAAATGATTGAATACAATAGTACATTAAATGTCTGTCTCTAACTTTATGCTTTATATTTAACATTATGTAAAGTCCCACTGACAGAAGAGACTGAAAGCGTTAGCTCAACTCACTGGGCGGGGGCATCATGGAGGTGTACACCTTGGGATCGATAGTTCCCATAGGTGGTGGCAGCAGTGGGTTGGTGAAGCTTCGTAGCGGGTGTGTGGGTCGCACACAGGCTGTGGGGATGGTCCGACTGCTCACAGCTTGTGCTTCCTCAGCAGCGACTGCGGCCACTGCAACAGGAACTCCTGGGACCGGGCCGACCCCTGGAACCAGCTCCACGGCTGTGGCCGAGGAACCGGCCAGGAGGGCGGGGGCCTGTGGCGGCGGAGACTGCTGCTGGAGAAGAGGATTGGTGGAGGAGTCTGAAGGCATTGCTGATGTAGAAGGAGGGGATGAAGGGATGAATGAAGTCCGAGCAAAGTGGTGAAGAGTTTGGAAAAGATGTGAAATGTGAGGATGGGATTAGAGGACAGAGGACAGAAAAAATAGTCTGTTAATAGGAAAAACATGTCTAGAAAAGAGAGATTCAACGTTCCACTGTTCACTTCACGAATACAAGAAGGCAACGGGACCCACAATGTCCTTTATACAGGAACTGAGGTGCAGTAAAGTCTAGATGTCATGTCCTACACTTAGATTCACAACATTATAAAGGTTTGTAGAATATGTCCTGTACACAAAATACATCTTTCAGACTGCATGTTGTTGAATAAGAGATTGTTCTTTCATGTAGTGTCGTGAATTTTTAAAATAAACATCCCGATGTGGATGAGTGAATACCAACATAATTGGTGTATGGAATGGTGATATTTGTCTAAAATCTTTGTGTTTTCTGTTTTCCTCATTTCTTTAAAACCAGTTCATTTCTTCACGAAGGGACCCCGCGTTCTGCCATGTTTGCGGTTTTGTTCAGTGTCTTGGCATTTCTTTGTTGGCTCAAAGTCTTCACGCTGAGAGGTGTTTTAGTTTTATTCTGTCAGACTAAATATGAGAGAAAAAAGAAGTAGAAAGAAAGATTATTGCCCAGAAAAGAAAAGCACCAGACTGCCTGCAGAAACACAGTCTAATGTGATATAAGGAATAAAAGTACATCTAACTGTAGAAACATATATACTGCCAGTCTGATCAGAGCAAACATGGAGAGAGTCAATACATGTAGAGTTGCTGTGTGTTCATTAAATATAGGAGACAAGAGGAAGACATGAGAGGCAAGGCGGCAAGAGAAAATATGAGTTACTTACAATTTACTGACTTGTTTAAGGGCTAAAAATGTTGGCACTGCCACCAATAAACAGCAGGGATAAAATGAATTGAATTTAAAGGAATTTGGTTGTATTTGTAGATGATGTAGATCTCAATAAAACAACATGGTCGCGATAACATCACCACAGGAAACAGGTGGAGATGCTGTGGCATTAAAAAACAAAGCGGTTTTGTGTGTGTGTGTGTGTGTGTGTGTGTGTGTGTGTGTGTGTGTGTGTGTGTGTGTGTGTGTGTGTGTGTGTGTGTGTGTGTGTGTGTGTGTGTGTGTGTGTGTGTCTGTGTGTGTGTGTGTGTGTATGTGTGTGTGTGTGTGTGTTGGGCGGGTGTTGATGCACCTGATAACGGCCCACACTAGGTGGGAGCAGAGTGCTAGAATCGTGACTGAAAGGTTTACACATCATTGAACACGTCTTTTGTTGGTACAGTCAACCCTTGGTTTTCAAACATAATCCGTTCCAGAGGGCTGTTCGAATAGTGAGTTGTTCGAAATCCGAAACTATTTTTCCCATTATAATTAATGTAAATAATTTTAATCCATTCCAAGTCTAAAAAACAACTTTTTCTATTTTTCTTTTACTGTTTTACACCATAAACTGCACCGTATACTATTTACCATAAATAAAAAGGGGTAGATACAGACACTGTGTTTTATTTTAATTAAAGATATCCTATCGAACTTTGAACACGAATGCGCTACGAAGGAAGCATCATGGGCATTCGAGTTCACTCTGCTCCCAAGTGAGTCGCGTTCAGGTACACTCGGCTTCTTTCGGTTTGGTCGAGAGACGAATTTTGGTCGAGTTCAGAGACGTAAAATTCTCTGATTTTCTGGTCGAAAACCGATTTGGTCGAGAACAGACGCATTTGAAAACCGAGGTTTGACTGTATTGTCATAAATTAAATGTAGTTTGAGGAAGCTACTCATATATTTTTGACAGATTGGACATTTTCTCAATGGAATTGACTCTGAAGACAAGATAAATCTACTGGGACATAGATGCAGTTATCCATTCCATCCTTTGTTCTTATTGGCTCTCTAAGGACAATCTGAGCTGAGACCAGGAGACTTCTCTGTGGTGAGTGGACCAGTACGGCTGTGTGAGTAGACCAGTACGGCTGTGTGATCTTTACATGATTCATCATGGAGGAACACTGGAGTATGAAGACCAGTTGAGATTGATATACAGTAAAGTGTAAGCTTTAGACTTAGTTTCTAGGCCTAAAGTGTAGGATTAGAAACGAACACAGTCTTCAGAATTCATCGTTAAAATATTTACTATAGGGTATTTTCTGACTTTGACTGCTTTAGTTTTGAAATGCTGACTGCAGTTTTTTTTATGTTATAGTAGCTCAGTCTTGGGCAGGGGACCGGAGGGTCGCCGGTTCAAGACCCATTTGGACCAAAATTGTCAGTGTGTGTAATGGCAGATGGAGACATTCCAGTTTAACTCCAGAGTACTACTGAGGTACCCTTGAGCAAGGCATCGTCCCCCAACAACTCCTTCTTAGGGCGCACCATGAAGGAGCTGCCCACCACTCTACCATCACCCTCTCCCTAATTGCATGCCTACAGGCCACCTTGTTTGTGTGTGTGTGTGTGTGTGTGTGTGTGTGTGTGTGTGTGTGTGTGTGTGTGTGTGTGTGTGTGTGTGTGTGTGGAGGGGCCTGTATATATACATGTGTGAAAGTAGAAAAGACCGAGAATAGAAAAAATAATTTCCCGAAGGGAACAAAAAAAACAAAAAAAATCCTTCTTTCTTCCTGGATTTTGTGTCAACAAGGTTATCTTGTAATTTGTGAATGAATGTAATTTTAAAACTGAAAATCTCCTTATACTTCTATATATGTTTTGTGTTTATATATATATATATATATATATATATATATATATATATATATATATATATATAGATAGATAGATAGATAGATAGATAGATAGATAGATAGATAGATAGATAGATAGATAGATAGATATGTCAGTTTAACACATTAATTAGATTAATTACGCTGCAAATTAACGCGCTATAAAAATTAACACAATTAATCGTGAGTGGCAAGTCAATGCATAAGCATTTTAAATTTGGCCCATTAAGGGACCCGTAGGCTGCAGTGACGTCACTTCCTACCTGCCCCACTAGTCAAAAGCAGAGTGACTGACAACAGAGACGGATGCGACACAGGAGAGCTAGGCAAGCCCACTGGGACCTTTGGACGGAAAGTTTATTTATAAAAAGAACAAAAACGCAGTGATTTGTACCTTTTGTAAAAGAGAATTTTCATATCACCGAAGCAGCTCCAGCCTAACGTATCATTTAAATGCAAAACATGTCAAGGACACAGAGTTGAACGTTATCTTGCCATTTTAAAGGTAAAGCCTGTTGGCATCTTACAATTGATGTGCCTTATTTAGAGGCATGTTATACTATTCATTTTGAATTGCTGTATTGAGTCAGCTTTAGTATTCATTTTGATTGAGAGTCTGCTTATGTGCCTATTTGAGACTCAGCCTTATTTTATTTCTGAATTTTAATTATTTGATTTAACTGTATTTGTATTGCATTTTTGAGAAATGCACCTGACCTAATTGGTTTGCTGATGTGATGTGCTTGGCCTTTTTTCTTTTGAATTTCATTTATAAAGCATATTTAACCAATAAAAATGTGGATTTCAAATCTTCTCTTCTTGGTTTATTCGATTGATTCGTCATCCACTACAATTTCGTAATGTCCTAGAATTCAAATTCTTTATTTGGGGGCCTTTAGCAGGTATGACATTAAAATGTGATTAATTAGATTAATTAATTACAAATCCTGTAATTAATTAGATAATTTTTTTAATCACCTGACAGTACTAATAATATATATATATATATATATATATATATATATATATATATATATATATATGTGTGTGTGTGTGTGTGTGTGTGTGTGTGTGTGTGTGTGTGTGTGTGTGTGTGTGTGTGTGTGTGTGTGTGTGTGTGTATATATATATATATATATATATATCCAGCTAAGATGAGTAGGCACATGGATCAATATATGAGCGGGGCACAGAAAGGAGTTGGTAGTAACACCAGGGGAGCCAAGCACCAGCTACTGGTGGACAGAGCAGTACACAGAGACTGTAAGAATAGGGACAACAATCAGCCATCTCCTCTACATGGATGACATCAAGTTGTATGCCAGGAATGAGCGAGAAATTGACTCACTGATCCACACCACCAGGATCTACAACGACGACATAGGGATGTCATTCGGATTAGACAAGTGCTGCCGGATGGTATCAAGAAGAGGCAAGATGATCAGAACTGAAGGGGTCAACTTACCAGGGGGCAGGATAGAAGACATCAAGGACAGCTACAAATACCTTGGAATCCCACAGGCTAATGGCAACCATGAGGAGGTCGCAAGGAAGTCATCCACAGCCAAATACCTCCAGAGAGTAAGGCAAGTCCTGAGAAGTCAGCTGAATGGTAAGAACAAGGTCCGAGCTGCCTGTCATCAGATACCCCGCTGGGATCATAAGCTGGCCAAAGGAGGAGATAGAAGCAACAGACATCAAGACGAGAAAGCTCCTCACCATGCATGGAGGGTTTCACCCCAAGTCCAGCATCCTGAGGCTGTACACTAAGCGGAAAGAGGGAGGCCGAGGACTAGTGAGCATCAGGGACACTGTCCAGGACGAGACATCAAAAATCCAAGAGTATATCAGGAAGATGGCCCCAACAGATGAACTGCTCAGTGATGCCTTAGACAGCAGAAACCTGAGGAGGAAGAGGAGGAGGGGGAGACAACATGGAGGGACAAGCCCCTACACGGCATGTACCACCGTCAGATAGAGGAAGTGGCCGATATCAAGAAGACCTACCAACGGCTGAATAAAGCTAAGTACAAGGGCAATAGAGGCCAATATCTACCACAGCAGATCTGACCCAAGGTGCAGGCTATGTAAAGAAGCCCCAGAGTCAGTCCAGCATGTGGTAGCAGGGTGTAAGATGCTCACCAGCTCAGCATACATGGAAAGGCACAACCAAGTAGCTGTGATAGTGTACAGGAACATCTGTACCCAGCATGGACTAGAAGTACCCAAATCCCAATGGGACATACCACCGAAGGTGGTTGAGAACGGCAAGGCTAAGATCCTGTGGGACTTCAGCTTCCAGACCGACAAACAGCTACTGGCTAACAAACCGGACATAGTGGTGATGGACAAAGAGCAGAAGAGAGCAGTGGTGATAGATGTGGCGATTCCAGCTGATGCCAACATCAGGAAGAAGGAACACGAAAAGATTGAGAAATATCAAGGGTTGAAAGAACAGCTGGAACAGATGTGGAAGGTCAAGGTTAATGTGGTCCCCGTGGTAGCAGGAGCACTTGGGGCAGTGACCCCCAAACTGGAAGAGTGGCTCCAGCAGATTCCTGGAACAATATCTGAAGCCTCAGTCCAGAAGAGCGCAGTCCTAGGAACAGCTAAGATACTGTGCAGAACCCTCAGACTCCCAGGCCTCTGGTAGAGGACCCGAGCTTGAGGATGACACACATGTACCACCCTACAAGGATGAGAGGGACATTTTATTATATATATATATATATATATATATATATATATATATATATATATATATATATATATATATATATATATATATATATATATATATATATATATAGCTCCTCACCATGCATGGAGGGTTTCACTCCAAGTCCAGCATCCTGAGGCTGTACACTAAGCGGAAAGAGGGAGGCCGAGGACTAGTGAGCATCAGCGCCACTGTCCAGGATGAGACATCAAAAATCCAAGAGTACATCAGGAAGATGGCCCCAACAGATGAACTGCTCAGTGAATGCCTTAGACAGCAGAAGCCTGAGGAGGAAAAGGAGGAGGAGGAGACAACATGGAGGGACAAGCCCCTACACGGCATGTACCACCGTCAGATAGAGGAAGTGGCTGATATCAAGAAGACCTACCAATGGCTGAATAAAGCTGGACTGACAGACAGCACAGAGGCACTGATCATGGCAGCACAAGAACAGGCCCTAAGTACAAGGGCAATAGAGGCCAAGATCTACCACAGTAGATCTGACCCAAGGTGCAGGCTATGTAAAGAAGCCCCAGAGTCAGTCCAGCATGTGGTAGCAGGGTGTAAGATGCTCGCCAGCTCAGCATACATGGAAAGGCACAACCAAGTAGCTGTGATAGTGTACAGGAACATCTGTACCCGGTATGGACTAGAAGTACCCAAATCCCAATGGGACATACCACCGAAGGTGGTTGAGAACGGCAAGGCTAAGATCCTGTGGGACTTCAGCTTCCAGACCGACAAACAGCTACTGGCTAACAAACCGGACATTGTGGTGATGGACAACAAGCAGAAGATAGCAGTGGTGATAGATGTGGCGATTCCAGCTGACGCCAACATCAGGAAGAAGGAACACGAAAAGATTGAGAAGTACCAAGGGTTGAAAGAACAGCTGGAACAGATGTGGAAGGTTAAGGTTAATGTGGTCCCCGTGGTAGTAGGAGCACTTGGGGCAGTGACCCCCAAACTGGAAGAGTGGCTCCAGCAGATTCCTGGAACAACATCTGAAGCCTCAGTCCAGAAGAGCGCAGTCCTAGGAACAGCTAAGATACTGCGCAGAACCCTCAGACTCCCAGGCCTCTGGTAGAGGACCCGAGCTTGAGGATGACACACAGATACCACCCCACAAGGGTGAGAGGGACTTTTTTTTTTTTTTTAATATATATATACAGTATTTAAAAATTATTCAATCTTTAACTCAATAAATCACGAGGTCATATTTTAAAGAAAGTTGTGTATCCTGGAAAATAGTCACATTTGTTGTTGCCGACATACAAACAGTAAGCATAACAGAGGAGACTACTGTCCACACTTCACTCATATGCTATCTGCAGGATGTTGGTACACATCCGCACCAAATTGTGGCAGCATTACCTCTGTGGCAAGACATGCAAATGGAAGTAGTTGCATCTGTATTTAATGCTAAATGATACAATAAATAATGTTTTCTATTGATAAAAAAATAGAATTAACTTGTACAATTTGGCATCACCTTACATATATTGTAAATTCCAATACTGTAATATTGGGCTATGGGAATAGAGTGTAATGTAATAAAAATCTGGACACATTTTGAAAAACACAGAGGAGTGAACAAACTAAAAACAGTCTCTTTCCACTCATCTCCTCTCCTCCTATTTGAGAATAGCTCTCATCTCCATCCCAACAGTGATGAGAGGCTCTGAATCACACTGCTAAATGACCCCTCAGTGGGGCTTTCTCTTACCCCGACTGGTTGTAAATGAGTACTGATGTGTTTTCTGAGCTCAAACTAGTGCAGCGCCTCACAGTTCAGACACAGACAAAGAAACAAGATTGTCTAAAGAGAGTCTGAATATATTTTTTCTTTCAATGTAGTTTTATGATTTCTAACAAAGGGATCATTTAACCATAATCTGTGTTGAGCATCTTGCCCATAGCCAGAGGAGACCCCTATGCCACAAAGGGGATAAGCAGCTGAAGAGGAGATGATTACAATCATCTTATCTTCAAGATGGATGGAAAGGTCTTTAGTCGTATAGTTCATATGTACATTCATTTGCTCATTCATTCATTCATTCATTCATTCAGACACATTGCCAGAGCATCGCAGCGCTCCTATGTACACATGCATGTTGAATTTCTCTTTGACACAAGACAAGGTTTTATGCGGTACTGCCTCTACTTTTCTTGACTTTACTCACCTTTGAATGAATGAATGAATGAATGCATGAATGTTTTATTTTAATTTTGTACATTTAGTAGTAAAACAACAAAATAGACTGAACAGAAGAACAAACCAAGACCAATAAAAGTAGACAAAACAACAATAACAAAAGTCAAAGCAATGATTCCCACACGTCAAAAAAGGAGTAGGGTGAAGCATAAATGTATTTATTTCTACCATTTCTCAACTTAACTTAATCAACTTAATGATTTCATATTTTCTACTACTTTATAATTCAAATATTTATGAACATGCACTCCTCGCCACTCCTCGCCCAGTTTTGTTCTTTTTGGGATTACCACTTGGTAAAAGCATGTGGTACCTTTTCTATTTTGTTTGTTTGTTTTGGATCACTGTGTTATATTTGCTTGTTTGTTTGTTTATTGTTATAATTTATAATTAGCTGAGCATGTATTAAAAGTTCTCATTCCTGTATTTGATGGTTTATGAAAGGATATTATCATCTAATAGAAAATGAGCTCCGGAGAAGTACCTTAATCCAAACAGAGTCTGGAACATTGAGTGGAAATGTGGCCAGTAATGCAGAAGATTATTTGCGGGGGAATAAATCGAGCATTCAGTTTTTCCTCTTCAAAATGATGTTGCTTTTATGCTTTTCTCTGAGTTTAAAGCTGCGTTCAGACTTCAGGCAAATCAGATTCCAATCAGATTCCCTTTCATATCTGATTTTTAGGGCTGACTGTCCAAATGCAATCTGGCTCTGTTCAGACTGGGCTACATTGTTGACCGATCTGACAGTTGTTTTTTTTTATAAAAAAAACAAAACAATGGTTGCCATAGCAATGATGTTGGGACAGAGGTGTCCTTCTGCAAAATCGGATTTCTTGTTGTATGTCCATTCAGACTACAAAAAGAGACATCCGCTCCCAATCTGGATGAGCTAAAAATCAGATTTTGGCTGTCAGTCTGAACACAGCCTAAATGTCCTCCATTACAATCCGATTGTATTGTTTGAATGTCAAAGAAGCCATGTGTAATATATATCCATGAATCTCCTAGCCAGATGTCAGAAAAGTTTAACTAGATCCATCTGGAGCAAAGAGGATCTTTATTCTGCCCAAGGGTACAGTTAACGTCAGCAACCAGCAAATCTCTGTGAGACTTTAATGAAGGATCAAGATAAATCTTCTGTCTTGATCACAGTCCATTAATTAGATAAATTGTTGATGTAAAAATAACAAACCTTCTTCTTTTAGACACAACAGGCTGCAGATGATTTGTCTCCACCAGTAACGCATCACATATTAAAATATTAATCAGAGAAACTTCAAACTTTGTTGTTATCTATGACTGTGTTCCGTCTCTTCATTGATGCTCGTATATAAGATTTATACTGAGTAAAATATTCAAATCCCAGACTTCATGTTTTTATGACAGTTCATTCAAAAGAAATATTCTAATGTTTTGTGCATCGTTTAGAGAGATTTTTCTCAAAATTCAGCCTGACATGTTTGACATCTTTAGAAACTGTGATCCCAACGAGAGTTCAATGTGTTTGAATAAAGTAGAGACCAAAAACATAAACTGAATTCACCAGAGTCAAATCAGGCACTGACAGAGTGATGCTGTAGATATCGCAATAAATTATTGCAGAACAACACGTGTCAAACTAAACCTCAACATTATTTTATGTGTCCCGCAAGAGCATTAAAGGTCAGAGTGTCTAAAAATAAATAGGTCAAAAGTGTGCTTTGACCAACACTACATTTCCCACAATGCAATAATTCAGCCCATTTTAACTCCGACAAAAACGTTTTGAACAAAGTTAATGTCCTAACTTGTGTTTGATGTTATTTTTCTCTATTCATTGATAGTTTGATCCTTGATTGATGGAGTTCTGTGGGTTATATAACCTGACAAATTAAAATGATTTATGTTATAACAGAGAAACAAACAAACATGTTTTTTCTCTGTAACTGTAATGCTTGTAGCTTGAATAAGTAATAAATTCAGTTATTTAACATTAAGGACTAGTTACATTTACATCTACTAGTGGAGCTCATTGCCTCAGTGTTTCTGTGCTGTAAAGTTTATGTCATCTTCTTTATCTGCCTCTCTTTACTGAGCTGTTCCCCCACTGCGCCCTTAGTTCTGCCTGCAGTGATCAGTACTCCTGGTGTGTCTGTTAATTCAATGATGCTGAAGTTTCTCCTTGTCTCTCAGCTGTTGGTAAATTACTAATACAAGCCAACCAGGAAAACGCCAATTACTGAATTGCTGCACCCAATCATATCATTTAACATTTAGCTCAAAAGAAAAGGAAGTGCAAGGAGGACAAAGTGGAGAGGAGAACCTGTGTTGATGTATACAGTAGCAATGTAAATAGCGTTGTATCCCCACCTATATATTTGAACAACAAAGTTCCATCTCTGCAAAACCACATCCATTTTTTTGTTTTGGTCACATTGAACTTCACAAGGGGACAGCAGTTTGTTCCAGTGGGTGATTTTAGCATGTCAACATAAGTGTGACATAGCAGCATCAAGATCTAGTGTGATGTCTAACACGAGCTTTGAGCAGTGCTTTGTACAGATTAGATTATCATAGATTATCATTGATTTAACTGTCCTGTTGCTCTCATCCTCAAATGGATTGATAATGAGCTCCAGAACAACTCAAACCAGTTTTAAGACAGGTGTGATTTATTTTATTTCTTGAGTTAGTTAAATACACTATCACAGATGTTACAAAAGCAAACCAGGGCACCTTCATTGTCCAGGGAATAAAGTTTTGCATTCAAAATCTATTTGGATGGGGCTTTGTGACTTTCCACTACAGTATGTCTCATCAGTTTAATGAACGTGGATCATGTTCAAGTTAAGGGCTGTGTATTGAGTGTGTATCACATCAGAATCACAATTCAGCATACTATGAAACGTTGTTGAGATGAAAAAAAACAACAACGGAAATTTCATGAGGTCCACCTTAACTCTCCGTGCTGAACTGAACTCATACATGTTGGTCATGGATATCCCCTCACTGCAAGAAGACCAAAAGAGATGCACTGCAAAACCCAATGCCAAGGAGGATAAAGCAAACTTAGTTCTTTTAAAGGCTGTGGAATGGATGGCTGCTGAAGATATACCCTTCAACAAGTTTAAAAGTATCATTGAACTTATGCGTGACATTGGTCTACCTGATGTGGATCTCTTTAAGCAGCAAAACATGCATTATGACTCGTACGTTACAGAAAGCCTACTTTTTGATAGTTTGGCCGAAGTCGCAGAAAAAGAGTTAATAGAAAAATGCAGGCATCTCAGGCATTAAGCATCCTTGCAGACGAATCACCAGACGTAACAAATGTAAAGAGGTTAGTTCTCTATGCTCAAATAATTTACTCTGATACAACATTTCTAACATTTTGATGAAAAATAATATGTAATTTATTCTTTTTTTCTTTTTACTTAACAAACAGTTATGACATTATTAATAATATCATTAAAAACTAAACAAACTTAATTTTAAGTTTGTACTATTGGCTAAACTCAATCCTTGCACACAGTTTTTTACCGTATATTCTGTTATTACTTTTGGGATGCATAAATGTCATGTTGGGATGCACACATTTTTGTTGCAGTGCATCCCAGGGATGCACTACTTTTTTGAGCTAAAATGAACTCTGCATTGGGCCAACATCCATTGTGTGTCTCTGCCTTAGCTGTATGTCCATAACATTCACAGTGGTGTTATTACAGTACCTGGTGTGTATCCTCTGTCCACTGTCAGACTGGGAAAAGGCATCGGTCTGAGGCTGAACTTGTTGTGGGTGAAGCCGCAGGAAGGTGAAGGCAGGATTCCAGGGTACTGAGAGGAGTCTAGGGCTGGCACAGGGATGGCACTGACCACCGCTGTCACAAAAATAAAGAAAATAAATTGTATTGAATAAATCATAAACCAAAAGCAGATATCAAAGGTGTCACAGAGGGTTACTGGCAGGGACGCCTCAGTAATAGACAGAAAAAAGTGTGTGTGTGTGTGTGTGTGTGTGTGTGTGTGTGTGTGTGTGTGTGTGTGTGTGTGTGTGTGTGTGTGTGTGTGTGTGTGTGTGTGTGTTTTTGTATACTAGTCTGATCCCTGAAGGGATATTAAGAGCATTGTATAGGTAGTAATTCTTCTAACGCAAAAATATACAGTGTATATATATATATATATATATATATATATATATATATATATATATATATATATATATATATATATAGTGTTTTGTTTGTCTCAAAGCCAGTCACAGTTCTGTCTGTCCTGTTGTAGGAATAGTTTGAACTTCTTGGAAATGTTTTATGTTTACATGTGTAAGTTAAGTGAAGGTAGATGAGACGATCAATAGCACTTTAACGTCTGCACTAAATATTGAGCTGTGGCCAGCAGGAGGTAAGTGTAGCGTGGATTGAAAGCACAGCAGCAACAGGCTGGCAGAACACCCCCCACCCCACCCCAGCCTGTCCGAAAGTGAAAACTATTGAGGTTGTGACTTCCTTCAGCCCTACAGTCACCGTTAGGTTACCAGGCAACTAGCAGGAACAAAGACGTCGTTCCATCAGTGTCACAGTTGAAATGAATAACCGTGTCAGTCACTGGTGTGTTGTTTCATGGATTGATGACAGTATTGGATAAAACTGAACCTCATTGTATTTCCCATTTTCTGTAAGTGAAAAATAAATAAATGTTATTTTGTTATTTATTTTTCACTGCGGGGATTAATCCAGTATATAGAATAAAATAAATAAGTAAGTAAATAAATAAATAAAACTGAAACACATTGTATTTCCCATTTTCTGTACGTGAAAAAAAAAAAAAAAGTACTGTAATGTGCGGTAAAGCTTATGAAGCCATGCACGGGGCTCATCAGGCTTCCAATGCCCTCATTACATGATTTAATTCTTTCTTATTATATTTCAAAAATATCCAAATCACAAAAATAAACCTAAAAGATCAGATTTTAATCCCAGACCTCATTGTTACTGAGAAGAAAATGTTTTCAAGCTTTATTTTAGTTTATCTTCTCCTTCTTATATTAAATTACTATGTCAGACCTGCAGGTTTTACATGTTGACTGCTGCATTTAAAATATTCCGGATGTAGCTGAACCTGTCTAAAGAATTATCCCTAATTCATCCCCTGTGTGAAACATTTCTGCAAGGCTTTTCCAAACGGAAGGAGGTGCATCCTGATTTTGGTCTGAATTCTGATCAATACCAGTACTCACTGGTGAGTATTGATGATTTGGATGTTGTGATCACCAGCTTTCGGAGGTGTGTGTTTGTCAGTATGTGTATGTGTGTGTGTGTGTGTGTGTGTGTGTGTGTGTGTGTGTGTGTGTGTGTGTGTGTGTATGTGATCATTTAAAGAAAAGCTGGATTTGATTACAGCAGTGGGATGTCCAAAGATGAGTCAGTCTAATCAATATTGGTATTGACTGGAAGTATTGATGGGTTTGGTGCAGTGAGGCAATGTGTTACAGGTTAATGGATGTGTGTGTGTCAGGAAGCGGGGGGGCAGATAATTCATCCATCCATCCATCCATCCATCCATCCATCCATCAATCAATTTTCTTGTAGATCAACCGAGCAAATCAAAAATGCTTTTGGACTGAAATTACTGATAAATCTTAGAATAAACTAAAAATGAAGAAAGTAAGAAAGGACAAAGACAGACAAATAAAGGAAAAACAGAAAAACAAAGACATTTATAAGACAAATGAAACAACAAGATAGAAATGGCACATCACCAAAAACAGTTGGTGATGGGATCAATGGATTACAGGTAGTTTTCTGATGGACAAGTCGGTGCTAAGTGACCTTTGTGTCACTTTGCCCTAAAAAAGACCAATGAAGCAATATTTGCCCTGCTGCTAAAAGGCTCCATTGTTAATTAAATGGAAAATACTATTAAAATGTACTGTTTTAATCATCAGAATGTTTCACTATAACTTTTAAATAATAGGTTTGCATCAAAAGTCCGCACAGGAAAAAAAGGATGACAATTATTTATTGATTTCTTTTGTCAGGCCAAAGATTTTTTTTTTAAATTTCATTGTCAATTAAAAATATAAAAGCAACTGAAGTAAAAATATTCAATGATCCATATGAAAATAACAGCTTTCACCGTGGAGGAATATATTCTGAACTTTTACATTTAAATGCAGTAAAGAAAAAAAAATTCTGACAGCAACGAGAAACACATCTGCAGCTCAGATGGAAAGAAGAGAGAGAGAACAAATTCTTCTGACTGAACGATGACATCAGGATAAAATAAAATGAATGATATGAGCTGTAAAACATGAGAAACCAAAGGGGATAGAATACATCAGAGTGAAGGACGTGTGCGTGTCGACACAGAAAGCCTGAAGCCTTTTCTTCTTGTACCTCCTCCACCCTACACACACACACACACACACACACACACACACACACACACACACGCACACACGCACACACACACACACTCACACATACAGGGATACACACGCACATACGCATTTAAAACAAACAAACAGAAAGACAGGTCACATGTACGGAAATAAATATCAAACCCGCTCAGTCATACTCTTAAAAAAAGAGCCTGTAAACCTGGTTTGTCTCCTGCTCATATAAAAACATTACCACAACAACTACAACACCAACAATGAAGACAATAAAAACAGCAAAAACATTTCAATAAATTGAGAAAAATACCCAAAATAACAGCAATAACTACCGCTGCATCGCCAAACAGCCCTTCTTACCACGATTAACAGTTTTACAGCGGGGAAAATTTTATGCTGAGGAAAACAGCTTTAAAGTGAGAACCGGTGCACAGGAAGCAACGCAGGAGTTACGGCAGGATAGGAAATACTTATTAAACCCACGTCAGTGTAAACCCATCCCATAGTAATATGAAATATGATATACGAACAGGTCAACCGCACAATAGTCATATTTTCCTGTGCAAGACTTTCTCCAGAGGGAGGTCAGGAGTTAAGGGTTCATTGTGCTGTACTTACACAGAGATTCATGACCCCGGTCACACACTGTCATTTAACACTCAACAAGAGTTCACACAACTGTATTTCTGTTTTTTTTCTCTTCCCTGTTCCCCTTTGCTCGTCCTTCTCTCCTCATTTGCTCTCCCTCTCCTGTGTCCCCTGAGTCAATCTGAAGGAAGATACAGGATAATTATCTGCGTGAGAAAGTGACTGTGACAGCTTTTTTTTCTCCAGTGTTCCCTCCTTTCTCTTCTGTCTTGCTTGAAAGACTTTTTTTTAATCTTAAACTCTCAGAAAAAATGGGAGGCAGCTAGATAAACCGCTGACACTCTGACTCCTCACTGCTGCAGACAAATCATGTGATGTACCATATGCAATGAACAATAACATTTAGTACAAATTAGAGTACAATCTATGTGATCCTGGATGAAGAATTTCCCACATATGAAACACGTTATATGTGATTAATTCATATAATTCACTATATTGACCCTGTTGTCGTTGCAACCTGTGTCTAACATCACACTAATGTTATGCACAGGTTGACTCCAAATGATTATTCAATGAATTTGGACCATTAGCAAGTTAATACAAAACAAAAATAAGAATTGAAAAACAATGAAATAAACTCTTTGATAACACTTCATTTTGAAGAATAGAGTCAGTCTTTATAACCATAAAGACACTGACTCTATCTGGCCTATCTTCCACTCTCCCTCTGTTTCTTTTTCTCTGACCCTGTCCTGATCTTCCTTTTATTTCTTTTCCACCCAACCGGTCAAGGCGGATGGCCGCCCAAAAGAGTCAGGGTCCTGTCCGGAGTTTAAGAGTTTTTCCCTGCTGCTGTCGCATATGCTTGCTCTGGAGGGTCCTTGAATCCAAAACTAAATTATTAAAATCTTAGTATTCAAGGTCATCTGCCATCCAGAGTCTGGGTCCTGCCCCAAATTTCTTCCTCAATTTAGGAGTTTTTCCCCACCGCTGTCGCGTCTGCATGCTCTGGAGGGTTCAGTTGGGTTCTTCTGTCTGTTAAAGCACTTTTAAATGTCTGTTGACGTGATTAAGTGCTATTTAAATAAAAGTTGATTGATTGATTGATTGATTGATTAATTGATTGATTGATTGATTGATTTTAGCTCATCATTGTGAGCAAGTTATCAGATAATTGATAGCATGACTGTAAAACTTTCCTGAAGGTTCAATGGAATCAGTCTCTTCACGGCTAACTGTGCTACATAGCTAAAGATAGCTGTATAATTACAAGAAAATGTGTCAGCTTATGTTATACTTCCCATTCCTTTGTGATCAGTGTCCACCTTGAACGTGTTACTGATAATATCAGGGTTATGGGTTCAAGGTGAGCAAATGTTTTCCCAGTGGCAGTCAGTCCACAGAAATTTGGCTTGAGAACTGGAGGGTAGCCGGTTGAAATCCAGCATGGACCAAAGCGTAGAGTGTGAAATATGAACTAGGTGCCCTTGAGCAAGGCACTAAACCACAAAAGCTCTGCCTAGGACACTGCTGCATGGCTGCCCATCACTCGACCATCTCTTTCTCTCTATTGTTACATGTTTATAGGCCACTATTGTCTGTGTGTGCTCTACTCTATATGCGTGTGATGTGTATATACAAATTTATATATATATATATATATATATATATATATATATATATATATATATATATACACACACACACACACACATATATATATATGAATGTATACGTATATACAAATGTATATATGAATGTGCATATATATATGAATGTAAAATTTCCAATATACCTTTACTCCAAAGGGACTGATAAAGTAAAGTTTTTTTCTTCTTCAGTACATCATGAACTGTAATATCATGTTTAGTAGGCAGTATGATAATGTGTGATTAACATTTCATACATTTTTCATTAAACAGTGAAACAAAAAAACTCAGCTCAGTTACTTACGAGTGTTGCTGGGCTGAGAGTCCATCGGAATCATCATTTTACCTCGTGTTCCTCTCCTGGCAGCCAAGGAACGCTCCAGAGTGGAGATGCTGCTGGATGCCTCATCAGCATCCGCTCCTGTGTCATCACACAATCAATAATCACATTTTCTCTTAGCTCAGTGGTTTCACACATTTCTTATTAAACTGACTGTACCTGAGTGGCTGCTCTTGCTCCCAATCTGGCTCTCCGATTGGCTGTGTGCGACCTGAGGGAGGTCCTGGCAGGACTGAATAGGTGAATCGTGGCCGGAGGGGGCGACGCTGGGAGCTTTCTCCATGTTCTTCATCTCCATTTCCTCATGATGGATCCATAAGTCAGGGGGTCTCAGATCCTTCTGGCTGCCCTTCCTCTTACTGGCACTGTGGCTCGCTCTCTTCCTACAGATGATCAGAAACAAAACGTCTGTTGATGCACATGTTTATGTGAAGAACAGCAGACCCAACTCCCCATCATTAACCTAATTCCTCCGGGATTAATAAAGTATCTATCTATCTATCTATCTATCTATCTATCTATCTATCTATCTATCTAATTCAGCAACAATACAACATATACGGTGTTGTAGAGGATAATGTCTGTATGTTCTTAGTGATATGCTGCTCTGAATTCAAGCCTGATGAGATTGATAAATAAAATATATCTACTGAAACCTACTTAAATAGGTTATCAATATTTGGCCTTAATTTTATGAGTGACCATGTTCACTGAAACTTCATAGACTGATTTAAAAAACACATTATTATAAACTGCATTATTCAGGTATTATTCTGACCAAAACCTAATGAAGTCAATCGTAAAGTAAATGTCAAGAGCTGGAATAAAATAAATAAATAAATAAATAAAAATAAAAGTGAAAATTGATGAACTGGAGTTTAAAATAATGTTGACTGAAATCAGGTCAGATGATACCTGGGGTACAAAGTTTACATCAGAGCACATTTATTATATTTATTATTATCATTATTATTATTATTTTTGTTATTTTATTTTATTTTAAAAAATTTAGATGTGTTTTAATATGGAGTCGGGACTTACTTCCTCTGCTGGGCGGAGGAGCGTCGGGTGCAGATGAGCGCCACAATGACAACCACAACCACAGTGACGGCTCCCACCGAAACCACAATGATGACCAGGAGGTTACTATTCTTTTGAGGGGTGGCGCTGCCATGGGGGGGATGCATCTGACCAATAGGAGACTCTGAAATACAAACATAAGAGAAGTAAGAAAAGCTTATAAGGCTTATAGCTGCCAAAAAGAAGAAAAAAAAATCATCAATGAGCAATTTGGCTTTCTATACAAATGACGTAAAATTCAGGTTACAGATCGAATGTTTGACTGAAAATTTATTCCATTATTTCAAAATTCAATCACATTAAAATCCGGTTCAAATGTTCAAGAACTTCTTAGACCAAAAGTTATCTTTTATTTAATTTAAGATATGATAAGGAGATCAGATGAGAAGAGATGAGATGATAGCATGACGTTAGGCAGCGGAAGTTTCGCACAACAAAACACAAATTTAATATGTCCATCCATCCATCCATTCTCTTCAGCTTATCCAGGGTCGGGTCGTGGGGGCAGCAGCTTAGGCAGGGAAGCCCAGACTTCCCTCTCCCTAGCCACTTCGTCCAGCTCCTTCGGGAGAATCCATAGGCGTTCCCAGGCCAGCCGGGAGACATAGTCTCTCCAGTGTGTCCTGGGTCGTCCCCGGGGCCTCCTCCCGGTAGGACGTGCCCGGAACACCGAACCAGGGAGGCGTCCAGGGGGCATCCTGACCAGATGCCCGAGCCACCTCATCTGGCTCCTCTCGATGCGGAGGAGCAGCGGCTCGACTCTGAGTCCCTCCCGGTTGACCGAACTTCTCACCCTATCTCCTGCGGAGGAAACTCATTTCGGCCGCTTGTATCCGGGATCTCATTCATAGGTGTGGGCAGGAACGTAGATCGACCGGTAAATCGAGAGCTTTGCCTTTCGGCTCAGCTCCTTCTTCACCACAACGGACCGATACAGAGTCCGCATCACTGCAGGCGCTGCACCGATCCGCCTGTCGATCTCCCGTTCCATCGTACCCTCACTTGTGAACGAGACCCCAAGATATTTGAACTCCTCCACTTGGGGCAGGATCTCATCCCCAACCTGGAGAGGGCACTCCACCCTTTTCTGATTGAGGACCATGGTCTCAGATTTGGAGGTGCTGATTCTCATCCCAACCGCTTCACACTCAGCTGCGAACCGTTCCAGTGAGAGTTGGAGATCACGGCTTGATGAAGCCAACAGCACCACGTCGTCTGCAAAAAGCAGAGACGCAATACTGAGGCCACCAAACCGGACACCCTCAGCGCCTTGGCTGCGCCTAGAAATTCTGTCCATAAAAGTTATGAACAGAATCGGTCACAAAGGGCAGCCTTGGCGGAGTCCAACCCTCACTGGAAACGAATCCGACTTACTGCCGGCAATGCGGACCAAACTCTGACATTGGTCGTACAGGGACCGAACAGCCCTCATCAAGGGGTCCGGTACCCCATACTCCCGAAGCAACCCCCACAGAACCCCCCGAGGAACACGGTCGAACGCCTTCTCCAAGTCCACAAAACACATGTAGACTGGTTGGGCGAACTCCCATGCCCCCTCAAGGACCCTGCGGAGGGTGTAGAGCTGGTCCACTGTTCCACGGCCAGGACGAAAACCACACTGCTCCTCCTGAATCCGAGATTCGACTTCCCGATGGACCCTCCTCTCCAGAACCCCTGAATAGACCTTACCAGGGAGGCTGAGGAGTGTGATGCCCCTGTAGTTGGAGCACACCCTCTGGTCCCCCTTCTTAAAAAGGGGGACAGGAGGGTGTATGTATGATCCAAAAAGTGTGTATGTAAAGTCAGACTACATTTCAAGCCTAAGGAGAATTATCTCTGCCTGTGTGTGTGTGTGTGTGTGTGTGTGTGTGTGTGTGTGTGTGTGTGTGTGTGTGTGTGTGTGTGTGTGTGTGTGTGTGTGTGTGTGTGTGTGTGTGTGTGTGTGTGTAGCAGATGTAAAGTGGGAAAAGGAAATTGATGACACACGTCCATTCATTAACTTAACCTTGTAATAGAAAGAGAGAACATGGGTAATACGGGAGAGGAGGAGGAGGAGGAGGTATGAAGGAGACGAGAGACAGAGGAAGAGGAGAAAAAGGACATAAAAAGGAAAGAAGATGAAGATGACAGAGTGGTGAAAGAAAGAAGGTATGGATTGCTGAGAAGAGAGGAGATGAAGGAATGATCAAGACAAATGCTTGTATGTGTGAGAGAGAAAGCATTTCTTTGACCATCTCTCTCTCTCTCTCTCTCTCTCTCTCTCTCTCTCTCTCTCTCTCTCTCTCTCTCTCTCTCTCTCTCTCTCTCTCTCTCTCTCTCTCTCTCTCTCACCTCTCTCTTTCTCTCTCTCTCTCTTTTTTCAATCGTCTCTCTCAATGAAAACCATAATCCATCAAAACTCAAAGCCACAGCACAGGGGCCACTATATCACCTTCTTTTCTTTTCTTTTCTTTTCTTTTATTTATTTAAGATGCTTTTTCTACTATTTTCCTCTAAAGTCTTTTGTTTCCGTCCCTTTTTCTGATACTTTCTCATGTAGATATTGTTCTTTATCTGGAGGAGGGATGTCTTCAGTAAATGTGATTGGATCTGACAGAATCTGACTACTAGTACATGATCAAAGGAGGTGGGTAGACTAACACACTAATCACTCAAAGGTTAACTTATTTTTTAATCAATAAATATTGAAAGGTTCTGCGTGTGGTGTAAACTTTATTTTCTAAACAAGAATTGCAACAATATATGTGCCATTGACTTGTTTTCCGATGCCTGTTCTATGATGAAATCAAAGCATTACATTCTCAATGACGATGAAATTTCAAAACTTCACTTTTGACACAAAATATTTAATCATTTTAAATACGGGAAAAAAAATCAGTTATTGCGTTTATTGTGATGCAGGGACACCACTGTTCTTGAGATGCAGCATGACATGAATCCCACATGAATAAAAACGTTGGGCAGTAGTCACACAGGGAATGGACATGTCGTGTGACAAGAAGATTTCCTCATCCTCCCCATGGGTAAAACATGAAAGGTGATGATATTTATCTCATGTGATTCTATAGTGATGCTAGATGCTAATGCTGCTGGGTTCTACATGCTACCTCTTTCACTTCTGTTTGTTTTATTCTCCCAAACTAACCTTTAATTGTTATTGGATGTCAATGCGAACTCTAACCCCATCCATACCAATGTAACTGCAATCCAGCCCCTCATCAGCCCCACCCCCAACCAGCCAGGTGCAAAAGGCAGAATCCAGATGATACCAGTCCAAGGGAACTTAAGACTTTTCAGCACCTCTTCAATCTTTCTCTGAGGTTTTAGGAGGCAACAAATCAATGAACAACATCCTGCAAAATGAGAAAGCCCCAGACTCCAGAAGCATTCTGCTCATTCGGTGTCTTTCTTGGAGAAAACCTTGATTAATTGTTTCAAACAATAAATCTGGATTTTATGCACTGTAAAGAAAAAAAGAACTGCTGAGCTGCAAGCAACAGGTATGAGTCGTCTGTATGTATAAGAGCAGGTAGGCTAAATAGTCAGCGGCTCAGTTCAAGAAAATGCCAAAGAATTTGCTTTTTTATTCTTTTTAATATATGAAAGTTATCATTATATTAACGAGTGCCTTCATGCCAAGTGAGAGAACTATTGTCTGAAATCTTGTCACATTGGATGACATCTGATCGGTTCATATTTGAGTTTGAGTTGTCGTCATTAGCAGATAGGATCAGTAATGATGAACACATAAATGAAAGTATGCATCTGTGCACATGAACACATGTGTGAGTGCAGACGTGTGAAAACAACAACAGGAAGAAAACCCAGAACCACAATATGACATGTCATTATATTATATATATAATTTACATTTTATATATATATAGCGGTGGTCATATGACAATGAATGAATGAATGAATATATATATATATATATATATATATATATATATATATATATATATATATATATATATATATATATATATATATATATATATATATATATATATATATATATATAATTAAAATCCTGAAAGTCAATAATGTAGAATTTAACTATACTGTTAATCAACATATATAATGATGACCAATCTACAGATTGACATGTAGGTGGATTTTTGGTGGTTACTGCTTTGGACTTGGTTCATTCTGAGTTACACTACAGCTACCAGACGGTGAGTCATGAACCTGCACTGACATTCATTACTCTCTCTAAATCTCAATGACATCTGTGATTTCCTTTACCGTTTTTCCTCTGGCACCTAGTAAAGCTACTGCATGAGGTTTGGAATTAAATGTCTCAACAAATATTGCACAGATTGTCATGAAACATGCTGCACATAGCAGTTCATCCCCCAAGGATCATTACAATGATTTGTTTATTTTCTATATGATGTGCCATTTCAAAAAAAAAGTTCAGCTTATCTATTATCTATCCAATAAAAACACATGGTTTATTATTTTACAAAGGCAGTCACTTCTTTTTTTCCAGATGTGAAATTAGATATTATTCAGGTTCAAGTTGTCCATTAAATCTTTTTTAGCTCAGTGTATTTTCAGGGGAACACGAGTGTTTATGGATTCTGGAAGACAGATGAGATGTTAACGTTAATTGTTTATGTGCTATGGAAGCAATCATCTCTGAAAATAGTCACCATCAAGCCCACTGGAGAAAAGTAGGTGAGAATTAGAAAACTTTGCCGAAGTATTTATCAGAAACAAATGGCTTCATCTAGATATTTTTGGTGGAAGAGACTTATAGACCACATCCGACCACCTGAGAGATGTACAGACATCAAACAGAGAGGTGCAGAGCTGTGGCCTGATGGACGGAGTCAAAGGTGAGTCTTCCCCTGTGGGTTATTTTTCAAGGGAGAGGAAGCTCTGTGACATAAGGGACGACACAGTGTTAAAGCTGAAATACGGTGGAGTTGATGGATGAGGTTCCGCCTTCGCCAAACCGCCATAAAGGCGAAAGGGGGCGGAGTTCAGAGACGGTGGATTTATGTTTGCCTCAGGGAGCAACGGCAACAGCAACAGAATAATGTCCACCTTCATGTACCACACACGCACACGCACACACACACACACACACACACACACACACACACACACACACACACACACACACACACACACAGAGCTCAACTCTCCTGCCCTTAGACACTGAATCACTGCCAACTGCTGCAGACCCTGACCTCTGAACCCCATTTGAAGGAGGAGTAACAGTTTTCTTTAAACAGAAATACGAGATATTTATGATTATGATCATTATTTGTAATGTTAGCAATTATCAGTAGCCTCTGTACTATTAATCAAAGTAGTATTAATATTACCATTGTAGGTAGCAGAGTGTTTTACCAATACTAAATGTGAGTACAACTACTGTTTGTTTCAGGATTTTTATTGAAATATATCAATGTTATGTTATGTTATTTTATAATGTGTGTAGGTTAAAGATGTATATCAGTGTTAGCATGCTTCTTGTATATAGCATATAAAGTAGCAATTTCTTTAAGGCAAAGTCTCAATTATCTGTCTGTTCATACGGATCGTACATCGAAATTCATATTAGAGTTTTATTAGCATTTTTATCAGTGGAAACATTAGTACCACTTAGCATTAATAAAGGACAATTGTCAGCAGCAATAGGTTTCACTATCACAGATATTGACTTTAATTTTTTATTTGGAATAAGGTATCTGCATGTATACAATTCCATTGTTAGCATTGATATTAGGATGTTTTATGTTCATTAAACTAGTTGGACTTTTTTTTTTTGGACTATGCTGGACTTTTGGAGGCTCTTGGAGACTCCTCTCAGCTCAACTGTTGAATTGTAAGCTTTGTTGAGGGGACTCATTCCCGTGTGTGTGTGTGTGTGTGTGTGTGTGTGTGTGTGTGTGTGTGTGTGTGTGTGTGTGTGTGTGTGTGTGTGTGTGTGTGTGTGTGTGTGTGTGTGTGTGTGTGTGTGTGTTGTGTATGTGTGTGTGTGTGTGTGTGTGTGTGTGTGTGTATGTGTGTGTGTGTGTGTGTTTCTTTTGTCCTGTCAATGTGAATGGTGTTTATGCCTGTTTGCTATATTCCACGTCTCCATGGTGACAAGGAGATTGTGTGCCTCAGGCCTGTTTCGTGACACTTTAAGTTGCCTTACATCCTGCTGATCCAATCTTCATATGCATTTGAATGGACATTGCTATCCATGGTCCATGTTTTAGCTGGGGCAATGCTAGACTGCATCATACTGAGGAAATGTTCTGGCTCTCTTTTGTCAAAAAAACCCAGATAAACAAAGGAAACAAAAAAATAAAAATAAATAAATAAACATCTTAAGGTGTGTTAACAAGGCTCCTCCTGAGGTTTATTCTATGTTTACCCTTACAACAGGTAAAATGGTACACCTACACCTACAGGAGCTATATAAATAAAAATTTACAATCGTTGTTTAGCTATTGCTTCATTTATATGAGCAGTATTATTCACACTCTTATAAGAATTTAACAATAGTACCTGTATAAAAGTACCAAATGCGAGGAAAGTAGGAGAAAGACTATTGCTCACATTAAATTTAATGATGTTGTTTATGTAGCACTAACATTTATGCAAATATTAGCAATAAAGGCTTCGGAATGCGTATTAGGCTCTTACTAGCTTTGTCAATTATATATACTAATATTTAGTATATATAATTAACCCCTGCTGGGTCACTGGCTGCCGACCCAGGGCACAGAATAATACGCAGGATACAGGTGACAGTGCAAAGGTAAAGGTCTCTCTCTCTCTCTCTCTCTCTCTCTCTCTCTCTCTGTTTCTCTCTTATAGACAACGTGTTATGTGGACTATCTTGGATTTGGATCCTGTTGTAATCCATCGGACTATAAAGAACTTTTGGATTGTCCAGGATTTGCTTTTTTTGGTAACATCAAAGACTGTCTTGTGCGAGCTGGAATTTTCATATTTCAGCCTTGTGATTGCCCAGTGTTTTAGCGAGTAGACAGACATTTTACCTATTAAAATCTGTGTGTGTGTGTGTGTGTGTGTGTGCGTGCGTGCGTGCGTGTGTGTGTGAGCGCGTATCCGCTTCTGCCTTTTGTTTCTCACAAGGCTGGGAATGAGTGATAAATTCTCTTGATTCATTCCGGGATTATTTCACATGCTGGGTTTAGGTGAATTGAACGTAACCCTAGACTGGTCACAGTGAATATCTAGAGGGCTGTAAATAAAGGCTGAGGCTGATGAGTGGTGTCGTCGTTTTGGATACACGCAGCTCTCAGATCATTTAGAAGAGTTAAAGCTGATTTCATTCATCAAAAAACAGACAATTATTCTGATTTAGTAATTGATGTGTAACTGGCTATGTGTTCGCTATGAAGCTGGGGATAACCTTTCGCAGGTGTACACACACACAAACAAATATGCACACACACACACAGACATAAACACACACACACAAACACACACACACACACACACGACTGAAGGGGACCTAACTAATTATCCAAATGGTAGCTGACTTCGACAGCTTGTGAGGTACTCCGTGTGTAGCTCTGAGTCAGGACGTTACCACACACTGCTACCATAGCCTAAACACGCCTCCCCCCCACCCACACAGACACCTAACTGAAGTGAGGCTAACTTGTTAGCCAAATGCTAGCTGACTTCAACAGCTTGTGGGGAACTTTTAGTGTCTAGTTCTGAGCCAGGACATTACCACACACTGCTACTGTAGCCTGAACAAACTCCCCCTTAAGGATGACCAAGCCCATATCCGGGTGGAAAATCAAATGTGACTCAGGATAGGTCAGTTTACTCTATCAATCACCCTGGAGATGAAGTAAGGTTTGGCGCTGTGGTCAATCCGATCATTTTTGATTCTGTCCAGCCATGAATCCAAAAGATTCCAAATATCGATTGATGCAGGAAGTGTTTGTTTTCCAGATTCTAGGATTTGGTTGTGTTAGGGAGGGCCACTATTTACTGTATATGTAGATACCTGAAAAAATGTGTTTTTTATAATAGGACCCCTTTAATAATATTGTTGTTATTTGTCATTATAAAACTACGAGATGAAGATTTATATGCTACTGGATCCTGTTTTGCAACAAAATCATTATTTTGTCCAGTGTATATAACCAATGATTGATGCTGAGATAGTGGATTCAATTATTTTTTTCTGCCTTTGGTGATACGAGTACAAAAAGGAAGTGGCACTAACAGACTGTGTATCAGTGAGCTGAAGCTCCTTGTCTGGATGCACTGAGTCACCAAAGTAAGATTAGACCTGAGTGAGCTGGGTGATCAAAGATAACAACAGAGTGTGTGATAATCTGATGATGCTGCACAAAATCACTCTCTCTCTCAAATCCTATTCCACTTTTTGATCATCACATTCAGTCAAACTGAAAACTGTGTGTTTCTGTGTGTGCTTGTGTGTTACCGTTGATGCTGCTCCTATCAATCAGGTTGGTGTCAGATGGCCAGTAGGCGTGGTCTCCCCCTCGACCTGGAGGGCAAAAAAATAAAGAGGGCCATCAAGAAAGAGCAAACAGAAGGAAATGCAGTCACTGGACTGGAGGAATGAAAAGAAAGATTGTTCCCTTGTTAGAAAATAAATTGCTTTGTTAAGATGGTACACAAACACACACACAAACCTTTTTATGTCATATGTGTGCTATTGCCACGAGTGCCATCTCGCCTAGTGTACTTAGTTTAAATCTCCAGGTTTTATAAGCCCCCCAAGGGTAAAAGCACTTAACTGGATGTTAAAATGGATTGCCATAAAATAGGATCTGTCTTTAAAAGGTCTTGCCAATAAAATCAATTAAGGTCTTACAAAACACATTTTAAGGCCTTAATTGATTTCATTTGAATGAAAGGAGACAACAAGGAGACCGTCCAGCTGTCTTCTTTAAAAGAAACTACCAGCAACACTCAGACAAAGAGAAGACGTCTACTTTTTCCCAGAATGCCAGTAGGGTGAATCCTATCCCAGTTATTTGGCATGATTGGTTATCAAACCCAACTTATCCTGGGGGAGCTGGTTGAACAGTCATCTAGTCGTCCTTCTGCATTGGTTCCCAGCTCATCCTGGGGGATCCGGAGGTGTTTGCTGGCCAGAATAAATACAGGGATCCAGTTTTTTTTAATTAATTTAAAAAACTTTTTTTTACACATATTGTGTAATGTATGTAAACTGGGTCAAACTCTATTTTTACACAGGACACAAGCGCTGATCTTTAGTGTAAAACTCAAGTGTTTGACCCACCATCACGCTGTCCTGTATGACTTTCTTGCTCATAGGCAATTATGATTCTGATAGTCGCACATGATTGAAGCTTAATGTAAGATCAAACGTTATGTATTGGTCCACTGCATTTAATTGATTGATATTAGTCTCCCAAAATTGTCTTGCAAATGCAAGTGAAAAATGTTATTTTTAATGCTCTTTTTAAAATTCATTAAACACCAGGGGAGCTTGATGATGAAATATGAAGAGGAACACAGAATCTGATCATCACTGAGTTTGGAATCGACTGGACACGAAAGAGAGAGATTCCCAAAGCCTCCATCTGTGAAATGATGAGTTCCACATCTCAATGAATCGTAAACCAGACACCCTATCATCTCATAATTTACAGCTAAAAGTCTTCTTTTTTTTTTTATCTCACACCATTCAGCATAATTTTAAAATCCGTCAGAAAATACACACAAACACAGACGTGAGTGTGTGCACTGCCAGTCTGTGTTTGGTGTGTATAAAACAGTGTGCATACCTATGTGTGTGTTTACAGTTAAAGGGCCACATGTCCACAGCTGAGCGTCAATCTTCCCTCCTCTTTGGACACACACACACACACACACACACACACACACACACACACACACACACACACACACACACACACACACACACACACACACACACCATATCACATCTACACGACTGTCAGTGACAGACAGCATCATTTAACACCGTGACCTCCTGAGTCGAGTCTCTCTGGTTGTGTCCTAACACCTAAATCGCTTCACTGCACTCTGCTGAAAATTCCCAGAATGCAATTGCAGAGGGCAGAGAGAGCCTCGACCAGAGTCAGTCAAAATGTATTTACACCTTCCTGAACTATATATTGAGCCTCTCTCTAATCTCTGATTCTGTGATGTGGACTTCTGATCCAAAGGGGACCAGGGACCAGTTCTGTTAAAACAGAATTATTACTTCCTGTGAAGCTACATGTCACAATACGGCAGTTTAAAATGCACTTATTATTGTGGATATAATGATATAATGTGTGTAGTCCACGCAGATGTAGATTAATATAAATAAATGTCTTTAGGTAAGACAAAAAAAATTCTAATAGCTCATTTTGGTTTTTTTCCCCCTTTCAAAAAATGTATTACAGCTAACAGTATTTGACAAACACTGAAAATGTTTTTCACCCATTCACTCTATTCTCATCGGTACACTTGCTGGTACAGCTTTTGAATTATTCATCTCCTAGTCGGTATTTTTTATCGATGTGAAGAAAAAATGGGAAATATTGAACCGATAACGAAAGCGCTCACTACTGAATTGATCTTTTTGCATTCTATTTGCTAATCTAATCTATTTTCCAAGCTAATTTAATGTAATGTAATATAATATGATCTTTTGTTTAGCTACAGTTCTGTTATATTCTGAAGGTTTTACTCCCTATGTGTTACAATAAATGTAACAATAGTATGAAATGTGGATAAATGTTTGAAACTGTGAACTAGTATAGTATAAAATAAATTGTTTTGCAGGGAGAAAAAAAAAAACATGATGGAAAATTAGTAAATATTGCTGACTTTTTCTTATATGAATTGAGATTTTTCGATACGTACTTTCTGAATGTGATTTTTACACACACAAAGTAACATGTAACAGCTACTTATGTAATGATTCTCTGTAAATATTTGTGCAGTAAAGTCTGGGTAGAAAATTGCTTTATGATATAAAGCTTCAAACTTCAAACAGCATCGACTCGCTGTTCAAATGCTCTGAGCAATAAAATAAAAACACATTCTCCCCACATTTTCTTTGCAGAGCCCATTTTGTTCCCAGATTATTACTGAAAAACTCATGAACACACCAAAGTGGGATATCTACTTTTTAAGTGTGGATGTGGGACCGTCACAAGATGTGAACGCTTTTTTGTTCCTGTGTGTTTCTGAGTTTTTCTGCCTCGTGGTGAGGAATTTAGCCGCTCCTTGGCTTTTAGGATTTACAGATTTCTTTCCCTTAACCTGCTTCTCGGTACCTAGGAGTTTTTTTCCTCCTCATTTGCATATTGGACTACTTCTTTGGTTTAAATCCTTGCCTGCCGGGCCATCCCATAATCCATTTTTTCTCTACCTATGTTGTATCATTGAACTTCACATGTTCTACCTCTTGTGTCTACATCCATGTCCTCTACTTCCTGTTCTCAAACACAAAGATGCTGTTTGTTAGACACGCTCTCACATCCCCTAACCGATGAACTGAAGTATCCTGATAGCCGTGTTATCAGTTAAAGATAAATCTACATCGTTTGGCATTGTTCATCGCATCAAGAATACATGTTTACCAAAAACGTCTTACTAAAATCAAAAGTAAAATCAAAACAGGTATTTGATTGTTTCTGATCAAGTTTTTATTCCTGCTATCAATGCTGGCCATTTCTTTGGACTATCAGAAGGTAACAGAATAATGTAGTTACCTAGGCTAACTATTGGAGCTGTGTTAAATATGAAGTGTTCTTGTTTGCGTGCATCCTTGTGTTTTTGATGCACGCTTGTCAGTCAGGTTTCTCTTTCGGTTAAAGTGCTTTACAATGTCTGCTGGTGTGATTAAGCGCTATACAAATAAAGGTTGATTGATTGATTGATTGATTGATTGATTGATTGATTGATTGATTGATTGATTGATTGATTACCATGCCTCCAAAAAAATGCAAGTTGGAGAAAAAGCAAGTGACACTGAGAGCTTTCTTACATAAAAAATAATTCAAAAGTTAATGAAGAAAAAGAGACAGGTATTACTACAGATATTACTACAGATATTACTACAGATATTACTACAGATATTACTACAGATATTACTACAGATATTACTACAGATATTACTACAGATATTACTACAGATATTACTAAATGTGTGTGAAGGTTCTGTCAGCTTGGTGCAGTGTCCACAGGAGAATATATGAATTAACGGTAAAGAAAACTATTGAGTGAAAAGTAAAATTGAAAAACAAACTGTATTAAATCTTTATTTATTTCTAAAACTTTTTTAGTGACTACCAGGTTGTAACATTTTGATATAACTAATCCATAATTTTACTCTTTTTTCTTTAACAGTTTCGATATTATTAATAAAGACATTAACATTAAAATTTGCGTGATTGCGTGAATCTTCTACCATATATTCTGTTATTACTTTTGGGATGCATAAATGTCATGCTGGGATGCAAAAATCTTTCTTGAAGCGCATCCCAGGGATGCACTACTTTCTTGTAAAATGTAAAATGAACTCTGAATATGGTGACCTTGAAGTACAAATCACCACTCCGAATGCAAAAGACAAATAAAACTAACTGAATGAAAAAATAAATTGTGAGAAATGAGATTGAGAAAAAATGAGAAAAACAACAACAGAGCTGAAAATAGCAACATTAGCATCAACTGGGAATGGTTGATGACCACTAATGACAAACATTGGTGCTAATTTGACAAATATAACTGTTTGTTTGTTTTTAAACAGGAAAGAAATATGACAGAATATTCATAAAATAAATACAGAGTGTAGGAAAAAAAGCCTACCTTGATCATTTGCCATCTTGTCTGGATGTTCGACTGAAAGACATTGAACACATTAAAAATTGAGTAAAAGAATAGATGGACGGACATTCAATCACGGCACTGAATGGATTTGTGACACCTTTGGCGGTCCTGAAGTGGACGGGCTCAGACAGCGGGCCGACTCCTTTGGCGTTCTTGGCCTGGATCCTGAAGAAATAAAGTGTGTCGAGGTTCAGATCCACAACCTGGTGGGTCAATCGGTCACCGCTGATCGTCTCCATCACCCAATCATCAATTGGCATGTTCTTTTCCAGCGTGTAGTACAAGATGTATCCTGTCAGACAAAGATATTAAAACAGTCAGATCAATAAGTAATATCCAGGATGAAATACAATTAATTAATTAACTACAGTATTTTCTGCACTTTGAGACACACTGGATTATAAGTCACACCCAATGGCCTATTTCAAAAATAAAAAAATAAATATATATAGCATGTGTGTGTGTGTGTATATATATATATATATATATATATATATATATATATATATATATATATATATATATATATATATTCAATGAAGGGCCTATTTCAAAACAGTTTTCATACTGTATATAAGGCCCATTGTTGGTTTTTGAGAAAATTAAAGGCTTTTAGTTGCGCTTTATAGTGCGGAAAATACTGTAATGAAGCATTTTGTAATAAAGTGCAGTAATTACCAAGAATGGTCTTTTGTACACCTCAGGATATCTGTATTAACTTCTTTGTAATGTAATTGTGATAATAAATCTAATTACAAAAAGATTCAATTACAGGATGAACACAGACAGATTATATTACATGTCTGAATTTTAAGAAAAGAAATTTGATCAAGTAGTTTTATATTTCATACTTTCATAATTTTTCATTTTTGTGTTGGTTTTTTTATGTTGAGTCCTGCAGGGAGCGTTTGATCCGTTCTGCAGGACGTCACTGCAGCAGCACAGCTCGTTAAAAAATGTGGTTTTACAGCCGGGTCGATCATCGGCATGTCGCGAGATTGAACAATGGAGAATTAATTGTGTGTGTTTGTGGATGTCTCTATGTGTGTGTGTGTGTGTGTGTGTGTGTGTGTGTGTGTGTGTGTGTGTGTGTGTGTGTGTGTGTGTGTGTGTGTGTGTGTGAAAGAAAAAGGGACAATGGATATTAAAGGAAAGTTACTTCTAGTCAGGCATTTTACAGAGCAAGTGATCCATTTGAAAAATAATCAGCAAGTTAATTGAAAATCAAATAATTAGTCCCTCTGATAAATGTGTGCCTGTAATTAAACAGCACGTGTGTAGCTGGTATTATAGTTTGGAATGCTTGCAGTGTTTGACGTCTGTGGGTAACACCCCCTCACCTGTGATTCGACCGTTAGCTTCCATTGGTGGTTGCCAACTGATCAAGATGGCTCGGGGTCGGCCCTCGCGACTGATCACAGTCAGATCTTTGGGGGCGGAGCTAGGAGCTGGAATAAAGGAGAGAAAAAAAAGCATCTTCAGCACTGATGGGTGAATTAATGGTACATAAGGGACAACCGTGGCTTTGACTGAGATCACTGAGGTATTTCACTCCAGTGCCATGAAGGCTACCCACTGCTCCTCATAAATGGTCAACACACAACTCATTTCATGAATCTGTAGCCAAACTGTATAATCTTGTACAATAATGTATAATTGTATATAAAATATTTTTTCTTCATGTTTCTGTTATCATTTCAGTGTGGACGCTGCAGACTCCTCTATGTGGGCAGAGGGCATCACATCCATCAGCTCCTCACTACTTCTGCTGGTGCAACTTGAGGTCTACAAGTGGGTGTTCTCAGACAAAGCAGTGAAGACAGAAATAATGACAATAATGACAAAAAAATAGTTTGTGACAATCCAAGCCTATAGCATCATAGCCATGCCTTCATTTTTACCAATAAGTAGTTGATTAACCCAACTCTTAAATGTGGAAAGGATGTCTGCAGGAAGGCCGATTCTAGACAATATGTTCTTTTCTACTAATTCTCATCAATATACAGTATTTGCAGCAGCATTCTGGATCAGCTGATGGGATGTATTGTGACAGTCTGATAACAATGAATTATAATACTGTAGCCTGGAAGTGACAAATATAGGAATTGTTTTTTTCAGCATTTATTTTTTATTTTTTATTTATTGGATGAACAATATCGGTCTAAAAACAGAACCCTGGCAAACTCTGTGATAAATATAACTGCATGGAGAATTCACTATTAATATGTAATAACTGTGATTTATCAGACAAACACAACTTTGTGCAATTTTTTTAAAGTCAGTCAGCACTAAACTCATGTGAAATAATAAGTTAGTCATCTATAACTTTGATCAGTGCTTTTTCTGTGCTCTGATGAACGCCAACGTCTTACTGGATGACCTCAATTTAGCCACTGTTCTGTAGAAAATCACATTATTGACTAAATCAAGAATAAGTTCTGCAGAAGTGTAGATGCCTCTTTGGATGAGAGGTGAAATATATATACATATATATATATATATATATAATATATATATATACATATTCTGAGCAAAGTATCTTGTGATCAGTCAAGAACAGAAAAAAAACATGGACAAATGTCCAGAGCGTCTGAGAAAGTCCGCTATTTTTACTTTCACTTTTTATTTTTATTTATGTTTTTTTATTTAATTTTATACTGTTTATATTTTAGTTATAATTTAGCATATGTCCTGTTAATGCTGCATATGTCTGTTAGTGAAGTGTATGTCTTGCGGTATGTCCTGTGATGTCAGTGTTTCTTTTTCTACTGGTGTTTATCCAGTATTTATTCATTACGTAATGCCTGAGCAGTGGATATGTGCTCATGGATTAATAAAGTATCAATCTATCTAAAGGAGATTAATTGCTACAAAGCATTGGCAGCCAATGAGTTAAAGTTGTGACTCAACAATCAAGATCTCCTGCTGGTAGCCAGGTTTCCACATGTTTCTCTGGACAGTTTTGGGTAAACCTGGGTCCAGCTGGTTTCTGCTGGTTCTGAGCTGATGGTTCTGATGGAACCAATTTGGAAGGATATGTCTCTTTGAGGTAGAGACTGTGTTTCAACCACCATATGAACTTAATGATCGTGAGAAGAACTTATTTTGTTTTGAAGGCAAAATGTGATCACACCAAATACTGGTTGGATTAAGATTATACTCCTGTTTGCTCACTTCGCATTTTGCAAATCAACAAGTATAAGCAATTCAATTTTAGATTTTTTGAAAGCATTCTTACTTTAATGGCTTTCATTACACCTGCCTTAGACTTTTACAATAATACTGTAAGTTGATTCCATCAATCCACACATTTTCTACCGCTGTATCTACTGAAGTTGCACAAGGTCTAAACTTTCGCTGTGGATTCAAATCCAATAGGACTAACTTCCACAATATATTAAAAGCACATTTCACATTCTAACGTCAAGCTGATGAGGCTGAGGAAATAATCCTGTCGCTCCCAAACAAAGAAATTGCTTTCTCACAATATGTACCTTGTAGCATTCAGTCACACGGACACCTAATTTGCTTGTAACTTGCTGCAGAGGCAGTTTTGTCATTCTTCTCATTTAAATGAGAGCAATGAAATGAACCATGGTTTATTGTATTCAATATGTGTTTTACTTTCTAAAACACCTTGTTGTTTTTTTTCTTCCTTTTGTTTTCAACTTAGAGATACAATAACTTGGTTTCAGCTTATTTTTGTCCATTTATGGTTGTTGATGTAAATCTTTCCACTACATGTTTGGCGATTTAGCACAGACCAAAGTGATTAATGGACACATTACCGCTCTTAAGACTCTGCCTCTGGTGAGATATAAAATGTAACATAAAATAAAGCCCCTCAGCTAAACAGTGAGACAGAGGTATTATGGGCTGCGGTCCTGTTTGTCGTATTTTACTATAAATACGTGGTCAGTGTTTGTGTGTCCACAGCAGATGCATCACTGCAGGGACTGAGTGGGCTCAGTCTGTCTGCTCATTCTGAATGTCAATGTATTCCATCAGGCCCCCAGGGGCCCCAGGTGAAGGCACGCTGTTAATTGGGTGGCAAATCTCACCAACATGACTGTAAACATCCTAAAAGGTATACCTTGACATTTTGATTTCTGTCAGCGGCTGGGTTTTGATTGTTGCAGTGTTGTGTTGCATTGTGGGAGAAATGTGGTTTTGCATCACACTTGACATGATTTCTGCATTGTTAAATCACCTTATTAAAAAGTAATCATGTTTCTGGAAGTGAAAGAAAAAATAGAATTTTAGGCACCCATATTATTTTGGTGAAAGCATTTCCTGAACCTGTGCTCATTCACTGTATCTTATTTTTCCAAGAATGACTGAAAAAGTCCTCCAGAGACCTGCAATGAAAAATAAGAAGCTTTTGTTTTTTATGTGTAAATGAAAAGGAGGTAAGGAAAAGTTCATAATGACTGAAAACAACAGCAAGAGTTAAATTATTACTGTTATTACAATTAAAATCAAGATGATAGAGCATGAAATTTCTATTTCAATTGAGATACGATTTGTTTCCATTCCATTCCATTCTACTGCCATTAGAAAATGTTGACCAATCTTTAAAGACCCAGGGCCACACATACACAAACTTTACCGTGTCCAGTTCACCTAAATCGCATGTTTTTGGGTGGGATGAAGCCAGGGAACTCTGATCTGATCTGATCTTGTCAATCATGTATATTGACGTCATTCTCGTGTGTCTCCTTATTGAAAGTACACTTTTTTTAAATTATGAACTATTAATTAATATTAATATTAATTTTAATTATTAATTTTAATTATGAACTATTTGGGGTATGTGGTCATTTCAGTTACTCAACCAACTATGTCAAGCCTATGACTCAATGAAATCCTTTTGTTTTCCTATTTTTTCTCATTTTACTAGTTGTTCGATACATTATTTATTTGCCTAAATAAACAGATATAATAATGGGAATCCCACAAAGACTGGATCATGTTGTCATCTCTATTCACCTGTGAGGGAACATGAATTTATACATGAACATACCTGATGGAGTGCACCCAAAACACAACTAGCATTAACATTTTTTGCCTGTGTGATAAGACAGAACTCACTATGCTAACAAATTGATGTTTGTATTTGCCTCGTCTCTGATGAAGATGAAGAACTTTAATATAATTTTGTTCTTCATTCACACTAAAGCATTTTGAAATGGTTCTCACACACATAGATCCAGTAAAACCACTGATAAGTCCTGTGGTAGTGTCTGCAGCAGTTGTGTGTGCAATATCAACCCAAGGGAAAGATTATTGTCTGATAGTATTACAGCGAATGTATTCTGAAGGATATAATAGACGTAACAAACTGGAACAAACACCAAACAAAACCAGAATTTCTACATTGATTTTTGTTTTGTTTTGTTTTGGTGTTGTTGTAAAGTCCATTGTATCCCTCCACATACAAGAATAATACTGAGTATGTACACAGCGAGACTACAATGGTGTTTTACAAAGAATTTACTCTGTTGCCCATTTTCAAATATTTTTCTTTTCAGGCTCTGCAAATGCTTCTCTCTTAGAAACAAGACCGACATTTCGGTGCTGTTTGCAACTATACGAGACAATCCACGAAAACCAGGGCAAGAGACACTGTCAGCTGTCTACTGTGGGGCAACAGCCAACCATCTGTCCAACTACACCTGGGGGGGATCTGAAAATTCACTGGGGTCCTCACAAGAACAAGACGTAGAAATAAGAGGAGAGACCTACCTGCTTCGTATGTTGTGGCATGTGCTGTCATACTCCAGGTGCTAGACTTGCGACCTTTGGTTACCATGACAGCAAACTCATACATAGTGTTAGGTTTGAGGCCAGTGACACTGTGGCTCAGTGCTGTGGTATCTGCAGACTGGACACAAAGAGATGGCATGATTAAGTTGGAAATTTAAATCGACTTGAATATTGAAAATGAGATAAATATCTGTTTAGAATTCAATTAGTAGTAGAAAAAAAAAGCTTTTCACTTGATTTTTTTATGAACCAGTCACATTTTAAGCCGAAGATGGCACCTTTGTGTATTTATTTAAAAAGCAACAAAACAAAAGTACGAAAAGAGATGCTGCTGCTAAAATCAGAGACTACAATATAATGTATAGTATTATAGTACATCTTTACTAAGATGAGAATTGCAAATACTGCCTTAATAACATGCCTTAATAACATAAAACGCACTACTCTAGCCATGTGGTCTTTTATGGATGGAGTCTATCTGTCCTTCTGTTTGCTCTTGATAACATTCATTTCCATCCAGGTTCTAAACATTAGTGAATACAACATAAACCAGAGCACTTAATATCAAATTTCTGCTTGACTTTGCAGCACAAAGAAAATGCCTTATTTAAAAAATGAGATGGAAGAAAAAAACCTCTTGCTTTCCTCCCTTATTGTGTTTTGTTAAGGTAAGCAGACTACCCTTCTACAGAGTTGTTTTTTCTGATGTTGCTGTGGAAGAAAAGAAGTCTCACCAAGAGAAATGACAAAACCACTGAAGGGCTCAACCCACTCCCAATGAGTCCACGTTAACCTTAATTTGCTCCTGCTGCACTGACAATCTCCCTGGCAGCAAAAAAAAAAAAAGTACATGCTAAAATCAAGGGAGGTTTGTTAAAATCCTTAATCTTCTGTGTTTTAAGAGTACAGCTCCTATGCTGACTGTCATTACCACCCGTGAAGTCATGTACACATGTAACCACTTTCATTTGCATGTCTTGCTGTAGTGGTGAGTAGGAGCACTAGCAAACAGAGGGAGAACTTCGCACAGAAGGGGACTCAAACCCTGAACCATCTTGTTGTGCTGCACCATAATATTTCTCAGTCAAAGGAGCGAGGTAGAACCGATAACAAAAAGGTAGCAAATGCAGACATTCTACTGTCCAAACGTGGAAAGTTTTGTAGAAATACCTCCTTAAACACAAGTAATTATAATGGAATCAGAAGCGTGCTGCCCACCAGTATCACCCCTCATCCATCCATCTGCTGGGGTCCTGCTTCCTTTCTACCTCCTTCCACCATACAGTCATCCATGCGGCTGTAATTGTGCCTTGAATTTACCAACTACATGATGGGGAACATGTATTGGAGAGAACAACCCAGGAGTCGGTGAACACAGCCTGACTTTCCCGTCTCCAATTCAGCGCCTGCATCAAATGTTCTAACTATAACCATAAAGACACTGACTCTATCTGGTCTATCTGACACACTCTCTGTCTCTGTTTCTCTGATCCTGTCCTGATCTTTATTTTATTTGTTTTCCACCCAACTGGTCAAGGTGGATGGCCGCCCAAGAGTCTGGGTCCTGACCGGAGTTTCTTCCTCAACCAGGGAGTTTTCCCCCGCCGCTATCACTTATGCTCTTGGAGGGTTCAGTTGGGTTTTTCTGTCTGTTAAAGCGCTTTGAAATGTCTGATGCCATGACTAAGCACTATATAAATAAAACTTGATTGATTGATTGATTGATTGATTGATTGATATAGTCTTTCAATCATGGATTCATCTTCTTGAAGATGAGACTCTTGTAAGCCGTTTATCCAGTGCCATGAGTTCTGCTGGATCTTTGTCCAGCTGGCTGCGGTTGAGGGAGGAACCATTCACAGTCACACCCACAGACTTTTTTTTCGGAATGACCCGTTCTATTGGTCTCACCCAGAGAATATACAAGCTCTGCACAGAAGAACCTCAGGTGGAATCGGAGGTGGTTCCTTCCTTCTGTTTGGCAGCGCTGCACTAACCCCTGCACTGCGTCACCATACTGCCCTATAGCCTCAATGCTGGTTTGTCACACGCTACATGCATTTCAATGAATCAATTCAGAGAACCATCCATAGTTGAATGATTTGTATGAAGTAGTGAGTGGTGACAAAGAGGGTGCTAAGCCATCAATGAATCAATCAATGAAACAATCAATGAAATGATTACATTTTATGTTTGTGTTTAGTAGTCAAATGATACTCAATGCAAAATAACTCTGCAGAAAAACAACAATGTTAGTGCAAATAATCATTTACTTCCAAAACAACAGACAGTAATCAATAAGTACCTACAGAGTACATTTTATGATCAATTATACTTCCTTCATTTTGATTACATTTTTCATTTTGATGGTATGTTGTTCAGTATTTTATATGGACATCTGAAACTCAGCTTTAAAATTACAACACTCAAAAGTCTCAAGACAATCTACAAAAATGTTGTTTATAATAAGCAAAATGTCTCCACATGGCTTATATGAAATTTTACTAAATGCAGCCTTATTATACTTAAACTGCACAAGTTAGAGATAATCAGTTTTGTGACAGAGAGATAATTTAAAATTGTTTGGTTCTATTTCTTATTGCCAAGATGCCAAGGCATTGCTACTTCCAAAGTAGGTCTACGGTATGCTATTGATTTGAGTCAACACAGGATAAATAGAAGAATATTTATTTTTCTTTAAAACAGTACAGTGGATGCACTACCTGTGTGGTGATTATTTTCATATTTATTTTCTCTTGTCTACATTGAGCGAAAGAGAAGTAAATGAATTTGCTTGCACAAAAGCAATAATTTGATTTATTATGAGATTTCTGTGGGAAATTTCTGAAACTATCTCTATATCCGGCCATAGTTTCCTCAACATGAACCTAACTGAACTTAGCTGGCATGTCCTGAAGGGCCTGGTGTGATGTGAGGCAAATCCACAAAACAAAAATAAGGTAATTGCTGTAATCGTGATGTTCTGGCCAGTGAAACTCACAGGGGAAGCTTGCAACAGCTACCTTAACTACGTAAACAAGGTGACATTTACAGGTCATTGGACTGAATAGATCGGGTCTTATGCAGACCCAAACCATTATTTTGCAAGGCAAGTCTCAAGTTAAGGCAGGTTTTGTCAAGTCAAGGTGTGCAACTTGCCGTCAAGCCTCAGTTAAGATACGTAACTTTCAGAAAAATCTTGTCAGACAGTCGACAAAACATTTTAGTCAGAGTCAATTCTCTGATTAAAACAGGTAAGTCCCTTGTTGACTGTAAAAATAAGATATATAAGTTCAAGTCCGGTCTCAAGTTAAGTCTTAAGTTAATATAAATATGTCTCACGTCAATCATGAAATCTAAAACTCAAACTGTTCCTCAGTCATAACAAGTTTTTTAAACTATAAGTGAAAGAGTTCACTTTTAAGTTTAAGGTTGATGAGGATGTCCAGTATCACTGAAGCCGTGAGGCACTGGATTTTTTAATTTATTTTTTAATTTTATATACTGATTATAATCCCCGCAGGGAAATTAGTAGTCTAGGATTTATGGTCAAAGTTAAGATCAAAGTAATGTGGTCAGGTCTATTAAAAATAATTTCAAGGGTGTCACAAGTGTCACATTCAGTGGCAATTCTAAATATAAAACTTTATGTATAATATCCATACCATACACCACAGTAGTCTTGGTGCAAATGTGTTTATCTTTTCTAAACACATTTGAAGGCAAAATGAAGAGTGGTTAGGTTGTAACACATCTATCATCCATACAAAGAGAGGGAGAGGAAGAAAGAGTGAGTAAGAGAGATCATATAATTACAATGCTAGAAGTGAATAACAGTTCAAGCACTGTGTGCATGTGTGTGTGTGTGTGTGTGTGTGTGTGTGTGTGTGTGTGTGTGTGTGTGTGTGTGTGTGTGTGTGTGTGTGTGTGTGTGTGTGTGTGTGTGTGTGTGTGTGTGTGTGTGTGTAATGACAATGACAATATTTGTAATGTAATATCAGTATTTTGTATTTATATAATGCATTGTAAACCAACCTCTCATAGCATTGTGGAGAACACTGAGATTCACTGTGGAGCAATGTTCTGAGTTACTGTATGGATAGCAGTACTACAAAGTGCTATAGTGTGCTTCTGCTTTATATGTCTTTCCGTACAGCATAGCACAAGTAGTATTTTTATTATTTAAAAATGCTTACATGAATGCAAATTATTGGGATGCTTTATTCATATCTTTATCAATGAATAAGTAAATTCTAGGAGATAATATTTGGCATACTAATGTCCAAGTCACATCTGCAAATCTGTCAGAAAAAATATACCACATTGCATTAATGGTATGGAAAAGGTACGTTGGAATATTTACCTTGTACTTCCCACTGGTGGAGTAACTGGTCTTCCACTTGACAGAGTAGTACCGGACCTCAGACGTCTTCTGGTTCTTGCTCATGGAGTTGTCAGCCCAGGAGACACGGACCGAGTCTGAAGACAGAGCCACGGCTTGGACCCCCACTGGGGGTATCATGGGAGTACTGGTGTCTGGCATGGGAGTGGGGTATTTATCAAAGAGGAAGAGGTCATCCTCAGATGGATCTATGGGGTCTGGGAGTGATTGTGGTATTACCAGTAACCAGGTGGTTGGGGGATATTTTAATGAATTCATATAATGCAATGGATGTGACAGTGAACATGTATGCATGAAACAGGAGTGACACATATATTAAAACAGGTTGTGTGTTTGTATGCATACACACATGGTAACAAAAGCATTCAAAAACATCACATGCAAGTTTGGAGGTGACAATGCAGCAGGCAGTCAAAGGAAATAAGGAAAGGAAGAGTGGATGGATGGATGAGTAAATGAAACATAGGAGAGAAAAGAGAGGAAAAAATACCAAGAGTAAGAAGACAGCAGGATAAAGATCTTTGTAAACTGAGGCAGACATTTGGGTCCATAGAGGGGCAGGACTTAAAGAATGAAACGCAAATGATCACCCAAAACACCTAAAAGTTGTTTGTTTTTTGTTATTTTCACCATCCTTGTATTAATATAGCACTGGGCTAATTACTTAGCCAATGTTAAATCTGATGCATAATTGTTTTTCCTGTTTGTTTTATTTTTTACCAAGGCACAAACCCGCTCCAGTGCACCTCAGTGCATTGTCAGAAGTTCTCTGTGGACACAGACCTTACAAGAAATAAATGGTGCTTCATTTATTGAACCAAAAACAACCTTATTTACTCATGTATATTTGATTTTTTTTTCATATGCATAATGATGGTCTAAACATATTTTGACAAATGAAATCACTGTGTGTTGATCCAGACGCTGCCTTCATGTGCTTTCAAGCAATTAGAGTAGATTTAGGAACTGAAAAATAAAGGACAAGTTCAAGTTTTGTGGACCACATTAACAAGGATGTGAACAAGTTGTTAAAATGTTCTAATTTGGTCTAAAAAAAGTAAAGGCAGCAAAAGATGAAAGAGATGCTAACAGAAAGCTGGGATGAGTAGAGACAAGCAGAGTAAAGAAAAAAATGCTCATTTGATTCCAGTTCTCTGATCTGCTGATAGAAATGAGAAAATATAGTAACTGACACAGTTAAAAATAAATAAATCAATAAAAACCTCAGGTTTGAACTTAGCAAAGCTGCACAATCAGGTTGAAAACAGGTTGAATAAAGTTTAGAAGAGATGCCACAACCTAATAGAAAGACTAATATACTGTAAATAGAACACATAAGTAGACTGCCTGAATCTAAAATACTAATGATGTAAAGAAATCTTGAATTTGTTTCTAGAGTCTAAGGTTAAAAAAACGCATCAATTTGGAGTCCCATGTTTCCAAACTGGCTTTTCTGCCTCTAACATCTATTTTTTGCATGAAAACACTCTCCGTTGGGTGCTGACACAATTCTGACCTGAAGGGCTGGAATGTTTCCTCCTATGGGATGATATATACATTGAAAGCGGGTGAATTGATTGGGAGGTTTAGGGATCTCTAATCTTTGACTTCCAAGTGATCAAATGATGAAAATGTTTGCTGTTTATCCTCATTAGCTCTGGATTAACACTTACTCAGATTTATTACATTTATCATTATTATTATTATTCAACTGCATCCAATGTTGTGCTTATTGATAGCAATAAATTACATTTGGACTGATTTTTCAGTAGCAGTACGTTGCTAACCTACTCTTGTGCCAAGCACACATGGAAAAGAAGCCAGACATGCAAAGGAAAAAAAAAGAAAGAACGAAACATAAAACAAACTAAAAAAAAAGGCTTCAGCTTTGTGGTTATGTTGGAACAGCAGCAGGATTTTAGAGGTCTAAGTGTTACACCCTTCAATCAGGGGGGCGAAATAATCACAAATGTGACGAGAGATATTTCCAGTCAGCAACGTCTTAACTGCCGTACGGGAAAAAGTGCCGCGAATCTCCGGAATACACATCAAGAGTAAAGCAATCAATCTCAGACAATCGGATCAAGACAGCACTGATTGATGAACAACGATAACATCGATACGTCTTGACTTTTAACAATGACAAACAAAATAAACAATGAATTAATTAGACTTTTAGCGTTTGAACTTTTTAACCCTTCTTAAACATATTTGTGAGTTTTTAATGTTTTTATCCCATTTTTTAAAACATGTTCTTATTATATTTCATTTCTCTTAACTAAATGGTCATCTTATTATAAATCTTCAAATAACAGCCTTTTAAACTTAACATCTTATTATTATTATTATTATTATTATTATAATCACTTCTAATTTATCAGTTTATTATTATTCCTAACTTGTCACATGAGGCAGGGAGACGAGTACAAAACTACATCATGTTTCGGTTTGAGGGTGACACCTTTGAATGCGACCACAGTTTATCAGATTATCATGTTTGCAATGAGGATGTAAATCTAGTTACCAAAACCAAAAACTACATCATTTGTAAAATGATGCCTGTCAGCTTATTTGTTTTTTTAATGGGTTTATCGCGCACAAGGGATTGTAATATTTCAGATGTCATTTTCAATTTCAGATTTTTTTCATGATGTCATCCATGCTGTCAAAGGTCAGCTAAGTTAGTTTGGAAAATACCGTTTATTGATCTAAATGAAAGATTAGACGATGCAAAGGAGGTCCTAGTTGAACAGGAAGTGAAGACAACATCCTGTGTGACTGGCATCACCGCTGTAAAAAATAGCTGCTGTTTTTATGTGATTTAAACCCCTTTCAGTGTGGAAAATATCCTGGTATTGACTTTCCGCTTCAGAGAGATTGATGGGAAAGGGGTGTTGTGGTTACACTGGTCATACAGGATTGTGTTAAATCTGAACACCCTTGGTGGATACCCACCAATCGTCCATGGCGACCTTCCCCTAAATTATTTCTTTACTCTATTCATCCTCCATCTGCTCACTTTTTGCCCATTATTGCACATTTTCTGCACATCTCACTCCACCCTTTCTTACTCTCACACTCCATCACTTGTTCTATTTGCTTTATTTCTCATTGCAATACCTTTTTCCAGCTCAGGCTCATTATTTGCACTTCCTCCACTCATCTCTTTTCCGACTCTCATCCCCATCTCCCTTCTCTCTCTGTCTTTCTGTCTCTCTATGGTCCTCCACTTCATTGAATAAAACGTTGTGTGTTGCGAGGATGAGGATCACTCCAGTCTCTGCAGTGTGTGGGTGGCGAGGCGAGGCGAGACGAGGACGAGGCAGTATATTAACGAAGATCCCACCGTTAACAAGTCATCTTTTAAAGCTCTAGTAAAAAAAGCCTGTCCTGCAGCCCGCCGCCGTGAAGCAACGGAGAATTTAGCGTGTCCTGTCGTGATGTAATGTGTGTGTTTGTCAGTCACACATGACCTTGTCAGAACGGTAATGGTTTAGTTACTGTCTCGGGCCTCAGGGTCTCAGCCGATCAACTCCTGACTATCAAACTACATCTCTATGTTTCACTAGAGCTATGGACATCTGAGGATGTCTACAGACCTCCAGACGGGTTCAAATAGTTCTACAGACATGTTAATAAACATTTCCAGGTCTACATACACTGTGACGTTTTGTCATCATCATCCAGATGTGTCTATGAATATATAATGTGCTCCAGATGTGTTTACACATTGACTTTTGATCCCCAGCTTCTATAGTCTACGTAGAAATATATTTGAACAAGATACTGAAGCCCAGCCATGTGGGCCACCCACTGCCCACGAGCGGTGGGTAACAAGCAGAGAGAATACCCCCCAGTGGGATAAATATAGCACCTTAAATTTGCTTGAGCATGACCTCCTCACATTGAGATGTGTTAACACTGTAAAGTGTGTGGAGGAGTCTGTCTTGTGTTTTGCTGTGTTTCTCAAAGGTGGTTGAATCTGAGCAAAAATGTAAACTATATATAATAATGAACTATATATAATACTATATATATAATACTGTAAATAATACATATAAAATAATGAAAATTATCGATCATTTTAGCTGTGAAGCAAAAAATGAGGAACATCACGTCCCGTGTTTTCATTATTGAGTATTTTCCAGACTATAAGGTGCACTGGATTATAAGGCACACCTTCAATGAATGACCTATTGTAAAACTTTTTCCATATAGCGGGTGCACTGGATTATAAGAAACACTGGATTATAAGGTGCACCTTCAATGAATTGGCTATTTTAAACCTTTTTTTCATATATAAGGCACACTGGATTATAAGGTGCATTGTTGGTTTTTGAGAAAATTAATAGCTTTTAGGTGCGCCTCATAGTGCAGAAAATGCTGTACGTCTTCTTTTCCTTTTGGCTTTTCCCTTCATGGGTTGCCACAGCAAAAAAAAGAAATTTAATAAGTAATTTAATAAGTAAATAAATACTTCATTATGCAAAACAAATGGTTGAACTAACAACAATCTACTGCAGGATTGTTAAACTAGTAATTACATTTTCTGCTCCCTGGTGTCATATCTTCTTCCTATCCTAACACATGTCTTCTCTCCTGCTTCCTTCCGGTCTCTTTTGATATTTTTCCTTCCTGTTTAGGAAATCTCTCCCTCTTCCTTGCTTTGGCCCTCCAACTTGGTTCCAAAGTCCAACTTCATCTCCTCTCTCTCTTCTTCTTTCAGCTAACTACGCTGTCCTTTCCTCTTAAAACAATAATCCCAATCAAACATAACAAGAACAAAGTGCCTTTCAAAAGTTTCACCAACACGCTGTGAGGTCCAGATTCTGTGAGCTGTGTGACTATCATCATATCATCACGATGGAAAAACCAGGAAAGCAGTATTTTATGTGGGCAATAAAGGATTTATGTCAGCTGCAGGCTGCTGCGTAAGCAGGTGGGGGTGAATGGTGGGGGGGTGGGGGGTGGGGGGTCGGCTGTTTAATTCATAAGATGAAACTTGGCTGAGATTTTGATGTGTTTCATTTATCTCACTTCTACAACCTGAAGTCTGCAGGAAAAATCTAATGAGTCTCCCTCACTCACACACACACACACACACACACACACACACACACACACACACACACACACACACACACACACACACACACACACACACACACACACACACTGGGAATAGACTTTCTAATGGCTAAGTTGTACCACGGATGCCCTCTAAGATAATAATACTAGCATACAGGGTCATTATAGTGCTGCTTCAGTCATGATAGCTACAAGATTGACTGCTGGTGTTAACATTAACAATTTATTCTACTTGTTGGAAAAATATTTAATATGTATTTTCCTCAGAACTTAGCCAACACTAACTGTTACAATCACTGCTATTGGCTAAAGTTCATCTGTTGCTCCCACTGCTAACCACATGCTGACCACATGGCTGAATGGATAAACTCATTATTTCATTTTATTACTTTCGCTTTATTAGTTGGCTGGGACACGAGCATCATGTTCATAACGTGTGAAACATTATTATATATGTGTGCTGTTTGTGTGTTATTGTACCTGTCAGAGATCGCGTGACTGCGCTCTCATACAGAGGAACTCCCTCCCCAGCGTTGTTGAACGCCTTCAGGGAAATCACGTAGTGTGAGCTCGGTTCTGACAGAGACAGGAAGAGACAGAGAGGTCAAGCAAACAACACATTTTCATTTTCATTTCAAGACGTACAACTGAATAATAATGGGTTTAATTCCTCCGCTTCTTTATACATCAATGGCATTTTATTTATACGTTCTCAAAGGATCAGCCCAGTGTCTCATGTGACCAGTGGACTTCTCTCGTTCAGTTAACCAGACATGCACATTACAATTTGAATCGCATTGAAAAAAGTTTTGCAGGCCTTTTTAGTTACAAGGGATAAATAAAAAAAAAATAATAATAATACACACAAAACATATTGCTCTCTTTGTAAGCACTCCGATATAAGGGGACCAGGCTAGAGTTTCTGTTCTTTCAACCCCAGGAACTTTTCACTCACCAAACACACCCACAGCTGTGTGTTTGGTGAGGAGTGGTGTGTGACTGGACAACTTCGTTAGTAGTGGACCTGGTGCAGCAGTCACAAGTTTTCACATTTAACAGTAACAGTGGTCTCAACACAATTTTGGTAGTCAGTAATGAAGTATGATGCATTTTCATGCACATTTAATGATCTAGATCAGGGGGGTCAAACTGTCCTCAATAACTAATAAGTGTAACTAAATGTGATGTAAAATAAATGTAAAGTAAATGTAACTACTCCTTAATGTTTCAATAACTCTAAATGTATTACTTATTCAAGTTACAAACATCAGTTACACAGAAAAAAGTGTGTTTGTTTCTCTGTTCTAACATAAATCCTTTTAATTTATCAGGTTATTAAACCCACAGAACTCCATCAATCAAGGATCAAACTATCAATCAATAAAAATAACATCAAACACAAGTAAGGGCGTTAACTATGTTCACAACGTTTTTTGTCGGAGTTAAAATGGGTTGAATTACTGCATTGTGGGAAATGTAGTTTTTGGTCAAAGCACATTTTTGACCTATTTCCTTTTAGACACTTTGACCTTTTATGCTCTGTCATGCCACATTAAATGATGTGGATCTTTCCTCTGTCCTGATTTGCTGCTAACAGTTGAAGTGATGACTCCAGGCATATGAGCTGACTACCAGGGGCTCATCGTGCCACAAGTTGTCACTTGCTATGAGATGCTGTTGCATGTTCTCTCCATGTACCATCAAATCCATGCATCAGTTAAAAAAAAAAAAAAACACACCCACTCGGGTCCCTGGATGCTTCAAATGAATTAATGATCGCTATGAATTATAAATGTCGTGTACATATGTGCACTCGCTCCCGTGTGTGTGTGCGACATTACGGCTGGATGTTTTTTGTTTTTTTTCATTACTCTTCCATAATGAGACCTGAGATGGGAATTTTCATCCGCGCATAAAAAAAAAAAAAATCATCCAATTTGTTATTTTCTTTTCGGCATGCAAATGGCTCGCTGTGATCCCAAGGGAAGACGTTCTCTCTCTATTTTCAACCTTTTGAAAATTAGATTTACACCTGAAGCTGTTTTCTTATTAAATTCCTTTAAATTATTGATTGTAATTAAATGGAGATTCCATCTTCGTAACAAATTAATGCAACAAAGGAGCACTATGTCAATATTTGCACTTTGTCGGAGGAACAGCTGCATTTCTGTTGAATTACAAGATTTAATATTGGTTTAATATTGCAGAAATGTGAAACCTTAAAAATGATGACACATTTTGAAGCTGATAGGACATAATAGAATAGGAAATAAGTCACCACATGATGGGAACTGGATAAAGACCTGAAAATTACTGGAAAAACGGTTTTTAATCTGCACACTTGACTTAAGCCGAGCAACTTAATTATAATGAAGCAACAATTTGATAAAATTGCAAACAAGATGGATAGCTTTTTTTTTTTTAATCTTCGTCATCGATGGGATTTTGAACAGACAGTCAACTGTATGACCCAAGAAGCTCCAAATATTTCAACTGCTAAATGTACATGTGAAGTTAAAAGGCCTAAATGGAGATGTTGTATTTTACAGAATTGAATGCAGTTGTAAATTAAAGTTTTGCTGTTCAGGGAGGGTTGAAATCTCCATAAAGACTTGTGAAAATATTTGCTTCAGATGTCTTCTTTTGATATATTTGGTGCTTCATCAAGTTAGATATGTTCTCCTGCTACACTTCCCATTCATTAGAGATCTTATCAAGATCAGAATTTTCCCCACCAGATTGTAAAAAGGAAGTTTAAAGATATATGTAAATCACTCCATAATGGCCCAAGCAGTTAAATTTACTTAGAATATTCTTTTAAGGAGATTGGAAGAGGAAGTGGGGATAAAAACTCAGCACTAGACTGGTTTAGGTCATATCTATCGGACCGATTTCAGTTTGTCTATGTAAATAATAAATCTTCACATCGAGAGACTCACCTGTGGAGTACCTCAAGGGTCTGTTCTGGGGCCAATTCTGTTTAATTTATATATGCTACCATTGGGAAGAATTATATAACATTACATACATAACATTAATTTCCGTTGCTATGTAGACAATGTGTAATTATATTTAAACAATTAAGACAATCTGACCAACTAATTAGAAACCTGTCTAAGGGATATTAAATCGTGGATGTTTCACAATTTCTTACTGTTGAACAGTTATAAAACTGGAGTCATTATTATCGAGCCGAAGCATCTTAGAGATGACTTCTCTAAAAATTGTAATTCATAATGAAATAGCATTGCTATCTAAGTGAACACAAAGATTTTAAACCCACTAGCCTAAAAAATTAAAAATAACTTTTATTTCCTCCCATATGTTGCTTAAATGATTATGTAATAATTTTCAAATTGTGTAACTTTTAATTTGTTTATATAGCTGACAAGGCGACCGTAGCAGAAAGAGTGGAAACAACACACTCAGATCACATCCTCACCCAGGTTTTCGATGGAGTAATATCTCTGTTTGCTGTCTACTCGGATGGTCTCAGCGTAGGGGCTCCCCACTCCGTATCCAATGATGTAACCCCGGACAAGGATGTTTGGGCTGAGGGGTGGAGTCCAGGACATGATGATGCTGTTGGGCAGCGGCCTGACGTGCAAAGAGCTGGGCTGATCCGGAACCTGACTCTCTTGAGAAACACAACAGATGACATGACAGATGTGAGAAGAACACATCAGGAGGAGAAGTACCACAAGCCCTGACTCTACCATCAAAGGTTTGAAGGCCAAGCCAGTCAGCAGCAGCAGTAGAAGGTACTTATAGCAATTGAGCTAACTGATGCTAACCCTGTTAACTGTGTATTAAGCCCTAATAAGCCCTGACACTTTGTGTTATTCCTCAGCATCAGATTAGATCAGTTTAATGTGCTCTTGGTCCTCAGGGGAGACGCCTCATAGAACTTTATTGAGTGATAATCCATTGAAATGAGATTTGGGTCTTCCTCTGTCCAAATCTGGAAACACAGTTAGTAAAGATGTGCTTGTTTTTAAACCGAGCAGCTTCCTGCTGAACAGGACATCCTCCAGCCTGAGGTTAGTTTTTAATCATTCTGCTAGAAACTACTGGCGTACCAACGTCAGGCGCTGCCAGTTACTTTGCAGTCTCCATTTGTATGTAAAGAAATCAAGGAGCTATGCAAATTAAGTCTATAGTTTTAGTTTTTATTACCATTTTGATGCAACTCATTTTGAGGACAGTGTTTTTCATCGTTGTTCATTGTCCAAGCAAGATGGTGAGTGGATCACAAGGTCCATGTATTTCATATTTTTTTAAACTGAGGCCTTGAATTCTGATCTACCTGTCAATCAAAACAACAATGAAGTGTTACATGACTGAAGGATTTTAACGTATCTACAGTGGTACCTCTACTTACGAATGTCTCTACTTACGAATGTCTCTACTTACGAAATTTTCTACTTACGAAATTTCTTAGCAGGAAAATATCGTCTCTAGTTATGAAAGAAATTTCAACTTATGAAAGGTAAAAATACAGGATGGGCTGATACTCACAGCTCCCACAGGTTCCTGAACACAACATTCTCATAGCTGCTCTGCCATTGGCTATTACCTTGCATCCTGGCATCCCATTGGCTAAGAGGGACCTCCAGTATTATTTGTTATGTAATGCCTGAGCAGTGGATATATGCAATTTCCTCCGGGATTAATAAAGTATCTATCTATCTATCTATCTATCTATCTATCTATCTATCTATCTATCTATCTATCTATCTATCTATCTATCTATCTATCTATCTATCTATCTATCTATCTATCTATCTATCTATCTATCTATCTATCTATCTATCTATCTGTGTGGAGCTAGATAGGTGTCTATGCAGCGTCCTCGTCATTCGGCCCTCGACCCGTGAGGTGTTCTGATAGTTTTACGTAAATATATTAACTTTTAGAGTATTCACTATGGACCCCTAGAAAGTGACGGAGAAAAGAGGAAAAGAAAAGACGAAGAAAAGAGTTTTTTTGTCCGTACAAACAAAGCAAGACATAATAGAAGAGCATGAGAAAGGGATGCGTTTGGTTGATCTCTCCAAAGAATATGGCCGTGATGCATCTACAATCACCACGTTATTAAAACTAAAGGAAGTTTAAGGAGTTTAAGGCGTCGCGTGGGTGGTTGGAGAAGTTCAGAAGGAGGACTGGAATTCACTCTGTTGTTCATGGTGGGGCAAGAGGGCATGAACCAAAGAGGGCAAAAAACAACGAGGACAGCAGTTAAAAGGTAAATGACCATCAATTTTATTCTTTACTCTATTCTGTTTTTTACGTTATGCACAACTCTCATTTATCGTGTAATAATCTAATCGTAACATGCATTTGTTACATGTTTTGATGCATTTTTATGCTTTATAGAACATTTATGTCTGAATTTTGGTGGTCTTGGGACGGATTAGGGCATTTGCATGGAAAATGCGTCTCTACTTATGAAATTTTCTACTTACGAAATTTCTTCCAGAACCAATTATTTTCGTAAGTAGAGGTACCACTGTAAGTGGAGGTACCGCTGTATGTATATGTATGAACAAACTCACTTTCATTGACAGTGTCAAATGAAATGCAGGGAAACGCCTCAGAGAGCTACCAGCGCAATTCCACAGTTACATCCATGAAACAGACAACAGAGATAACTGCTTCTGCTATTCCTTGTCTCTCAGGTCATGCTTCTACTGACTGAGAGCCTCAGCAAGATCCACTAACAGGACAATGGAAACAGAAAACAGTCAGAAAGTTTTGCTGGATTTCTGGATTGTTCTGTTTAGACCGTTTCCTGAAAATCACTGTTAAGACTGTCATGATACAACACACCTGTGACACTGGGTTCTCTGGTCCTGCTGGAGTGATATTGTTACGGCAAAGGCTAGAAAACATTCTAAAGCTGAAACTAAATCCAAAGCAACCCCACATCGCTGCGTTTAATGGGACTCTGCTTTCATTATTCTGTGCTGAGATGAGGCTTCATGTGTTCAAATCTAATTTGACGTGTTTACAATTTCCAGCAAAATAATATGCTGCCAATCCTTCTTCTAATAGCAGTTTGTGTGTGTGTGTGTGTGTGTGTGTGTGTGTGTGTGTGTGTGTGTGTGTGTGTGTGTGTGTGTGTGTGTGTGTGTGTGCGTCTGTAACAAATCTATGTTCCCAGTTCAATCAAAACAGTCAAATGAACTCATATTCAATGAAGTTGGTGGTGCGCCACATACTTTTCTCATTTTTCAATAGCATCAACTGTAATCTTTGATGAAAGCCAGAAGATTAAACTCTGATAGATTTTTTTTTTAAAATAATAATGTTGCTGTTTTTTTATTTATTTTTTTAAAGAGAACATTTAAGGGGAATAACAAATCAAATATCTAATTTTTAGTTATCATCATATCAGCATTCTCCTCACTGAACACATCGATGGAAGCTGTAAGACGATGGTCATGTATACACACCTCTATTTAAAGAATGTGACCTGATTGATTTTATTGATCATGGGGCATAACATGTATTGATCTTGCGCACCTTCCTTCGATACGGGGGCACACAGTTAGCTTCAAAGCTAACATGATGATTGTAGTTGACAAATAAATAAAATAATACACATTCAAATTATTTTCCATCTATGGGATTCAGGCTTGGATTGTGACATAAAAACCTTTACTGATACTGTTCGCTAGTGATTTTTTTTTTTAAAGAAGTCCCCATTATCTCCTCATCAAAGCTTAGCTTAGCTGTGATGCTCCAGGAAAGGACTGAGAAATTTCTCCTGTCTTTCTACAAGTGAGAAATTCAGAAGATTTAAAGTGATATTACATTTGATATGTAGAATGAAGTGTTCATTACATGCAGTACTGACTTACACATAAAAGAGATTTCCATCTCCGTAACATTGATAAAATCATAATCTACTGAATATTTAGATAAGGTATCAAACAGGAGAGTTTCAATTACATTTTTGTTCTGTAGCTGTATTTTTTTTTTTTTATGTGGACATCATTAGTCTCTTTTGGATATGAAAAAAACATTGTCTTCATTTTTATTTTTTTTGACGTACACCCCCACCTTCCTCATCTCCTGATCTCTTTCTGCCTTGAGGGAAAAAATTACCCTCCATCGAAGCGCTCAGGCTTTGGAATTTGGAATTGAGAGCCCATTTACATGCACTGATTCTTTCTGTCAGATCTTACCATCCAAGTCGTTCTCTGGCGTCTCTGCTGTGAACCAATCACTGGCCGGACCCGTCCCATTGGCTGTCATGGCTGCTACCTGGAAACTGTACTGACTGCCCTTCTCCAAGCCTGTAGGCAGTTTACAAAGATCAAGTCACAAATGCAATTTCTACCTAAATTAACAGGCTACTCACCCTGTGCTGATATGTCACAAGTTATTTATATATATATATATATATATATATATATATATATATATATATATATATATATATATATATATATATATATATATATATAAAGATGATCGCAATCACCTTGTCTGTTGTGTTACATTGCGATTGGTATTCTTATGCAGTGCAGTGAAAGAAAGAAGAAGGCATTGACATATCTGTGTGTATGTATTTCATTATTTGGAAATACTTGATGGTCATGTAAAACAACTGGCCCTTTGAGAGCAAATTAACTTTACGAGGTGCATTGAATGCAGCATTAAGCTGCTGTCCCAGTATACTCATAAATGACAACACAGTACAGTCTCTCTGCAAGAGACAAATGTAGAAATGTATTTTTTCAGGCCACACAGAGTACCAATGTGACCTTCAAATAAATTAACTTGAACACGTCATGTTAAAGTTTCCTAGATGTTTGATACAAGAGCACTAAGAAAAGTTTATTCTAGGAATAGCACATATAAATTCAATCATTAAATAAAGTTTATTCCGAAACTTGCGCCCCTTAAGACTTCTCCTTCTTCATGTGGAGGAAACAAGTTTCCAGTAGTCCTAGGCTTATACTGTTGGTTCTGACAATGAGATTACATTTAAAATACTGTTTTCTTCCTACTATTTTATTGCTATATTTAGAATACTTTCTTTTTCATTTTGACAAGCCTCAGGAAACAGAATATTTCAGGAGTCACTGATAAGAGGGTTTAATGTATCAAATTTTAATCTCCTTACTCAAGCTGCAATGTTTCATTTAATTGAATGGGATTTGGTTTCCTGTTATTATTTTTATTATTCATACAGGAAAAAAAAAAGTGATTATTGCTGATGGCGAGGCTTGTAGCAACACATCAAATTTAGCACAAACATAAACTCTGTCCCCGGGGGAACAAAAGCCTGTGAGAAAAAAAAACTGATGAAGATACCATCAGAAGAACATAATGGAAAAGAAACATCATCCATTCATTCAAATCTTGCAAAGCACAAAATGAAATAATAGCTGGTGGCAGTTTAAATGAACACGCACATGCACGCACACACACACACACACACACACACACACACACACACACACACACACACACACACACACACACACACACACACACTCAGAGTCTTGCTCGTTCTGTCTCTCCAATATACATACCCAAAATAATGAAATAAATCAAAAAAATAAAATAAAGATAGAATATAATGAAATAGAATAGAATGGAATCCATAGAAATTCAGAATATATCCATGACTATTCTATTTCAGTGACATGATTAGGGTACATATTTCTTGCCTCAAGAAAATAAAATGAAAACATGTCAAACTGCAGAGTCTCACCTGTAAACAGGTACCAAAAGTTGTTGGGCTCTATTGCCTCTTGATCTCCACGGCGACCAGTCTTCCTGTACTTGATTTTGTAGGCAGTGATGATGCCGTTCTGTGCGCTACGTGGAGGTGGTTGCCATGACACCTTGATGCTCTGAAAAACAACAGAAAAAAACTCAATAAAAGCATGATGGTATTTGGTTTGGTTACACATGACTTGGAGGGGGGGGGACTGGGGAGAACGGCTTGCCCGATCTGAAGGGGAGTAGTGTTGTGTGGTTGTTCTTCTGCGCTTGACAGCTTATCCATTACAAACACCATGTCCATAACTGCACTTGGCACCAGGACACCCTAGGTCGAAGGTCAATGATGTATTTTATATTTGTACCAGCTGATCTCAAACACTGTGTCTGGGGCCCTCCAGTGAAGAGAAGAGCCGACCTGCCACGTGATCACTACATTGTGGTGAGTTGGATCAGATGGTCGTGGAGGTTTCGAGGTAAACCTTGCAAAATAAAATGAAACATTAGGATTTGTTGGTAAATCTAATAGAGGATTACTTGGTAAATCTGTCAGATTAGTTTTAAGCCACCACCTCTGGGAGAGTCTCAAACACATACTGGGGGTGCTTTCAGATATGAAATCTGTTCAATAACACCATTGCTGGTGTGTAGAAGCTGCAGGCCACTGGTGGACACCACAGGTTAGGAATGTGAGGATCTCCTCAATCCCACAAATATTCCATGAAGGAAGTAGAGACAGGGGACAGATGTTAGTTTTCTCATCACAGGAGTTGAGGTATGAAGGGTATATAATCATATATAAAATATTTTGTAGGAACAGCTCCCGCAGGGGGGGGGGGTCCACCCTTACTTCCTCAAAGCTCTTGATGCTCTAGGATTAACACACCTCTGCGATGTTGGGTGGACATCAGGGTCAGTGGGGATCTTATTCCTCAGCCTCCAAAGGAATGTCAAATTCAGGATTCCTGAGAGTCCAGACATGAGTCAATCCTAAGATTCTAGAGGAACAATGCAGTAGTAGGAGAGTTTGTCACGATCCATTACACCTGTGACAGGTCAGGATCACCTGGCACAGTCAAGTGGTGAAGTGTTTAGTTTGTGTGACGGAGCTGGGATGAAGATCAGCACTTCTAAATCTGAGGTCAACTATAGATTGCCCATTCTGGGTTGGGAAGGACTTTCTACCCCAAGTGGATTAGTTCAAGTACAGTATCTTATGGTCTTGTTCATTATGGGAGGAAATGGAACAAGAGATTGAAAGAGAGATTGGGGCAGTCTCTACAGTGTTGGAGGCAGAACCAGCAAGTTGTTGTCAACATGAAGCAGAGGGAAGGGAAGTTTTCAATATAATGATTGACGTTCCTACCATCACCTATGATAACAAACGTTGGATTGAAACCATAAGAACAAAAACATGTAAGAGATTCAAGGAGCCAAAATGAGCTTTCTCCACAGGTTGGCCAGGCTCTAGCCTAAACTTAACCCCAACTTTTACCCCTAACTCTAAACCTAACCTTACCCTAAACCAAAGATATATGGTAAAGCACTCAGAGTTGTTTTCCTTAAAGTCAAGAGTAGTGGAGTGAGGGACCTCAGTTATCTGTTCAGGGAGGAGACTCTAGAGAAGACTCAGGAGAAGATAGAATTCTGACCTGGTTTGGGAAAGCCAAAGCTCAGAAACACAGAAATCTCAGACATTCTTCTCCCCAAGTTGGATGGTGGAGAAGAATGTCTGGGATCTTTTCCTAAGACGGCTGCACCTACACCCCAGACTCTGATAATCGAAAAAAGATACTGTCAACTGTCAAACACCCGGGGTGTGAGCTGACAGTGGGAGGCGTCAGCTCACCTCCGGAGCACTGCCGAGGCGCCCTTGAGCGAGGCGCCCTTGAGCAAGGCGCCGTCCTCCTCACAAGTTGCTCATGTGGGTGCTCCACAAAGGGGGCTGCTCGCCACGCTACCTCCCCCCGCATACCTACAGGCCCCCTTGTGTGTGTGTGCTACAGGGGTCTGTGCTCACTAATATGTATGCATGTGTTGGAACCACTAACTAGAGTGTTCATTATTAATTTCCCTTCGGGGCTCAAAATCAGTGGATAAACTTAAAATTAACACCAAAAAAAAATTACTAAAATATGAATGTGGCCTGTTGACGGTCTGTTGTCACCCCAGAGAGGCACGAATAGTTCCAAACCTGATCACCCACCAGAGGACAGAGGTCTGGTTTCTGTGTATAAGAATCTGATGTTGAGACGACGTTTGTTAGTATAACTGTGAAAGCAGATCTGTTCAGAGAACTGTGTGTTCGTGTGTGTGTGTGTGCTTGTATTTCTAGCATGAATTTTAATTGCGTTATTTGCATGTTAACAATCAACCTATGACACACACACACACATACACACATATACAAACACGCAAATACACACCCACGAACAGATGTTTACTCTGCCCCTCGTGTGCTCTGCACGCTGATGATACTTTCACAATGGCCCCGTGTGTGTGGTCCCAAAATTCATGAATGAAGATTAATGAACTAGAAAGCCATCATTTATTATCTAGTTTTAGCTTCACCTGCTAAATGCCTAGCAAGAAAAGATTACTTCTAATAACAGTCATGTAAATTGAAATTGTATTTCATGGTGATAGTGTGATTTCAGTGGGCGATGTAAGAAAGTCAAGAACTGTATAAGATGAAATGATTTTAAACTATGATTATCTACTCTCTAGTGTCATGTTATTCTTTATTCTAATAAATGACTAAATCTATATCTAAGAATTCTATTCTATTATTATTCTATTTTATTCTAAAATCTCTAAAAGACAGCACACTTTCTAGCAGTTATAGCCTGAAGGCTAAAATGATTATTCGAGTTAAAAAGTGTTTAAAAAAATGTTCCAACTATGCCAGGATCTTTGAGATTCTGGAGTCATTTTCTGTTTACTTTCTGGGGGTTTTAATTGTAAATTGAGCAACAATTTCCTCCAGGTGTTTTTCCTTCAGCATTTTGTAAACACTAAGCTGCTAAATTGTTTTGTGGTCTCTGAAACTTTAAATGATTATGCACCACCAGGGGGGTTGTAATCACTTTGGTAACTGAATGAACATGTCATTTTCCCATTTCTTATACAGGATTGCATAATAGTATGATTATTACATGATAAATATAATTATACAAGGGTAAATGAGGCAGGCAGGTGAGGTTGGACAGTTGCCGTAATGGAGGTCTTTTTGCCTGACATCCAATTCTCTAAAGAAAGAAAAAATGTACATGAGAGCCATTGATTTTTTTAGGCCTCACAGTGTTTTAGATGATATGAGCCAATCAGAAACCATCCTTTTATTTAGAACCAAACACACAGACGAAGATGGCCACTTACACAAGTACAGATTGTATGGCGTACATTCACACATCTGTTGACAGTATTAAATTAGCACACATACAGACACTCCAGAGCGATGGCGCGTGTCCCCCTCCATCAGCCGTGGTGCAAGTCATCGGGCCGACGAGCAGTTTAAACATTCACCAGTGTCACTGTGACAACGGCCACGGAGGAATTCATTAACATTTAGCTGCACCTGTTCCCTCTGTTGCTCCTCATTCTGCTAATTGATTACAGCAGAACTGATTACCGAGAGGACGAAGGGAGAAAATATGAAATAGAAAATGATGGAAAGTGGGAAAAAATTGGAAGGGAAATAAGGTTCCAGCAAGATTCCTCCATATTAGCCATCTTACTTCTGCTCTCTCTGGTCAGACGTCACCATATGGTTCATTAACTAATGAGTCCCTTTGACAGCACATTAGGCTGTGAGGTCTCCTTGGAAACTGGAAGATAAATGCATGTTGCAAACACATCCTCACAGATGAATCATGCAGCCGCAGTAGCTCAGTCCACTACGTCTTGGACTGAGGACCGGAAGTTGCTGGTTCAAGACCAGTGTGGGCCAAAAATGTGAATGGAATGGAACTGCTAGTTACAGGTTCCAGTTCACCTCCTGAACACTGCTGAGGTGCTCTTGAGCAAGCTGCTCATGGTGCGCCACTGTACCTCTCATTATCAGTATGCCTACAGACCATATGTGTGATTATGTGTATGGGCCTATATGTATAATACAGTGGTGGTCAAATGTTTACATTATTTTATTTTTATTTTTTATTTTATATACTGATTATAATCCCCGCAATACATACACTTGTAAAGAACATAATGTCATGGCTGTCTTGAATTTCCAGTTATTTCTACAGCTCTGATTTTTCTCTGATATAGTGGTTGGAACAGACCCTTCTTTGTCACAGAAGACATTCATGAAGTTTGGTTCTTTTATGATTTTATTATGGGTAAACTGAAAGTGTGACCAAATCTGCTGTGTCAAAAATATACATACAGCAACATGAATGAGCAATTTTGTAGACTTAGAAAGTTGTGTCAATGACATGAGCTTCATAGCATGGCTTCTTAACTTCTTGTGAGTGATCATGAGTGACTACAGCCAGTGACTGAAGTCACCATTTAAAAAAGGCTCATTGGATAAAAACACCCACAAACGCTACAATGGGAAAGTCAAAGGAGCTCAGCACAGATCTGAAAAAGAGAATCATTGACTTGAACAAGTCAGGAAAGTCACTTGGAGCCATTTCAAAGCAGCTGCAGGTTCCAAGAACAACAGTGCCAACAATTGTTTGTAAGTATAAAGTGCATGGCACAGTTTTGTCACTGCCACCATCAGGGAGAAAACACAAGCTGTCACCTGCTGCTGAGAGAAAACTGGTCAGGAGGGTGAGGAGTCAACCCAGGAGCACCAAAAAGCAGATCTGCCAAGATTTAGAAGCTGCTGGAACACAGGTGTCCGTGTCCACAGTCAAGCGTGTTTTGCATCGCCATGGACTGAGAGGCTGCCGTGCAAGAAGGAAGCCCTTGCTCCAAAAGTTTGCTGCTGATCACATGGACAAGATAAGACCCTCTGGAGGAAAGTTCTGTGGTCAGATGAAACAAAAATTGAGCTGTTTGGCCACAATGCCCAGCAATATTTTTGGAGGAGAAAAGGTGAGGCCTTTAACCCCAAGAACACCATGCCTACCATCAAGCACGGTGGTGGTAGTATTATGCTGTGGGCCTGTTTTGCTGCCAATGGAACTGGTGCTTTACAGAGAGTCAATGGGACAATGAAGGAGGATTACCTTCAAATTCTTCCAGAAAACCTAAAGTTATCAGTCCGAAGGTTGGGTCTTGGGGGCAGTTGAGTGTTCCTACAGGACACTGACCCCAAACACACATCAGAAGTGGTAATGGAATGGCTAAATCAGGCTACAATTAAGGTTTTAGAATAGCCTTCCCAAAGTCCTGACCTAAACCCCATTGAGAACGTGTGGACAATGCTGAAGAAACAAATCCATGTTAGATGTCAGATATTTTTTACCCAGCTGATTTGGTCACATTTTCTAACTTCATGATTGTTTTTTTGTGACATAGAAGTATCTGTTCCAATCATTGTATGAGAGAAAAACCAAATTTGTAGAAATAACTGGAAACTCAAGACAGCCTGACATGTTCTTTACAAGTGTATGTAAACTTTTGACCACCACTGTACTGTATATACATGTGCAATATTTGGAGTGAAAAACAAATAATGTGACAATTAATAATTGACAATGTGCTGCAATGAGAGAGATGCTGTTGATTTAGGGGAAGGGAACCTTACAAGCCAATCGCTTCTACCCGTCAACCCTTTTTTTCTTTTCAGATGTTGTTGCTGATGTTCCAACACTGATGAAAGTGAAATCTGTTGTAATAACATGTCTGGAAAGAAGAAAATAAACTGAATAACTACAAATAAATAAATTTATATAAATGTTTTATTGCTGGTGTTATTACCACTGCGATGGCTGTTTTTACTGCTGCTACTGTTATTGCTGCTTTTATGAATACTGCTATTACTGCTATAAATACTGCTGATAATGTGATTACCACTGCTATAGTTATTGTTGCTATTCTTCCCTTTTTTTTGCTTTTAATATTTTTTGTCCACCACTGTTATTGGTGTTTCTGCTATACTGTTATTACCACTGCTACTATGGTTTTGCTGTAGTTGCTGTGGTTATTCTATTACCGCTACAGTCATGACTCTGCTAATAGTAATTGTACTACTGTTGGTAATGGTATTACTGGTGCTGATACTGTTATTTCTCTTGTTATTACTACTATTTTTGTTGTTTATATTATTATGCTGGTTATATTATCCCCATTTTTACTACAACAATTACTGTTGATAATGTTTTTGATGATCCTAATCCAGTTATTACTGCTGGTAATGTTATTATAGTTGCTACTTTTACAATTCTACTGCCATTACTGCTTTTATTTATGGTAATGTTATTATGTACTACATGATTGCTCAGAAACTTATTTCTATGAATGGTGCTACACATTGCTGCTGTTACAGGTGCAAAGACTTCTGAACCTGCAGTTTCTAGAAATCACCCCCTGCACACCGGTTACATAAAGTAGGGAATCATTCAGTGTGAAATGTCTGAGGGAACTGAAAGCATACACACATAGATTTTAATTTTACCTCTGTTGCTTGCCTACTCTCACACGTTAACCTTTGATTCCTGATTAGTGAGGCTAATCCTCCTGCTGCTAACCGAAACACCTCAACTACAATTTGCTGTCTTCATTAAGCTGCTAAGTATCATCTCCTTCACTGTGTAAACTGAACTACACAGAATCAGCTGTTTTCAGTTCTACATTCCTCTGAATATAAAGCAGAGGTGAAGTGGCCTCAGGCTGCAGTGTTGACTCATGTCTCTGCTTCTGTTTTATTTTCTGTCTGGGTGGAACAGAAACATGCCGGAGATGAAATCCCTCCTGCTGCTGCTTTGTATTCACATGTAGTAAACATTGCAAAGCAGAGACAACTGACAATATGGCCTCCTTAACACCTTTAAACGTTTAATTAAATGTCTTTATTAATTTTCCATCAGACGACACATAAAATGTAGAGGTTTGCAGAAAGCTGATGAAGATAATCAGTACGATTACAAAACAAAGACGATAATCACTGGAAAAAATATATTAGGAAAATGAATAAAACAACACTGCTGCTACTGAATTGAACTGAACATCAGATGACACATCAGTGTTAGCTGTCTGATGTGGAAACATGTCTCCCTTACGCAGCCTTACTCACTATCGGGGAAAACCGAAAGGAAGTTTTAGTCTGTGGAACTCGAGAGAGAGCTTGTACATTCGTCTGCAGGTCCTGATGAGTGTGTGTTGTCACTGGTTCTACTGGCTTTCATACTGAAGGACTATTACTAAGGTCCCAGATCATCATAAGACCATAATTGTTCTTCTTGTGAACATATAATACTTTTGTAGGTCAAGAAATTACTTAGAAACCTCAGGTCTGTGATGCTGGTTAGACCTGCAGACAAATAAAGGTTTGGTGTGCTTCACTTAATCCAGTCATTACTACTGAATGTCCTGAAGTACTTCAGGATTTCATGTCACTGAGTAGATTGACCAATTAAAGGATGAAAAACATTAGAAAAAAACGCAACGTGGAACCGATTCAGAAGGTGTCCCTTTGTTTCTGTAAGCTGAGCTACAGTGTATGAGCTGCATACTGAGCACCTCATCCATGCTGTGACCTCCACACACACACACACACACACACACACACACACACACACACACACACACACACACACACACACACACACACACACACACAGACACACACACACACACACACACACACACACACACACACACACACACACACACTCACACATACACACAGCCAGGTGCGTAAACACTGAATTAAATCTGTGATTGTTTGTTCATGTCCTCTAGTAAAGGTTTAAAGCACACAAAGAGAGAGAGAGAGAGAGAGAGAGAGAGAGAGAGAGAGAGAGAGAGAGAGAGAGAGAGAGAGAGAGAGAGAATATAAAGTCCTCTGGGGAAGAGGAGCAATCACTTGGAGGGTAAACTGACTCTATTTGCTCTGCAAAACAACATTCAAAACAATGCTTCGTGCAGCGTACATTGTGTGACTGGATAACAATTATTTTATTATATATTAATTGATAATCAGTGCTTTGATTAAGTGAGTGCTGTACTGATTTATGTAAAGGAAGTTTAAGAAAATGTCCTTGGCAAGTTGGCCAAATGTCTTGTTTTTCTAATCTACAATGTTTTTGAAGACTAGACACTACAGGCAACAAATTTGTACTATTAAATCAAAATGATGAATATCTCACACACCTCAGTATGAAACTCCTTTCAGTCCCATGCATAAGTGAAAATCTCTGTAGACATCCTGCTTAAGTGTTACCATAGTCACCAATCGATTTTGCATAAACAGATCACTCAAGTGTGTTATTGCCACCACGGAAAAAAAACAAAAAAAAGCCTCATATTTCAGATTGTCGAAATGCCATTTTAAGTAGAGTTAGGACATAAATCAGGGTAAGCAATTCGAAACCTGAGGAATAAATTGTTTCTTGTTGACTTATAGACTATTATGGATAGACTGATAAACTGTTCCATCATTAGTGTTACTTTTAAAAACTAAAAAACCCAACCCTGTCCCCCTCGTAAGGTGGCATCCTGGTCATCCTCAAGCTCGGGTCTTCTACCAGAGACCTGGGAGTTGAAGGGTTCTGTACAGTATCCTAGCTGTTCCTAGGACTGCACTCTTCTGGACTGAGGCCTCTGGTGTTGTTTGGGATCTTTTGGAGCCACTCTCCCAGTCTGTGGGTCACTTCTCTGAGGAACCATGATGACCATTAACCTTCCACATCCATACCAGCTGCCCTTTCAAAACTACCTACTTCTCAACTTCTCTTCCTTCTTTCAGAGGTTGGGGTCAGCTGGTATTGCCACATTTATCACCACTACCCTCTTCTGCTCTTTGTCCACCACCACTATGGTTAACCTGAAGCTTTTTTTTAGTCTGGAAGCTGAAGTTCCACGGACGTTTGGCCTTGTTGTTGGCATTGGGTACTTCTATTCCATGCTGGGTACAGATGATCCTGTACATCATCTTCAGCCACTTGGTTCTCTTCATTTATGCTGTTCCAGGTAGCATCTTACAACCTGCTACTATCCGCTGGATTGTGTTTACACAGTCTGTACCTTGGATCTAACCTACTGTGGTAGATCCTTGCCTTTATGTCTCTTGTATTTGGGGCCTGTTTGATGCTGTCGTGATCAGTTCCTCCGTGCTGTCTGTCAGTCCACTCTTTTCCTACTGGTAATAAAAGGATTTCTTGATGTCTGCCACTTCTTTCATTTGGTATATGCCACTTAGGGGGCTTGCCTCCATCTTTGATACTCTTTCCTAAATGTCTGTCACTGAGGTGGTAACTAGCTCTTGTTCTCGGAGGTTGGTGTGATCAGCTGTTAGGTCTACTAGCCATTGAGTATTGGTGTTGTATGATGCCTCTATCTCCCATATGACGTTCCTTCTCAGGTTTTGGTGGACATCATTGGTGGACAATCTCTTCAACCGGGTGTTGAGTTGTTTGATAGTGTTCAGTTCCTCAGATATGGAGAGTTTGTTGAATTTCCTGCATGCCCCTTTATTCATCATGTTCCCCTTTTGCATTTCTCCTAGCTGGTTCTCCATGTTGCCCTTACCTTGGCCTCTAACCATCTCTTCCATGGTGGGTACTGCTCGCTACGTCTTAAGTCCATCTGGCACCAAAGCATCCCAAAGATTACTGTTGCTGTACTGTGTATCATCTTGTTTGTGTCAGAGATCGTTCCTGTAGGGATGCTCCATATTGCAGTACTTGACAACTCAGTTTTGATATTTACCAGTTGATGATGAAGACATTCCCCACTGACCTGGCGTTCTGGCCCCATATTGCCGTAGCATTGATGTACAGCAGCTTTCCAGAAGCTCCAATTTTTCAGACCTTTCTGTCCAGTTTTGTCTTTTTTCAGTCCAGTAGCCCAATTTTCTCTTTATATATACAGGACAGTGCACCCTCGTTACTCATGGCCAATGCATCCAGGAACCACACGCGAATAACAAATTCCACAATATAGCGACAAACTATTTATCATATTATTTACAGCAATTTAAACGTTTATGAACCCTCCCCATACTAATATTAAACCAACTTCTATCTGTGTTACCTTTTCCCGCACTCTTATCGGACTTCCGTGAAGACACTTTTGTGTCTCATGGAAGTCCGAGACTCACGAAACATAGCACACTTTCGGATGCCGTCAGCCAATAGCATGCGTGTACGGTATTATGTGACTTCCTACCAAAAATCCACGATGAGGTGAATGCGAGTATTGATGCGTGAATGCGCGAGGGCACACTGTATACATGGTCAGAAAACACCATTTAAATGTATCCAATAGGTTCTAGGGCTGAAAATTATGTAGAACACAGAGAGCATAAGGGAAACCATGAAACACGTTACGTGTAAAAGGTTTTTGCCAAAGCTCTGCTTAAAAATATAACTATGAACCAGATCTCTGGGGTCATCACAGTAAACCACTGAAATCTGTCATGTGTTAGATGGATGTAGGGGTATTCGTCACGTGTTACCTTGACCAACAAGACGACAGAGGTTTAGAATGTACGTGAAGCATCATTCAACTGAACCAACCAGACAAGACCAGAATCTGAAATGTCCGTGGTACTAGTGGTTCTGCTTCTAAAGACCTTTACAGACCCTATACCAGCAAAAAACAGAGGCTGTGCGCAAAAGATTCTTTAAGAGATCTAGAGATATACCATCCAGATAAACCTAAATAGATTAATTATGACATAACATACTGATTTATAAATAAATAAAATGTTTAAAACAGGGTCAACAAAATCAGTTTCCAGCTGTGTAGAATGTGTGTAGCAGTGATTATAATTAATTGAGCCACTTTATTTCATAGTTAATAATTATTACCAATTGAGAGAAGGACAAAAAAACAGCTTAAAATAGCTGCTTTACTTCTTCAACCTAAAATAAACTGAAATAAATAAATAAACTCTTATATGTTAAAAAGAGCTTAACACTAGTAATTTCTGTAACTGAAAAGGCCACCAAAATGTTTATTTCTGCCACCAGTCTTTTCTGTGAATGTATGTCCTGTCTTTGCAGACATGATCTGTGCAGTTACTCGTCCGCAGACATCCATCACAAGCAGTTTTCTCACACACTGCACATATGCTTTCTCCTGGAAGTCCCCATTGCCCTGCCCCAACTCTTCTTCCTGAATAAAATGCAATGTGATCACATGCCCTAAAGGAATTCATCCACCTTTTGGTTGAATCAGGTTGTGTTAATTCTCATTACTCAGCATGCTTTTATAATTACTTTAGTTCGAACATTTCTTCCTCTATTCATGAAAATATTGTATGAGTGTGAATACCTGGATATGAGAAAGAAAATGTGTGTATATGAGTGTGAAATATGCAAAAGAGTGCGAGTGCAAACGACCTGCACAGCCTCTCACAGGCAGACACTAACTGACAGTTTTTGTAATGAACTGCTAAATCTCATTTTGTACCCCCCAAAGTTAAATGAACACTTCACACTGAGCCCAACTGCACTCTATACTGTTAGCTCTTTTAATTATGTTTGAATGAGTCCCAGGCTTCTCTGACTCCTGCGGAGACTCAACAGGAGCTTTAAAGGCTCTAGTCTACAGGAACCTCTAGTAGCTATTCTTAGACCTACAGTGAAGTGTAAAGAGTCGTACACCGGAGTATTCCCAGGAGCCACCACAGATCTTGACTTCAACAAAGACCGCAACCCTGAATTCTGGGTAAAAAGCCTACATTCTGACAAACCAAACCACAGCTTTAATAACGTACAAAGAGTAATACCACACTGGCTGAGGGAAAGTTGTGAAAATGTCGCCTTAGTTAGAGTTTTATACAGATCTACTCACAGACCATGAGTGGATGCTGCCTAATAGATTAATACACATTAGCTGAGCTGGGGTTTAATTAAAACCACGAGTACCATAATAGGTGAAAACAGATGTGTCTAACTTGACAGCACTTGAGCTGAGCTGACAGCTGATCTCTCATTGCTTCTGTCTCATCCCCACATCTTAGTTATGGCAGCATCCATTCATTTTTCTGATCTTTTCATTTTTTGATCAGTGATTTGAAAATGTTTTGCACCCAACTAAATATTTGACCACATTTTGATGTAGGCTTTATTGGTCTTGTTTTCATTGTTAAGCCCATCCGTTGATTTAGCAGTTTGTACTTTAGTTTGGTATCGACCTATTAATTACTTGACATTCCTTTTTACAGGCCGCATCATGAGGCTTTAACTGATAAATGGCTCTGACGTGCCCGATCCATCAGCATTGACCTGGCAGCCAATCAGGAGAGGAGCATCAGTCACATGCAGGTAAGAAGAAAGTAAAGGAGGTCAGACTCTTTATGGGCATAAATAATGAAGCGTCTACTCTGGAAACATTCAGTATATCCTCAACAGCAGCTCTCTGAGCAGAATGACAACCCTGACGTTCAAGGCCTAATGTGATGTTATAGTGTACAGGTTGTACACCTGTAATTTTAACATAATTTGTAAAAAAAACAATGTGACTGCAAAGTGGAAACTACCAGAGATCAACTTTGGGCTACCATTTGTCGTACTGTATGTCTCCCCTATTTAACATTGTGAAATAGGGGAGCAAAACAATTCCTGTCCTATGAAAGCCAATTTCGGAGCAGATGCTGAACAATCAGCACGACATCAACGGGACATCCTCATCCTTCAGATGCATTACAGAAAAAAAAAAAAGTTATCTTTGTTATCTTAAAACTCTCTCATATTAACTTTTCAGACACAAGGCAGCTCCTTCGCGTGTAAAGGAGGCAGCTGAGGTGGTTTGGGCATCTGGTGCGAATGCCTCCGGGGGCCTCCCTAGGGAGGTGTTTCTGGCACGTCCAGCTGGGAGGAGACCTCGGGGCAGACCCAGGACCAGGTGGAGGGATTACATCTCAACACTGGCCTGGGAACGCCTTGGGATCCCCCAGTCAGAGCTGGTGGGGTGCATATGGCCGGGGAAATAGGAGTTTGGGGTTCCCTGTTGAAGCTGCTGTGGATGAGCGGATGAAGATTGATGCATGGATGGATGTAAGGCAGAAGAGAAAACAGCATGTATGAATGTATGTATGAATTTGTATAAATGGTACAGAAGAATGCCAAATCCTCCATCCTGTGTCCAATGGCTGGAAGAGCTCAAAATCCATTTGGATGGAGAGCTCTCTGACAACAATAATTGCTCTATTCTGTCTCTCAGTGGTGTGAAATTCCAGCTTCAGATGGTAAACAAGCCACCGCCTGCTTCTACCGCCTCACAGACAGCTCTCACACATTACACATCACATGAGCCCAGGCCCATTTGCCTGGTTGTTATAGTTTATGTGGGCTGGTGTCAATGCTGTGATGAGATCCTAACAACCAAACTGGGAACCCCCAAGCTGACTGTGGTGTGGAACTGCATGACATTTAGACTGCAGTCAGGCTTTCATCACCTGGTGCACGTCAAATAATAGCCCAATCTTGACTAATAACTAATATGTGTTTGTTGTCTGCATGCCTGTAACCACCAGCTGCAGTCTCTGCATCTTCTTGTTTCTGCCGCAATTATTTAAACCTTCTGACACAACACCGGAATCAAACGCTCATTGATTTTCCGTTCTTCTGCACACATGAGGTGTTCCACACAGACTTCAGGTTAAGAGACTGAGAAAGATTTACAGAATAGCTGCTGAATTTTCTTCTTAAACTTTAATTACACCTCCAGAGCTCATTTCCTCTGGATGATGAAAATTAATTCTGTGGCCTCAGCAGGATTATTATGCAGAGCAGACGATTTATGTAAGAGGCCACATTGTTTTTCTGTGCAGAGGCAAATTACCCTAATGGATGCATGGATGCATGGCTGGATGGCTGGATGCATGGCTGGATGGCTGGATGCATGGATGGATGCATGGATGGATGGATGCGTGGATGGATGCATGGATGGATATGTTATACTGCCTGTGTTGTACTGTCTGTGTTGTGTCTGCCTGTTTTACTGCCTATATACCATGGGTCAGAGAGGACTGCAATTTCATCTGTGCTGTATGTCGTGCATATATGGTACACTTGACAATAAAGCTGACTTTGACTTTTGACTTTACGTGACAGGATAGATGTGAAACTGTCTTCCGGTTTTTATTTTTTTATTCGGAGCCGACTGACCCCGCAAAAGATATGATCGTTGACATTTGATCCAAGACAAGCGGTTCAAACGGCTTCTTTTACTGATATAATCAGACGGCAGGCACCGCTTCTGTCCATATAGTTGCCATCGTACAAGCGGTGATGCATTTATTCATGTGATTCGAACACGTCTCGCAATTCGTGCATTTTGTCACGTGATGCAAACGTCTCATAATTTGTGTATTTTACGTAGCACTGTGTCTTATTTTGAAAAACCCCTTTGAAGTCTGGCATAAGTGACACAAACTGTATATAATTATGTTAGAAGCCTATGGACTAATTTGTTTTTGTTCAAAATCAATTCGAAGAGCATGTTTTTGGTTTTTATGTGCAATAAAATATAATTTGTTCCATTTTCGAATTTGACTGTGTGTCTATTTGGCCACAATATTTCAATATAGCAAGTCATAGGGAAATAATAACTATCTCTTCATATAGCTGAAGTTGTGCTGAAGATAAACATACCAAGCATGGGTATGTGAAATCATTTTTAATGTGGAATATAGAGACAAATATCAAAAGTACCAAAAAGCAGCCGAAATAGGTCAAGGGTCTAAGGGTTAATGAAACTCTTACCTGATATACACCTGACATACATCTTACCCGACACGCACACACACACACACACACATACACACACACACACACACACACACACACACACACACACACACACACACACACACAAGTTAGCAAAATGAGGCCAGATCACCAGAGAACAACGACTGACTGATGCCAGTCAGAAGTATGTCAGAATTAACAGCCATCAGTCATTTCCTCAGTGGGGACCCAAGAGAATCACAAGATGTAAGAAAGTATTCTTGCATTTTGATAAAAAAATTGACATACAATCATTTTCACTGCATGACGCTTTTTGTATCAGTGAGAACAGAGAGGTGTTTTTGTTGGTTCTGTGTCGATATGTGGACAGAGATAGGATGGAACAAAAGCTAAAAAACATTTTTTTTAAATAAACTCACCCTGGACAGGACAACTTCTAAGGTGATGTTCTGAGGCGAAGCACTGGGAACTGTAGAGATAAACACAAAGAAACCTGGTTACAACTGCATACGAGCTTATTCAGAAGTCAAAGATAAACAGCTGCTCACACAGATAACAGTACATAGAGAACAAAGGCATCCTCCAATTTGCAAAACTATGTGCTACTTTTACCCTCTCATGTATACAAAATTGAATTACAGAGATATAGCAAGTACGAATAACATTTCTCACAAAAGAAATTCACACCAGTGAGATTTAATCCTAATTATCCACCTTAATAAACTGGAGCACCGTCATCATTTTTACAGTGCTGGCTGCCTGCTGGGCCGACACTGTCGGGTGTCAGATTACTGCTGTCAATCAATCATCCTGATGACATCAGCGCAGACAAGATTGACAGTGTTTATCCTCCAAGAGCTGAAGTGTGTCGGTACAGCCAAACACGACTCGTCCCCACCCCCGTTCCCCTGAATGATCAGGACACCAGACGGATTCATTCAGCATTCTTTTCTAGACTATTACTCATTTACGTTTTTGTCTTCCTAATGATCTTTAAGACAAACACATCACAGGACACGGGAGCTCAGTGAAGCTTAACTTTTACTGGTTGTTATGTTAATGCCTGGCACTAACAAAAAAATAAAAAATAAAAAGCACTGCTTGCAGGGATGTGGGCTCTAGTGGGAGGGGGCGTTATAAAATGTAGTCATGTTGCCCTAAAACATGTATGAGCTTACAGGCCTGTTCGCTATCCACCAACAGAATGGTAATTTTCATCCTATTCACCCCTTAAAATACACACACACACACACACACACACACACACACACGCACACACACACATACAGAGTGAGGTGCATGCGACTAATGTTTTAAGGGAATGGGAGATGACATTTTAATTCATGTTCAGGTTAGGCTTAGATTACAATGTCTTTGCATATTTTACCCAAATAAAGAGCTATTTGGAACAAAAAAAGAACTGGGTGGGGGACAAAGGAAAATGAAAGAATAAAAAATAATCTAAAAAAAAAAAAGGCAACCTGGTGTGTGGAAAATTAAAGCAATGAAAAAGAAAGATGAGCAGGAGGTACAGTAACAGACAAATAGAGGACAAAACAGAAACTGAAGATGATGAGGAAGATAAATAATGACTGACCAAACAAAAAGAAAACTCATTCACTTTCTTGAAATTGAGAGTCAGTATTGGTCTCATCTTCAGCTGCTTATCTGGAACCATGTCACTGGTTTTACTGGAATCTATCCCAGCTGACATCAGGCAGGAGGCAGGGATACACCATGGACAAGTCTCAAGCTCATCACAGGCCACATAGAGACACAAACACTCACTCACAAACACACTAACTACCTACTTACAATACATAATGGCCAATCCAACAAAGGTGCATGTTTTTTGGTAGAAAAAGAATCAAACCCAGTACCTTCTTGCTATGAGCCAACAGGACTACCCACTGCACGATACCGCCCAAAAAATAAAATCAACATTGTTGAGTGAAATCGCACGTAAAGATATTGTGAATACATAGAGGGAGGAAGAGGACCTCGGTGACGAAGAGGAGGTTGTAAATGTATGGTTCTGTCCTCGTAATTAAAGACAGACATGGGACGTTCACATTGAGAATCATGGCGTGTTGGTTTGAATGAACCCTGCATCTGTCCGAACAGACGCCTGATTAACTGTCAGCCGCTAATCTATTGATTCAGCTGCTGACTGTGAGTGTGTTTGTGTGTGTGTGTGTGTGTGTGTGTGTGTGTGTGTGTGTGTGTGTGTGTGTGTGTGTATGGAAGAGAGAGAGTATTTTCTGGAGGATTCAATGATCCCACAAGTCATTGTTATCATAGAAACGCAGCCGGAAGATTCACAATACAGCCTCTCTGCATCTGTTTGTGTGTGTGATTTCACATATTTATTTATGGTGTGATTGCAGCAGGACAGATGCCTCCATTTTCTCTCACTGTCGGTAAATGGAGCTTTAGTCACAGAAACACAATCAGCACCAGCTGAATTTCAGGCTGAGCTTAAGTTCCACAACATGTTCAAATACATTTCCAAAAAGCAGTAGAATTCTACCAAAATTGAGGCTGAAGCATCAGCATCGGATCCGAATCATCAGCTATGACCCATCAGGAGTGTTTGCATTGGGCTGTGAAAGTGTGGGGATGTATATTCGTGCTTAAGATGATTCAGTGTTGTGTAGCCGCCAACGCTGCTGCCTCTATTGATTTAGTCTTCCTCTCTCAGCCAGGGAGAAGGGATCAAACTGCTATTCATTGAAAGATAGAGAAAAATATTTGTGTGTCCATGTGCTCGTGCTACTCTCTCCCACCAAGTTTCATGAAATCTGTGTCAGATGTGCTTTTGGATTCCTGGTGATAAATGGGCAAAACACATCTTAGTGGACATATCTCGGTTCATGGTCTTGTTCTCTTTGGAACATGAAAGCCCTGCAGAACCCCTCAACTATATGGCCAATGTCATTTCATTCACACCCAAACAAATTTATATCTGGCTGCTCTTAGAAACACCAGATTTATGCAGTTGTGGCCACAAAAAGGGCCTTTTGCCAGGAGCTGTGCAGTTTATTTTGACTGTGTGCACACCTACTGGATGTTGATTAATAATGTAGTAAGGAAGAGATTTTAAACTTCAAACAGACTTAGAGATGGAGGTATATGGTGGAGGTATATGGTGGATGTTCATGGTGGAGGTACATGGTAGAGGTACATGATGGAGGTATATGTTGTTAGTATCTGGTGGAGGTACATGATGGAGATAAATGATGGAGGAACTTTACTGGGCTGTTTGTTTTGTCAGTGAATCCATTTGACACAAGCCAACGTTCACAGCTCAGGTAAACTCTTGGTTCCGTCGGTTGATTATGTGGTGTCACTAAACAATGTCATATAAATGTTTACATATATTTCATATCAAACATGCTGCTGCTGATCTGTGCTCCATGCTATGGTGAGTATGGTGAGGACAGGCTTCTTGTCAAAAACTGTCTCAGAAGCAAAGCTCTAATGCAAATCTTCATCCGCATCAAATCAGCAAAGAAAAATGCTAATGAATGCTCTTGGTCCATCTGCAACGGTGTATTTACAGCACATGACAAAATGAAATAATGAATTCTGTTTCACTGAGTCTGTGTCTGCACTCCATTAGTGTGTGACGCTAAGAGGCTAAAATGAAGCATCTCCTAACTCATCTTCCTGCTTAATTAAAGACATCCAAGTCGCTTAATGAATCCACTGACAGCAGCCAGAGGTGTGTGTGTGTGTGTGTGTGTGTGTGTGTGTGTGTGTGTGTGTGTGTGTGTGTGTGTGTGTGTGTGTGTGTGTGTGTGTGTGTGTGTGTGTGTGTGTGTGTGTGTGTGTGTGTGTGTGTGTGTGTGTGTGTGTGTGTGTGTGTGTGTGTGTGTGTGCGTGTGTGTGTGATGAAGTGGTAAGAGTTGGGGGCGGGGGTCGGGAGGCCATTGGTTTGAATGAAGGGATCAAGGGTGTGTTCTGTGTTCTGTTACTGGCTTTTCCTTCTACTTCCTGCTCCCTCATCCAGACTGATGGTCGTGTCGTGTGAGGCTGCATATGGTCCAGCAATGCTCAGCTTAACAACTCCCAACTTCAAACTAAAACTGGTTTAAACCAGTCACACAACACGCATGCTGTCACAATAATGTAGTTATTTGGGCCCTACTTGTTTTTAGTGTCCAGCAACCAGTTGGTTTGTTCCATTGATGTTTTTATACCTTTAAAATACCTCTGAGGATGTGGCTAAGTGATAGTTTGTTGTCTTTTGGCAAGACTACACAAAAACCACTTCACAGGTTGCCAGAGAAGCAACAATTAAGTGAATTACTTAATTGTCAAACGCAATCATAGAAGGGGCCAAAATTGGAGACACAGACTATGCTGCAGGCCCCCCAGATTTTACATTTATTGGACTTGCAGTATTCTGACCTGAAAAGTTGAATTTGAAAAGATTGCAACTACTTTTTTCCTCATGTATATATTTATTTTAGTTTTTTTTTTTCAGACATGTTAATATAACAGACTTCACTCCTTCATCAAAAAAAAGGGGGGGTGCTTACGGGTAGAAGCCAATAGGCTTGTTTATTCCCGTCCCCTAGATTCAACAATAGACTGGTGGTTGGCCAGGGCCGTGACTTTGACAGACATGCTCTAAAGTCATATGAGTGTTTTCATACAGCAGTCGCAGAGGCTACCAAGCAAGCTGTCATCTGCTCATCAGAGGATATAAGCATTTAAGCAAACACTCTACCACCAAAGAAACAGCCACTGGGAGACAATTAAGGCTCACTATCTTGATCAAGGACACCTTGACAGCTAGACAGCAGGAGCTGGGGATCAAACCACTGAAGCTTCCGGTGAGTGGAGGACCTCTGTACCCCCTGAGACACAGTCATGCTTATATATATTTTTATTGTCTCAAACTACCCGAGTTTTTGAACCTGTTATTTGCCAATATATAATTGTTCACCTGATGAAGATGGATGGATGGATGGATGGATGGATGGATGGATGGATGGAACACTAAGTGCTTCATTCACCAGGTGAACCAGTTTAATGGTTTGGATCAGTGGGTGGGGATTCGAAAACACCAGCCAGTCCCAGATGTGTTAAAATGGATGAAAAAGTGCGCTTTACTGCCTGTCGTGTCAATATCATCTGGATTGATCAGATTAGCATTCGGATTGCTGACGATTTTCTTTCTAATTGCTTTGGAATGGAACCAACCTGAAAGAAATCTCAAGTATGGAAACATTTGGAACTGATGCCGCTTGACAAAGCAGATTTTAATTTCTAAAAAAACTTATTTTCAAGCTCTGTTGCTCACACAGTAGAAAAGAATAAACGACACAGGTCATTTTTTTAGTTTACAGGTGAAGTGTGAAGTTTGTTTTATTCCCATCACCTGACGTACAGTAACAACATGTCATCAATGATGAGGCGTTACCGATCCAGACGTGAGAATGAAGCTAGTGGTGCTGCTGTGATGACGTATCCAAATTCTGACTTTATCTCACAATATAGACTTGTTTTTTATCCAGTGGCCCTAATTCTCTTATGTAGCTCACGCACAAATATTTATATATTTATTTAATATAGACATGCATGAACATGTAATCTATATTTCTTATTGCTTTATTGAACTCTGCAAGGATCAATAATCATAAATCAATTTCCTATAATGTATGGCTATGATATAACAAAAAAAGATTAACACATTAAATTATATTTGGTTTTATTCAGAAAATATATGCAATGCAGGAAACGTCAAAGCGCTGTTTTCTGGGCTCATTGATCATTGTGTGGCTGCAGTACAGACACCCTGCCAAAGAGGGTGCCAGCGGTTCCACAAATAAGGCACCGAGTAATGAAACAGTTTTCAGCACAACTGTCCCAAGGGTTCGAAGCCCCATGGGGCCCCATTCGGACATCACTACACAGTATTGGATTTATTTATTTATTTAAACTCATGTCAAACAAATGCATGTAATACTTACATCCCATTTAGACCTAAAGCTCCTACAACAGTCACACGTGTCTCCAGTGATCATTTCATTGGGTGGTGAAAGGGATCGGAACATACCACTGTGACAAGGGTGGTTGATTGGTGTTAAAAATTTTGTTATGATATACTGTAAATAGTGGGGTTGCTGAGGTTAAGCAGGATGCTTAAACTGGGAGTTATGTGTTCTGTGGTTTTGAAATGTGTTTTGGTAACTTTTGTCACCAGAATTATGGGCGAGTTTGTCTTATGTTCCTTTGCTGGGGCGGTTGGTTGGTACCAACGGTAGAAGGGCCCTGGCTTAGAGAGTTTTGGGGAGTTTTGACTCAGACAGCCGAGAGGGAGGATTTGCTGCTAACAACACGTTTGTTTGTTTTTAACCTTGTGATTATAGAAATACAAAAGAAAGTGTCGATATTTTGATTTTCCCCATTTCTGTACACCTTCCCTTCAACAAAAGAACCCATTTACAAGGTACATAGCCATTGCATCGAATCGTCTGACTATAACCATAAAGACACTGACTCCATGTGGCCTATCTTACACTCTCTCTCTGTGACTCTCTCTTTCTCTGACCCTGTCCTTATCTCCATTGTATTTCTTTTCCACCTGACCAGTCAAGGCAGATTGCTGCCCAAAAGAGTCTTGGTCCTGCCTGGAGTTTCCCCGCCACTGTCGCTTGTGCTCTGGAGGGTTCAGTTGGATTTTTTTGTCACGAGGAGAATCATGGGGCCTACACCACACTTACTACACTATATTTACTCCAAAAAAAGGAACACTGAGGATATAATTATAAGTAATGGTATATTGTTTAAAATGATTAATCCCCCCAAGAAAGTTTTAAAGCCATGCTATGGCATGGTAACCTTTAAAAGAGAAAGACGCAAAAGAGACAGAGTTGGAAGACCAGCAACAAAACAGTCAACTGAAATTCCCCCAAGGCGGCTCTAAATGTGGTCCTACATTATTTATACACTAGAAATATTATATATTTAATCACCCTTTTAATGTAAAGTCCATCACCATTAAGGACCTCATTACCTGCAAAACAAATCATCTTCATGCATCATTGCTGGTGCTGACACATATATACAGTATAGGCCAGATATACCCCACCTATAAGGTAGCATGAATGAAAATAGAAGCATCAACAAAAGGAGTGATGCACGACTTTGATTTCTTTCTTTTTTTTATGGGATTCTGTTGCAGGATGTTTTAATGAACAACAGCAGCACCACAGATTTGTTTTCTAGCCAAAGGAGAGATAAAACTTGGCCGAATAGGTAGAAAAGTCTACCTCAAAAAAGAAACATTCCGATTTTGGATTTGAATGAAGACTTTACAGCCCTAACACTTTTTATAGTTTTTATCATTTTTATAGTCGTTACAATGATCTTAACTTGGACCATGAGTAAAAAGGCACTGGTAACAAGTATAACAAGTATTTCTGGAGTTTTCGCCGCCTGAGCACCGCAGTCTTTTCATCTCAGAACTCAGATCTTTCAGTTTTACAAGGACTGACCTCCTAGATCTTCTTCCTTGTTTTTACTTGACAGCTTTAGTTAAGGGTCTTACATTTTTACCGGTCCACAGATACACTTATAATTAATTGTACTGTGATGTAATAAAACCCACAGAAACCATTTCAATCTTCAGTAATTTCCTTTTGGATTCATATTGTGAGAAACAAACTAGAACTGCAGCATTTCACATCCTGTGGAAAACAGTACCCAAAAGTATAATAACATTTACACAAAACAGAAACCATTAAACACTGACAGTTAATCAGTTTGGTTGAGAAAATTTTATATCTTGGCTCAATGCGTAGATTTATAATTTTAAAAAAAACACAAAAGGAAGATGGGTGGTGGGGGGTTTGGCAGTATACCATGTTGGCTTGAATGAACCACATAGTTAAGACGATAAAATGGCAGTAAATGTCCACGATGGTCACTTGGATGAAAATAATGCAATGTTACCAGCACCACAACCAAGCTAGAGCTTTAGGAAGGTAAATGTAACCTAATCAGCTCTGAATTCTGGTTGTTGGTGATGTAGTTTCTCACTTTGTGACTGAGACCCCAGCTGTCAACTCGGCCATGACACTCATTACATTAGTTCTGATGATTTTATTGCTCAGTCTATTGAAAGACAGTGAAGACATTAAAAATATTTCTACTATTTTTTTTTTCAACTGACGATTGCAGTACTTGTTTTTGGTTTTTTTTGTGAACTCAAAAAGATCTTACAAAGCCTGAGTTGGCTACAGACCATAGAATGGTGAATGTGTCACACACATATTTTGGAGCATCCAATAAAAGTTTTGAAAAACATTCAATGTATTCTCTATAAATAAGGATAAATGCTGAAAAATGCCCTTTTTAGCAGTTTTAAGGAAAGCACACTAGATATTTCCTGTTATCTGGGTCTACACCTTAATATCCTCTCTACGCAGCATCCTCATACCAACTTTCATGAAAAGTCAGAAACTTCATTGGTTTTTTTTTACCTTTCGAACAAACTAACAACAAACACATTGACACATGACCTCAATGGTGGAGTAAATAACCGAAAGCTGTGCTGAAAGTCCTGATTCAGTTACCAGTAAAACTGGTGGGAGGAATCGATCCTCCGTGTTTTCAAAATATGATAGAAATTTGACCACCTGTTCACCTGCCAGCCCTGCCCATCCACACAGAGGTCAGTAAAAGGTGGGTCATAGTCAGACCATCTTGTTGAATAATGACTGTACATAATTGTTTTTAGACCAAGCCCTATTGTAATGATGACGATGATAATGATGATGGTTCTTCCATTTTCCTTTTGTTGAACTGGAGCCTTAGACATCATTTTCTGACAGTTTAGTTGTGGATCTGTTGAGATATTAAACTGGAGCTCACCATCTGAATGGGTAGTGATGCTAATGGCTTCTGAGGGTGTGCCTGGTCCGTAGCGGTTGATCGCCAAAACTCGAACTGTGTACTCTGTGAACTTATTGAGTCCATCCATCTTGTAGTTCAGTCCATTCACCTCCACGCTCTGAACACACATTTAGAGCAGACTGCATTTAATTCCATCACTTTATTTGTAATCCTTTAGAAGCAGAAGTTAGACATTTTTCTTGAATCATGTTGCCATAAAAAGTAGGATTTGCTGATACCAAAATATTGTGATGTTTGTGTGAGTCACTCTTACGGTACTGTTAGAATCAGTAAAGGAGATGTGTGTCTGTTTGACACAGGAAAAATAAACTTTCAATTTTAGTGGTGGTTCTGACCTGTTCCTTGCCAGACGGGCTCTCTGTCCACAGCAGTCTGTAGCCCAACACGGGACCGTTGGGTTGAGTGGGAGGCGCCCAGGTCACCTGGGCAGATGTGGCTGACAGAGCCTCAGCTTTGAGGGCTTCCACCCGGTTAGGAACCTGAACTGTTGGGACACATAGAGAAAATGCCTTGATCACTAATAATGATGCCATACCACCTGTACATCTCCTGTACATCTCCTGTACATCTCCTGTACATCTCCTGTACATCTCCTGTACATCTCCTGTACATCTCCTGTGCATCTCCTGTACATCTCCTGTACATCTCCTGTACATCTCCTGTACATTTCCTGCATTAAACATTTTCTACATCTACGACCAATTTACCATTTTTTAAATGTGTTGTGTTTGCAGACATTTGTCATGCCTTGCATGGGTCGTAGCTACACTAGTATTTAAAGACCAAAGTATAAAGTCAGCATTACCCTCATTCATAGACATGTGCACAGGCCCACAGGAGAGCATGTGCACCACAAGAGAATAGCAACAAGAGTGTGTGGGTTCTCAGTCATCCAAGTCGAAGTAAATGAGGAAAATCAACAAATCAATAGGACTGGGTTGGTTGAAGATGTTTCACCTCTCATCCAAGAAGCTTCTTCAGTTCTAATTGACTGGTAGAGAGTCCACAAACTTCAACTCCTGTTGGAGCAGAAAACAAAAGACCGAAAGCACCAAGACAGTGACTCTTTACCAGTCAGGCAGTACTGACGAAGCCTCTTGGATGAGTTAAGAAATGTCTTCCACCAACCCTAAGCAAGTCCAGTTGATTACTCCGATCTTCTTAATTTACCAACAAGAACTTGTAATCTCTACAGTAGCAGTGTGAGCATTTCTAGTGTTTCAAACAGTACTTGGTATACATTAATTTACCCTCCCTGTGAAATGGTAACACAACTCATCTTTGTTCCAATAGTAAAGAGCTCCCAGGCATTATGTCCCCAGCCATAACTGGATGATTTGCTTTTGGACGTACCCACTACCTGCTAGTGTTTATATCTTGCTGCTGTTGTTTGCAAGACATTGTCAAATCAATGATCAATAACAGTTATTTACTGTGACAGAGGCTTGGAGGCCACTTTTTATGTGGTAGAAACATTTGTTTGTTTGTGTGTGTGTGTGTGTGTGTGTGTGTGTGTGTGTGTGTGTGTGTGTGTGTGTGTGTGTGTGTGTGTGTGTGTGTGTGTGTGTGTGTGTGTGTGTGTGTGTGTGTGTGTGTGTGTTTGTGTGTGTGTGAGTGAGTGAGATAGAGAGAGTGTGTGTCTCACGGTCCGGTTTAGTGGTGACCCTCATGGGAGCAGAACTCTCTCCTGGCCCAACATCATTGTAGGCGATGACTCTAAAGCTGTAGCTCTCCTCTGGTTTTAGGTTGGACACAGTCAGCTCCAAAGACTCTGGCTCTGACACATTCACTGACCGCTCCCTGACATAGGAGGGAAAAAAAATTACAAATATTGTGGTTGACAACTCATAGTTTTCTCATTCATTCTAAATAATATATTAGATTTCTTTCAGCACGGCCTTATTTGTTCGTGGGAATAGGTCCTAGCAAATCACAACCTGAAGTGGAGTTTGCTCTCTCTTGTTGATGCAGCTATGCACACATATCAATACATCTTAATTAAGACTAACAATACTATGTTCCCCTACATCGCCTGCAAACAATACTAATGAGAGAAACTTTTTAAAGGGCCAGGCCTGGCCCCTAACAGAGTACAACCTCAAGTCAACTGCAGAGAATATTACTTGGTTACTTTTCTCCCATGTGGAATGGGAGGAATGTGGGAAGAGAGTTTGCATTATTGTTTTCTACTTCACCCAAGTTCAGAATAAATTCGCACATACAGTGTTGAACGAAATTAATCGAAAAAATATCAAAATCCATTTTCTGAAACAGTTTAAACTTGAAAATATAAAGTAGTTTAATTAATTTCAGTCAACATGCAGCAGCTTCTACCATATCTGCTCAGCATTTAAGAGACCCACATGAAGAAAGTACGTATAGTATATACAGAAAATGAGTAAAATACAACACACAGATACATACAGATACATACCCAAAGGCTCATTAGAAAATGTTGATTTTTAATTTATGACGAAAATGTTTTTTTTTTTTCATTATTTAAAATCCCCATCCAATTGTTGTTCTTCGAAATTGCTTTTGCAGACTCTCACAATCTTTTTCAGACTCAGTTCGATTGATAACATTGAGAAATAACACCAAGTAACCATTCCGTTATTGTATTGGAGAGGTTTGTGTGCCTTAAGGATCCTGGGAGCTATGTTGTCAGGAGCCTTGTACTCCTGGTAGGGTCAATCAAGGCAAACAGGTCTCAGGTGAACGTCCAGAAAAAAGAATGGTTCAGAAGACCTTATGACAAATTGACGAGTGACTCAAGTGACCCTGCCCAGAGGAAACACGGGGCAGGGTGGGATTGGGTGACACTCCAGCTGAGTGTCACTTTGTTGGGGTTTACCCCAGTGGGTGAGAGGTCTCATCCACTGGGGTAAACGCCTTCCTACACCTTAAGGCTGTGGGGGGGGGGGTCTGATTCTTGTTTGTGCGTATGCACAAATAGCAGTTCAGAGTGTTCAGCCTTTTTGTTGTCTCTAAATGGGGTCTTTCATGGGACTCTTGAGGAAGTTCAATGCACAAAACACCTGGAGAGGCGTGATTGGAAGGAATGACCGCCGTGATCTTAACCTGAGTGGCTATATGTTGCTGAACTTCAGTGCTAGTCATGAATTGTCCATCACTAATACAACGTTCCAACACAAGGATGCTCATAAGTGTACTTGGTACTACAGCACCCTGGGTTGGAGGTCAATGATTGATCCAGTGATCATATCATTTGACCTCAGACCATGTGTTTTGGATACTCAGGTGAAGAGAGGGGCAGAGCTGTCAACTGATCACTACCTGGTGGTGCACAAGTAGTGCAGGTGAACTGGGAACGCGCGGAGGAAAACTCTGCAGGCAAGCCCTTCAACTCCCACTTCTGAAGGAGCTTCTCTTGCGTCCCTGTGGAGGCTCAGGACATTGAACCTAAATGGTCAATGTTCTAATCTTCCATCGGTGAAGCTGCAGCTGAAAGCTGTGGTCTCAAGGTCTTGAGTGCATCAAGGGTTGGTAACCCTCGAACACCTTGGTGGACTCCGGTGGTCAGAGAAGCCTTTTGACTGAAGAAGGAGGCTTTCAGGGGCATGTTGTCCCTGGGGACTCCTGAGATAGTCGTAAGGTACTGACAAGCCAGAAGGACTGCATGCTTGGCTCTGATAGGGGTAAAAAATCCAACTACCCCTACTGACCTGCCCTCTGTTTCAGAGGCAGAGCTATACAATTATGGGGGACTTGAATCAGTTTCTCTGGACAAAGTCACCGACGTAGTTAAACAACTTCAGGGTGGCAAAGCCCCGGGTATTGATGAGGATCCCCCTGAAATGCTGAAGAATCTGGGAGTTTAGGGGCTGTCTTGGATGGCACGTCTCTTTAACATTGTCGGGAAGTCTGGGACAGTGCCGAAAGAGTGGCAGACTGGGGTGGTGGTTTTTCTTTTTAAAAAAGGGGATCAGTGGGTGTGTGCCGACTACAGGGGCATCACACTCCTCAGCTTCCCTTCGAAAGTTTACTCCAAGGTGCTGGAAAGGAGGGTCCGGCTGATTGTCGAACCTCGGATTGAGAAAGAACAATGTGGATTCTATCCTGATTGTGGAACAACGGACCAGCTCTTTACCCTTGCAGGGATCTTGGGAGTATGCCCATAAAATCTACATGTGTTTTGTGGACTTAGAACAGGCATACGATGGGGTCCCCAGGGATATACTGTAGGAGGCACTGCAGAAGTATGGGGTGAGGGGGCATCTCCTCAGGCATATCCAATCCCTGTACGCCCAAAGTGAGTAGTGTGTTTGAATTATCAGACTTCAAATTCTCAGTTTGATGGGATAAGGATTGCATCACTGCTTTTTGCAGATGATGTGGTCCTGTTTGCGTCATCAGCCTGTGACCTGCAATAAGTACTGGTCCTGTTTGCAGCCGAGTGTGATGAAGCGGGGATGAGGATTAGAATCATCAAATCTGAGGTTATGGCTCTTGGGAGGAAGCCAGTTGATTGCCTTCTCCAGGAGTTGAAGGAGTGAAGGAGTTGAAGTATCTTGGGGTCCTGTTCACGAGTGAGGGAACAATGGAGCATGAGACTGGACGGAGAATTGGGGCAGCAGGAGCGGTATTGCAGTCGCTTTACTGCACTGTTGCCACAAAGAGGGAGCTAAGCCGAGACGCAAAGCTCTCCATCCACCGTTCAATCTTCATTCCTACCCTCACCTATGGTCATGAGCAATGGGTCATGACCGAAAGAACGAGATCAAAGATACAAGCGGCTGAAATGGGCTTTCTCAGGTGGATAGCTGGTGTCCCCCATAGAGATAGGGTGAGAAACACCTGCTGTTCACGAGGGGCTCAGAGTAGAGTTGTTGCTCCTTGGCTTGGAAAGGAGTCAGCTGACGAGGTTTGGGCATCTGGTACAGATGCCACCAGGGTGCCTCCCTAGGGAGGTGTTTCTGGCACGTCCAGCTGGGAGGAGACCTCAGGACAGACCCAGGACCAAGTGGAGGGATTATATCTCAACACTGGCCAGTGTTGAGATATAGTGTTGGCTCTGACTGGGGTTCCATGCTAAAGCTGCTGCCCCCGTGACCTGACACTGGTTAATGCTGATGAAGATAATGATGATGATGATGAGTTCCATTGATAGACTGTCCAAACCATTTGAAATTGTTTATGATTAGTTTCCCAAACAAAATGTAACTTTAAGTTAATTACAAATGTGTTCAATTATATGTGGAACGGTTCAGTCAAAATGTGAGCACTCTGATGACACCATGTGTGCATTGTTCTCAAGTACAACAGACAAGCCCCTACAAGGGCCCTTTTCATTTTCTGAAAATTAAAGTATTTACATCAGTATAATCCCAGGATGATGGTGGTTAATCCTCAGATTATCTCTGCAGCCTTTCAGTGCTAATCACCAAAGAAACAGTTGTTAGTTTTTTTCATGAAACCATCATATATACTGTGTAGCTGTTGAAGACATTTTTAAATTTGATGCATTCCATGTTGAAATGTTAATTTTGTTTCTTTTGGGTGGTACCTGGGTGTCCTGTGGTTGTTAATGACAAGTCTGGTAACATTTTATGTATGATGAAAATGCCTGCCCACCAGGCGTCTAGTCTAGTTTGGGATTCCATGGGATCTGAACCTATTTACACTGTATTATACTGTATTTACAATGTTAGGGAGGCAAATTGCTGTGTTGGGTTTTTTAACTGCTAAACTCTATTCTTGGGTATTTCTGTGTATACTTCTGTATAACTATATGTGACTGTTTGTGTGTAAGCAGAGGCAAATAATTTCCCTTTGGGATTAATATTCATTCATTCATTCATTCATTCATTCATTCATTCATTCATTCATCCATCCATTCATCCATTCATTCATTCATTCATTTTGATGACAGCTGATAAATACAATGCCAGCATTGATTCATTATGGTTTTGTCTTTTGATTGTATCTGTTCAGAAACACAAAAGCATCAAACATCAACACCTGTCCATTTCCACATTGTCACTGACGCTCAGTTTAGAAAGCAGGGAGAAGAAAAATGTAAAAATAATTTAAAAAAACAGAGTAAAGCATTTCAGTATTTTAGCCAATTAAATGACTGCTGCCAGGAGGGGAAGGAGTCATTTTACTGGAGTCATCAAACATTTTGGCATTTGTACTGCTGGAGTCAGAATACAGCCCAACATGGCATAAACACTGGAAGCAGCCACTGGTGCAGACTTTGAAAGAATTTACTTTTCTTTTTCTAATTCAAAAATTGATTGATGTTTATTTAAGAGCTGACTTCTACTTTGCAAATACTTCACACAAACAAGTTTTCATTGATGTCACCACAATAAAACACGTTCAGCAGTGTAAACTGTAATAGATGCTTAAATCAGAATAAATGAAATCTATATTGACGGTGAGCCAGTAAATCTGAGCCAATTAGGAAAAAGTCTCGATTTTAGTACGGTCATTACATAAAACACATATTTTAGCATGTTTGTGACAGGTTGTGAAATAGAGACAGAGGGAACGCTTTCCCACAGTGATATAATTCATTCATTCATCTTCTTGAAGCAAAGATTGCAATAGGCTCATCTTCAGCCGCTTAACCAAGATATTTGTAATTGTAATAACATGAATGCATTACAACCCTCTGCCCATCGATACCCTCTTTATTTTGTTGCCCCTTTGCCCTCAGGCAGTCTGACTGACCCACTGGTGGATTCTGTAATCTGAAAAGATCTGCAGCATAAAATACACAGAGACTTTGTGCATGAACTTTGCTCAGGTGTGTTTTTGTCTGACAGAAATAAAAAATCACTGGGCAAAATGTGGATACTCAGCCACATATTTTGCCAGTCTATGACTCCCCTTTTTTTGTCCATCTAATTCTGTTTTATTTCTTTTCCATTGTTCTTGTCTTAATTTGTCTATTTTATAGTCAATATATTTCTTGGAAGTCATTACAACAGAGAAAAAATGCATTTTCACTTTCTGTTCTTGCCCTTTCCCTCTCTCCCCCTGCAATCTTTCATTGTCTTTTCTTTTTCATTGTCTCCCCCCCTCCTCTATCATTTCGTGGGAGTTATTAGTGCTGAAAGAACCCATCTCTGTATTTTTCTCCAAGTTATTAGAACTGACAAAACCTCTGCCTCAGTTCCTTGTGAGTCATTAGGACTGACAGACTCTCTCTTTCATATCATTTCATGATAAAACTCCAGTGTCTCTTTTTTGTCCGGCATACCATTCCCAGCCCTAAAGCAGTGCATTCCAGTTTGTCCCTGAGGAAAGAAAGCTTAAAAGCCTGGAAGTGAAAGCTTTCAGCTGGAGCCCCGACTGTCAGAGGTTACCATTTAACATCAGCCGGGGACTCGCCAATATGTCATCCAGAGCGTTTTCTATTAAATTTTTAGAGCTGCAGTGGGTACCATAGCTGTAATGAAATTTTTTTTTTAAAAAGTGTTGTTTTTGACATACTGTTAGCTTGTTCTCTATACCATCAGTGCCTTCACATTTAAACTTACAGTCAATAACATGGGGCTTCATCTTATTATTCATCCACATTCAAGTCAGCAGCTACTTTGGCTAACTCTAGGGTTAGCAATGTCAGCCCTTAGGACAGGCCAATAAAGCTCAGTAACTATTAGATTGTTGTTGGATTTGTGACCTATTTAAAATTAATTGCAGATTTAGATTATGGTCATATCACTATTATTTATTTATTTTTGTTTTGTCTCAGCTGTTACCACTTTCCTCTGTTAAGGTGGTAAAGACTTCACCTGTCTCCCTTGGGTGGTCGGTAGATTATCTGTCAGTAATGTGGCTATCGACATAAGCTGGTACAAAGATGTGGCTTAGGACACAGACATCTTTTTAGTTTTATTGCACCTCTAGGTAAAGGGGACAGAGGAACTAAATATATTACCAACACTTCAGGAGGCAAGAAAATTTAAATTTTGTGGTAAACTCTAGTAGTTGAGCACCTCCAGGTTGCTCCATACAAAACAACCAAACTACCCGTAACTTTTTTGGAAGAATGAAAGAACGACAACATTCTCTGATTATTGACCAAAAGATACAAAAGTTATAAAAATATCTGAAACTCAAAGAAAACAGAACCCCATCTTACCTTTCAACTCCATCCTGGGAATAGTAGATTCCATATGTCTGCACGGCTCCTCCTGTCTCCTCTGGGGGGCGCCAGCTGAGTCGGACAAATCGGCTGGACACAAGGACAGGGACCAGGTCGCGGGGGGCAGAGGGGAGGGCAACGCCTGGGCTGGGGGACACTGGTGGGGGATCAGAGGAGGAGGAGTAAGTCAAGGGGGTGTGAGAAGGATCAGGTGGAAGGTGAGGAGGAAGAGGAGGAGGTGTGTGGGTGGGTCTGTACTGAGTGGGTGTGGCCTCTGTTATTCGTTCATCCAGGGAGAGGGAAGGAAGAGGGGGAGAGCAAGGGACGAGGGCGAGAAGGTGGCGGGGGGGAGGTGCAGGAGGCGGACAAAGGAGGCAGGGCAAATAAAAAAACAGCAGAAGGAAATGACAAATGTGATGGACAGGAAAGTAACGGAAAAGACGTGAAGAGACAAGAAGGAAGAAAAGGAAGAAGAGTGGTAAAGAAGAGCACGGGCAAGAAGAAAACAGCTGAAAATGTTAGTAATCAATCAATCAACAGGCGTTTATCGATATGTGTTGATTGGCTGATATCTAATCTTAAAGAGAAGACTGCTTCCTGCAGTCACATCAGAGAACTGGACATAAGACATGGAGGGGCTTTGTTGATGTTTATTCAGATATTTCAAAAAGTGAATCAAGATGTTGATCCTTTCAGGATGAAAACATGATGATTCTCTTTATGAACACATGAAGGTGGCAGAAAAACTAGTGGCACAAGGTAGAATTTTTGAACAAAAATTCCATTTTATCTATTCAGCAGTCAAGAGATTAGTACAGGTTAGGACACAGTGAATACTACTGAGAAGAGACAAAAGTATAGAAATGAAAGTATGTGCATGACACACTATGTAGAAATACAATATAAAGGCTAGTGTCATTACAAAGATGATTAATTCATTCAGTGCACAGAACCAGTACAACAACTGAGGAATCTCAAAATAAAATGAATCAGGTGATACGTGAAACAAGTGTAAAATGGCTTGTGGTCTTTCCTTGGGAGTCTACTGTATAGTTTTAAGCATCCAGGATGCTGCAGAGCACAGGGGGGCCCACATAATAGTCTGATGTTGCTAATGTCATAAAAGTAGATATAATTATCTCAAACAATAGTTAAACCACATGATGGGTTTGTATGAGGTCAGTTTACAACTCTGTTAGTAGCCTTTTAGCCTTTACCTTTTCTTCATGTATGTCTCTAACATTACGAAAGTGTTGAAGTAAGGAGGCAAACAAAAAAATAATCAATGACTGATTAGCTGGTATTGAGTCAGGCTGGTTGACGATCCAAACAGTTGTTTGGGTAGACGAATGAACCCACAGCTTGGCAGAATGGATTGTTAGGTTTCCCTCTTCCCCTGCCAGTTCTCATTTCCCACCGGTAGCCTCTTAGCTGACCACATGAATTAATTTTAGCTACCAGCCTCTGTCATTGGCCAAAGTAGCAGCTGGGTTTGGCAAAGATACAACCTCTGTTGGTCTCTTGAAGTATGTAATTTGTCTTTTAATCTGCTCCAGTAACAAGGATGTTGACCCAACACTAAATCCACTCTGTAAGATGCTCCATCTTATCCTACTGACAGCAGTAAATCAGAGTACAGATGAAAAAGGGAAAGATGAGCTCTGAAGTTCTCTAGTGTTCTAGTTAAAATCAACCCGGGGTATTATATGAAGTACATAATTTAAAAAACGCTTTGGTGGCAGTATTATTTTTTTATGATCTATGGGTACCTTGGCCAAACAAAATATATCATAAGTTATGACGCGCTCCATGTACAGCAGAAGTGACGCAATCGTAGACATCACTGTGAATCCGTATCAGCGCCATTATATAAACATACAGCAAGCGACACCATAACAAGCCAACATTATTGCATTTATTTAAATTTAAATTGAAATTAAAAAAAAATATGTATCATCAAATCATCTCAACTCATGTCATCATCATCATCATCATCATCATCAGATATGGAAGAGGAGTTCCCTGTGAACCCAGCTGGGGGAGAAATTATCCCCGTGTAATTACCACCCGATGCTATAACTGCATTATAACTGCAAACTATACAAGCCATTATATGATACCAATCAAGGAGATAACCCCCCAAAATCTGAGGTAATTGGTGTAAACTAGTAACAAGCCCTGAGGTAAACAAACCCAATCAATTGACCTGTCTATCACTTTTGATATTATTCACTTTTTGCAAGTGCCATAATCGCATGATAACATTTACACAATACCTCCAGTAGCTCCAGAAATAAGTTAATTATCCACTAAGCCTTGGGAATTCAGAATAAATACTATGGGTTGTCCGAAAATGATCGTACCTCCAAATCTCTTTCCAAATCACCCGGGGTGAAGTGCTCATGGCAGATTCTTGGATCTTTGGTCATTTTGACCCTTTTTAACCTTTGCTTTCCATTGCCCTCCAATATTCCCAGAAGATATTTTGAAGATAGATAGGTTCTTTGTGTCCAACTCCTGTGGTGTTGGAACCTCCATTCACCTCACAGGTAACATGATTTTACCAGATGTATCACTTCATTGATCGTATTATGCTGTAATGGCTACGCTGACTGATGAAGAGACGGGTTTTGTCGATGACTCAAGACCCCAAATGACGTTGCTGCTACAGCACAGATTTTACGGGTTCCTGACACCAAGGATGATGCCAGACATCAGCAATTTGTTTATTTTTATTTTTTCATAATGATAAACAAAATATATATTACTTTACAATGACTTTCCTGTTCCTTTAATGTTAGTCCATGAATAAATTCTGCAGCTGCTCAATATCCAGAAGTTCCACTGTCCTGCTTCCTGGAATCAGTGAAGTGAAAATCTGGAAGATTGCAAACAGCAGTACTATCCGCTCTACCAGGCTGCAAAATATGAGTGAACATATTTATTCAGCAGCATTTTGATGGTTATAAACCTTTATGAATTTCACAAACAGGTGCAGAAAGCTGCATAAAAAATAAAATGACAACAAATCTAAACGTGTTTCTGGTTCAGAAGGCAGTTAGCAGTCATTAAAATACTTTATTTGGATGATCCATTTGATGACAGACTCTCAAGTTAAATCTGACATAAGTACATGTTTTATTCATGCTGTGCCCATATTGTGATTACATCATAATATCCACATTGTATAACCTGTTAAGCTAGCTGGCTTGTCATGAGGCCCAGGCAGTAGCATTACTCTAGAAAACTGATCCAGAACTGATACAACATGTAAAGTGATGGTGGTATGACAGATGGAGATGTGCGGTTGTTGAAGATTGGTGTCAGAAATAGAAATTCACACATGATACAGGTATGTAGTAATATGGACCACCAGAGAGGAGGTGAGGAAATAAGAGAAATGAGCTGTCTCATTGGTAGATAAAGAGGAAGAAGAACTCTGAAGTATGAGTATGATGGTGGAAGAAATTAAAAGAGATGGAAAAATAAGAGGGAAAAGGTGAACACAAGAAGAGGAATAAAGTCAGGAAAAAACCCTCCTACTGTCCTGTCTCTAGATAATGGGATTCAGGGAGCGAAGGGCAGATTTGTTTCTGCTCCATGACCCGGCCAAAAAGGCAAACCGAAGCAGAGCAGTAGAGCATCACTGCCGAAAATTGACGAGTAGGGCAAATAATAGAGTCGGACACAACAGAAAAAGAAGTTGAAACTAATCTGAATACAGTAAGTGCTAAAAAGCGCTCTGCATTCTGCCCGACGACAGATGATACCTGCTTGCACACAAAGACACAAACAGAGGCTGTGTATTTCCCATCTATCTGTCCATTTTCTATAAGCTGCTCTGCATTTATATTGTTTCTGCTGCATGAATGGTCTTGGGGGAGGAGGGGGGGTACGGATAAGAGTATTTCACTGACATTCAAAACATATCCACAACAGCAGCAGCTCTACAGCTGGCCGCAAAAACAATTCTAGCACACTTTAACATTTATACTGGCATATAAACAAAGGGAGATGGGCCACCCAAAAATACTCAATCTGTTTTCTATGTTACATTGACAATGTTAAAGAACAATAAATCAAGGGTTTTCAATCAGTTTGATCAAGTCTATAATTTTCATTAAGGTAGAAGTAAAGAACCAGAGACACTTGATGATCAAGGCCTCTATCAAATCATATTGTAGACAGAAAATGACACACAGATGAGATTTGTTTCAGCCACAAGTAAAACAAACAAACATGTAACATGATCCTAACACCTTATCATGAAGCGAAGCTCCCCCACCCACCCATCCATCCATCCATCCATCCATCCATCCATCCATCCATCCATCCATCCATCCATCCATCCATCCATCCATCCATCCATCCATCCACCCATCCATCCATCCATCCATCCATCCATCCATCCATCCATCCATCTTCAATCACTTATCCGGGGCCGGATCGCGTGGGAAACAGTCTCAGTGACTGAGCTCCTCACCCTATCTCTAAAGGTGCGCCCCCCCACTCTACGGAGGAAACTCATTTCAGCCGCTTGTATCCAGAATCTTGTCCTTTCGTTCACGACCCAAAGCTCATGACCATAGGTGAGAGTAGGAACGTAGATTGACCGGTAAATCCAGAGATTCGTCTTGCGACTCAGCTCCTTCTTCACCACCACAGACCTACAGCGACTGCATCACTGCAGAAGCTGCACCGATCCGTCTGTCAATCTCACGTTCCATCCTTCCCTCACTCGTGAACAAGACTCCAAGATACTTAAACCCCCCCACTTGGGGCAAGGACGCTCCACCGACCTGAAGAGGGCACACCACCCTTTTCCGAGAACCATGGCCTCGGATTTAGAGGTGCTGATCCTCATCCCAATCACGTCCCAGTGCAGCTGAAGGTCCAGGTTTGATGAGGCCAACAGGACAACATCGTCTGCAAAAAGCAGAGATGAGATTCTTTGGTCCCCAAACCGGACCCCCTCCGGATCCTGGCTGCACCTAGAAATTCTGTCCATAAAGATCATGAACAGAACCGGTGATAGAGGGCAGCCCTGCTGGAGTCCAACATGCACCTGGAACAGGTCTGACTTACTGCTGGTAACGCAAACCAAGTTCTGGCTTCGGTCATACAGGGACCGGACAGCCCTCAGGAAAAGGGCCCCGGACCCCATGCTCCTGAAGCACTCCCCACAAGAGGGACACGATCGAATCAAATCAAATCAAACTTTATTTATATAGCACTTTTCATACATAAAAAATGCAACTCAAATTGCTTCACAAGATAAAACGCGATAAAATAATGAAACATACAACAAAAACAAGTGACACATACCCCCCCCCCCCCACACACACACACACAAACATCTGCACACAGTCACATACAGTAAGCAGACTGTTAACATGCCTTCTCCAGATCCACAAAACACATGTGGACTGGTTGGGCAAACTCCCATGAACCCCCCAGCACTCGATGGAGAGTGTAGAGCTGGTCCAGTGTTCCACGACCGGGACCCAAACCGCATTGTTCCTCTTGAATCTGTGGTTGGACTATCGGTCTAATCCTCCTCTCCAGTACCCTGGAATAGACTTTCCCCGGGAGGCTGAGGAGTGTGACCCCCCTATGGTTGGAACACACCCTCTGGTTTAGTTTAACTTAGCTTATCTGGACATGCTATTTGATAACTTTTGTTCGTAATAGAGATCAAGTAACTTCAGTGAATATCTAACAGAGCTGTTAATGATTCTTGATTCTGGATTTTTGAGGGACGTAACGTCAGCATAAATGTATTTAGAAATTGAATGAGTAAAATAAAATGTCTCAAACATTTGGAACTGGTTCTGGGTGTCTGCATTGTTTCCTCATCTGAATTGATCATCTGGTCGTGGTTGTGGTGTCAGTTAATGAGAAACTTTATTGATTTTAAAAAGTTTGAATTTACCATCGACAATATCGGAATTTAGTGGATGTGAGTAAATGTTTCGGTTTACTTTCAGAACATTAGATAATCAGCAAAATGAAAAGAGCTTGTAATATGCAGAATATTATGTTGTTAATTGTTATACGCTAACCAGATGAGACAGCTTAGTGACTTTGAGAATCAGTCAGGTAGAGTAATGAAAATGTTGTAAAACTTCAGTATTTAAAGTATTTAAAAATAAACGATTATAGTGGAAAGTGTTTTCTCTGAAGTACGCTAGCAAATCCATCCAGCCATCCATCTTCTGCACCTTTTTATCCGCTGTGGCGGGTCACAGGGAGCTGGAGCCTATTCCTGCTGACTTAGGGCGCGAGGCGGGGGAAACTCTGGGAACAACTCAGCCTATCTCCAGTTTTGCTCCTGGTTGAGCTTTAAAGTCGACTGATGAACGAAAGACTTTTTTAGTCTAACCTTCTTGAAAGGCGGTACCTTGTATCTCCTTCCTGAGGGCAATAATTGTATTTAACTTAACACATGAAACTAATATTACATGCCTGAAAACTACTACATTGTGACCAGTGGTTTGTAATAAGATCTAGTACAACCCAACAGACTGTTCCATATAGTCAGATAGAGGGGAGGGGGCCATAATAAGACCAATAGCTGGATTTCTTTATTGCTCCTGAGACACAGTGTCATATGGAATGTGTGCTTTCTCATATGTTGTGATGGCTTTGTGTGCGTTTAGTTATAAAGCTGCTCATGACGGTGTGTGTGTGTGTGTGTGTGTGTGTGTGTGTGTGTGTGTGTGTGTGTGTGTGTGTGTGTGTGTGTGTGTGTGTGTGTGTGTGTGTGTGTATATATATATATAATGTTCAGTAAAAGCTCTTTATTACAGTGCAGTAATTCCAGGTGTCTTTCTGGAGGTGTGTAAATCAGCTCAGATGTCATTACTGTAAAAGCAGGACATAAAGGTCTGACATGCAACTTTAAAACTGTCCTCTCCAAAAAAAAACAAAAACAACAACAACAAGCAAACAGAAACACAGCCAGTCTTAAGCAGACTAAAGTGACCTTAGAGAGCTGACGCTCTGGTGAATCAGAAATAACCAGCAGGTCTCTGATAGGAGTTCCCTGTAACATGTAAACACACACATCAGAGTGGAAAGAATAAACTATATATATGTGCAAAGGGTCATCATAAGATGAACCGAGATTCCAGTTGCATCAGACTGACGATGCCCCCCCCCCCCCTCCCCTGTAATGTGTAGTAAAGCTGTTCAGGGATGTTAATGAAAGCTGATGGATGTAATATTTGGTGATATGGATGCTGCCATGAATGATTCCTGTGAGTGAATCCCAGCAAGACACAAGAGACCATTAGAGATGACATGATCAGTGATGCTCCGTCTCCTCAGACCTGGTGGCGTACCTCAGTCATATCAATAGGTTTAAAGAATTGTAGATACCAACTGAGAATTGCTAATACATCTGATAGCATCTGTTCATCTTCCTCACAAGGGCAAATCAAATTTGCTTTTTACGTTAGATAGTAAAATATAAATAGCACATTAATTATTCAATTTTGGCCAAGATGTTCCTTGTCAGTTTTCTCTGACCTTTGAACTTTAAGTTCTAGGAATTCTGTCCTTAATGTCAAGCAAAAATTCCTTTGAGGTGTCAGAATTATATAGAAAAAGATGGCAGGTCCAGTTCATCTGGATCTGAAGCATAAGAACCAATGACATTGTGGTTTGTGCTGCTGGGACTGGATGCCGTTTAGAGTAATTATGAAACTAACATCAGTACTCTAGTGGCATTGTTGCTGCTGCAGCCAATTACATGTAGGACTGACACAGTAATTACATTTCAGCTGACTTTGCAAGAAAGAAACTGTGATTAACAATTAATGCACTGCTCATTTTATCCCATCATGAAATAGCAAGTCTAACATTCACAGTTGAATAATAAAAAATACTGTACATCTTATATGGAGAGGAAAAAAACATTTCTTGGCACTCTTATGGTTTTATTGAGTTTCCCATCTAAAAGTATTACTAGCCAGTCAACTGGATCACTTTGTGAAAGTCACCCACAGAACCACTAGGTTCTGGACCCAGAACTTGGTGGATCTGTGGATGGTTTCATGGACTTGTGGTATCAGCAGTTTGACGGCTACAATACGCACGGAAATTTAATGCCTAGCCTAGAAGTTGTCCAGTGCCCTCTCCTGTGGCTCACAGCCAAGGCATCCACAATGTTCACTTCCAGTACTTTCTGGTCACATTTTTAAACAGTCAGTGGTTGTAAAACTGATTTTATTCTCCAATCACAATAAGCGCCACTAGCTGACATTATTAATGATTACCAGAAAAATCCACACCATGTAATAATGATGGAGATGAGACATTTCTGTTTCAGCCAGCTGTTTTACAGAGTCATTATGAGACTATTTCTTATGCTACAATAAGATTGCACTGATATTTCGGTGTCTGATCAAAAGGATCCATTTCCTGGAAGCTTGGAGGGATCAGAGGGCGTTTTAGCAGTGTTACCTGTAGTTCAGAGATTTTGCTTTAAGCCACAGGAGTGACTTAAAGAATTAAGACAAACTCCTCAGTGATCTTCACTGTCAGATGTCGCAGACTGTATGACTAAATTCAACCGTCTTTATCTCATTCATCATGCTTTTGCCACAGACATGAGGCTCAGTTTTTGAGCAGATGTTCTGCCTTCATTGCTTATGTCATTCTGCATTTGAATACCTCATGTTTTGAATAATTATACTTCTGAAGGCAAGATAAAAATGGAACATAGCAGAGAGTTTGACTTCTTAGAGTTGCCTAAAGCTTTACAGGTGTGATAAACATAAAGACCAGACAGTACACCGGAAAACAGGAAAAATATGAGATGCATCTTTCGATACCAACTGATTTTTGATGTAAAATGAATTTGACAGCACAGGTAGTCCTCAACATACGAACATAACTGGTTGCAAGAGCTTGAACGCTATAATTACCATTTGAGGTCATTTTAATGTCACTACTACTCTAAATATGAAAGTACTATTACCTAAGAAACAAATACAAGACAAGAAAACAACGCATAATACAATAAAATACAGGTTGATTCAAGTTAAGTTGTTCTCGATTATACATCAGGTTTCGAAAAAAATACTATACTGTACATAAAAATGTCAGGTTTACATCATTTCACTCGAATAAATGACTGTTGGCCACAAAATATTGGATTCTTACAATCACTTGAAAACCTCTAAAAGCACATAACATGGGGCCTGCTCCAGTGAGGGTTGTGGTAGATATTCAGGAAAATAGTGGTGGCACGCGTTCGTTCAAAACTGTGAATGTTCGTAAGTTGAATGTTCATAAGTTGAGGACTACCTACATTTTACATATCACTACCTTGTGACTGTCTTTGGACTTTGAAACACACAGATGGTTTTATGGGGTTTTTTATATTGTTTGGTGGCATCCCCAGTAGATAGAGCAATGTTGTGCGCTGACACGTTCATGACTTTGAGTTCACAATTTGTTTATTTGAAATATTATATACCATAATGATTACCTAGAGGAAATCAATGTCACACTCTAGTGTTAGTAATTCACACATGCATATATTAGTGTGTTGCAGGCCCTGAAGACACACGCACAGGGGGCCTATTAGCCCTACAAACGTAATAAAGAATTGCCGTTTTAAATGTAATAATCCCAAAAACGTAATACCTAATTTCCCACAAACATAATAAATATTACGTTTGTGGGGCTAACAGGGCCTGTAGGCATGCAGGGGGTGGTAGAGTGGCGGGCAGCTCCTTTGTGGTGCGCCCAAATGAGCAACTTGTAGTGGGGGTGGCGCCTCGCTCGCTCAAGGGTGCCTCGGCAGTGCTCCAGAAGTGAGCTGACACCTCCTTCTGTCAGCTCACACTCCGGGTGTTTTTTGGGGGGGAGCGGGAGCAGGCATCGAACCGCTGATCTCGGATCTCGGACGAGCCGCTGTACTGCTGAGCCGCTGCAGACCCATCATGAAATTATGAAACATTTACAACCAAACCTACTGAATGCATTATTTCCATCACGGTGACTCATTGTTGATAATCCTGCAAATGAAAGAGGAGCTGCTGACATCCAGAAATAATCCATGAGCTGCAAATAGAATGTAATTATCCTTTCTGCTGTAAACAAACACATGTATGCAGTCTGCTGGAATCCAGGAATTAGACCTTACCCAAGTATGGTCCCCTCTCTGCGTGTCACATAGTGATTCTTTCATGTCAGTTTTTTCCTCAGTTGTGACAAATGTAATATCTCCTACCACTCAGTCCTGACTCCCACCCTCCATGGCTCCATCCACTGAGAGGGCGGGTCTGTGTTACAGACCCGTTGATCTCACCCACACATATGAGGGTATCCTCATCATTAGAGAGATGCACCGCAGTAACATTAACACCCTGAGAACAAGACTGGGCTTGGACAAATGTGAACAAGCTCTACAACAGTCATTAAGCGATCACACCCCGCCCTGTCTGAACAGGAACAACAACACATCCATATGCAGGAATTATCTGCTGAGCTGCAGCTATCCAAGGATTACTCATCGCCCTGTAAACGATCATGGGATGTGATGAATAGACCACCAGAAATAAAGAGAGCTACTGAACTGTGTCCGATTTGAAAATAAATACAAACAACAGCATTCCTGCAGTTCCCGATGTCGAGTCAAAGTCAGAGCGACCCCTGACGGTACGATCACCACCGTCAAACACGTTTGGAGAAGTTTTGTGGAGCGTTTCACCCCTACAACAACCATACACTCTCACATACATGCATACATGTTCTCTCATGTTTGAAACCAGTCATTTCCTCAACCATTGTAAGGTTTGAACAACATGATTGAACTAACACACGTTGTGGTTCATCCACGTATTTCCTCTTTCTTCACCCTCCTGGTGAGTCATGATGAAGGGTCTGAGGAGAAGGTGCTTCGTCACAAAAGGGATCGATGCTAGAAGTGACAGCACACAGCCATAAACACACACACACACACACACACACACACACACACACACACACACACACATACACACAGCCTTCTACTTTCTCCAGTCAATAGAATCTAACGTCACAGAAACATCAGCACTATCACAGAAGGGAAGACCTCTTCCTCTCTTCTCAGTGGAGTCTCTTGTTTTATGGTAAAAAGAATTAGTCATCATGAAACCATCATTATTGAGAGCTGGGCAAGGAGACACCAGACCAAAGCAGTGCCAAACCATCTGTCGAAGGAATAATAAAAAAATGGTACAGGGAATCTTTCATTGGCCTCGGCTGTGGAGAGAACCCGATCGTTATTTCTAAGTTTAATCACATTCTAGTAATGAGACTCTCGTCCTGATTCGCTTTGCTTCATTTGTTGCTCTGCACTAAGGTTTTACCCAACATGCAGCAGGCAGTTTAAAAGACATCCTTTGTTCCTGGTATGTTTTTAAAGTAAAAAGACAGTAATAGAACAGTAAGAAATTATAAGTAGTTTGGGATGACAAGAATATGTTAGATGCAAGATGAGACATTAGTATGCTCAGATGATACAGTAATAATTACATTGTGAAGTACTGTTTTGACTTGTATTGAGTACATTTGTAGGTCCAGCCTTTAGACTGTAGAGTCACCTTGTATTGTGATCAATTCAACACACACTGGTCTAATTATCATGTTGTTCAATCAGCGACTGATGATGTTATGTTTGTCCGGTAGATTGTTCAGCGCTATCAGGATCAAACGGATACTAATACTGACTGAAACAAAGTTGTTAATAATAGTTTATGGGAGTAATTTTGTCTTTTGTCTTTGGTCGACTGCGGTTGTGGTAAAGTGCTCAACAAATAAAGTTTGGATTGGATTGGATTGGATTTAATCTTTAATGTTAAAAGAAAAATTGGTATTTTTTTAGTGCAGCGGTACCTCTACTTACGAATGTCTTTACATACGAAATTTTCTACTTACGAAACGTCTCAACAGGAAAATATTGTCTCTAGTTACGAAAGAAATTTCGAGTTACAAAACGTAAAAATACAGTATGGGCTGATACTCGCAGCTCCCACAGGTTCCTGAACGCAACATTCTCATAGCTGCTCTGCCATTGGCTATTACCTAGCATCTTCCTGGCATCCCATTGGCTAAGAGGGACCTCTGTGTGTAGACTGGTGTAGATAGGTGTCTATGCAGCGTCCTCGTCATTTGGCCCTCGACCCATGAGGTGTTCTGATAGTTTTACGTAAATATATTAACTTTTAGAGTATTCACTATGGACCCCAAGAAAGTGACGGAGAAAAGAGGAAAAGAAAAGATGAAAAAAATTTTTTTTGTCCGTACAAACAAATCAAGAGATGATAGAAAAGCCTGAAAAAGGGATGCGTTTGGTTGATCTCACCAAAGAATATGGCCGTAATGCATCTACAATCACCACGTTATTAAAACTAAAGGAAGTTTAAGGAGTTTAAGGCGTCGTGTGGGTGGTTGGAGAAGTTCAGAAGGAGGACTGGAATTCACTCTGTTGTTCATGGTGGGGCAAGAGGGCATGAACCAAAGAGGGCAAAAAACAATGAGGACAGCAGTTAAAAGGTGAATGACCGACATTTTTATTCTTTATTCCTTGTTTTTTACATTATGCACAACTCTCATTTAATGTGTAATAATCTAATCATAACATGTATTTGTTACATGTTTTGATGTATTTTTATGCTTTATAAAACATTTATGTCTGAATTTTGGGGGGCTTGGAACGGATTAGGGCATTTGCGTGGAAAACGCGTCTCTACTTACAAAATTTCTTCCAGAACCAATTTCATAAGTAGAGGTACCGCTGTAGTTTGGGAAGACAAGAATCTGTTAGATACAAGATGAGCATTTGTATGCTTAGATCATACAATAATAATTGCATTTTGAAATACTGTATTGACTTGTATTGAGTACATTTGTAGGTCCAGCCTTTAGACTGTAGAGTCACCTTGTATTGTGATCAATTCAACGCACACTGGTCTAATTATCATGTTGTTCAATCAGCGACTGATGATGTTATGTTTGTTGGGTAGATTGTTCAGCGCTATCAGGATCAAACGGATACTAATACTGACTGAAAAAAATGTGTAAATAATAGTCTATGGGAGTAATTTTGTTTTTGATCTTTAATGTTAAAAGAAAAGTGGTATTTTTTTTAGTATATTGTATAGTCGCATTTGTCTTGTTTAGTACATTCTTAAATTCCTATCCACCAAACAAGGCATCATATTTAACACACTCTGTTCTCTATAAAAAATATTTTCTGCACTTAATATGAATCTCAAAGTATCTGCCTCTCTCTATATAACTCCTGACTGGATTTCATAAAATTTCCTACTACTTGCTAGCTTTGAAGAGGTTTTGAGCATCGCTGTATCGCCACTTTCTGCTCAATCTGAATTGAAATGACATTCAGCAGACAGACGCCGCTGTGTCTTCACATGTTTTGTTGTTTTGAAGGCGAGTGAGGAAAGTAAGACCAGCAGCAAGCTGTCACCAAAGCACGTCCATCAGGAGACAGAAGGCCATGGTGAAGAGGGAAGATGAGACGGAAGAAAGAAAAGGTGGGTGCAAAGAAAGATAAGGGTAAAAAGATGGATGAAATAAAATAGACAGACGAAACCAGGTATTCATACACATGGTTGTTTCAGGGTCTTTGATTTGATAATCAGAATAATTTACTATTAATACTGAAATAAAACTAGGGCTGCTTTCAACAACATCTGGTGAGATCAAGTAAAATGCAGTAGTACATAATATAATACTCTCTGCTTCTTATATTTCTTCTGTGATTGTTTTAATTCAGGATTACATTAAAGGTTATTTCCAACCATGGCAGTCAACTCTACAAACCCATGGTATGCAACAAATGACAAATATAGCAACTGTCTGGAGGATGAGCCATAATATAAGGAAAAAGTTTATTATTAATGTTTATATGAATAACAGTAGGCATTAAATCGTGTGTACATCATGAACTCATATGTATTTATGTATAATGTATGTACTGATAAACCTACAAAATACATACATGTGTTTACATATACAGTATGTATAAACACAAATTTTATATATACATATCAAGAGTATGTCTGTTTGTATGCACATGCAGTATGTACTTACATAATTATGTCGGTATGAAAAAAATTTACATGTACATGTAAAAAATTATGGATTCTAGAGCATTAAGTGTAATAAAAACTAAAAAGTAAAATCAAATACATATCCATAAAATTTGATAGGTATATCTATAAGTAGGAAAAGTTACGAAGTAGGCCCATGTTAGTTTATATGACTTCATGTTTCTGGTTTATTCTGAAGTCTTCTGATCTTCTACTGATTTTCTTACTTTTGCTCTCGGGCAAAACACTTAATATGTATCATAACTGTCGGAAGCTCGACAATCTGTCTGGTTTTTTGGAGAGTATCTTTCTCTCATTCGGTCTTGTTTTTTTACAAACAGATATACATTATTGGTTTGAAACATAAGAAAAATTTTAAAAAAGGGTTGGCAGATTCTAAACTTTCTTCTGGGCCAAGCAAAGAAAGCGATTCATCTAAGCAGGAAGGAACAGGTTGAAGGTTCGTCTGACTGCAGTGCAGAAGACATTTTAAGAAGAAAGTGTCAAACAAGAATTAGAATGGATTTGAACTATTTCAGAGCTTTGAATGATTTAGACAGTTTTACAAACCTATGGTGTGTCAAGGGTGTCTTACGTTCTGTCTTGAGTGAAGAACTTGTGTTCAGTGTTTGGTTTAATTCACGTAATGTATATTTTGTTTATGTTCCAACATTTCATATAATGTGTTTTTAAAGTGTGAGTTCCTGTTTGCGCGAATGTCTCTTGGATTTTGTGTCAAACACGATTATCTAGTAATATAGACTTTATGAATAAAAGTGATTTTAAAACTCAAAATCTCTGACACACACACACACACACACACACACACACTCACACACACAAACACTCTTTCTCTCATCTGCTCTTTCCAGAATTGATGGAAGAAGAGAGGAGGCTACCATTACCATGACAACAGACAGATACTCCCACATCCCGACACACTCATGCTGTAGAGTGGAGGTATAGTATACTGTGTGTGTGTGTGTGTGTGTGTGTGCGTGCGTGCGTGTGTGTGTGTGTGTGTGTGTGTGTGTGTGTGTGTGTGTGTGTATGTGTGTGTGTGTGTCTGTGTGTGTGTGTGTGTGTGTGTGTGTGTGTGTGTGTCTCTGTTTGTCTGTCTGTGTGTGTGTCTGAATGTGACGGAGTAAAAGCATTTCACTGTGTGTGAAAGATAAGGTGCGTGTGTGTGTGTGTGTGTGTGTGTGTGTGTGTGTGTGTGTGTGTGTGTGTGTGTGTGTGTGTGTGTGTGTGTGTGTGTGTGTGTGTGTGTGTGTGATGAGTTTGCTAAGGTCAGGCACTCAGAGTGGAATACAAATCTGTCATGGCTGACACACTTCCTCCTCTCTCCCTCACTCACCATGCCCTTCGCTTGACCCCCCCCTCCCCTTCCTCCCCCTCTCTCCCCTTCCTCCCCCCTCTCTCTCTATCCATCCACATCCTCTATCTTTTCTCATCCTGCTTTAACAGGTTTGTGTTGGGCTATTTCATTCGTATCTCTTTTTATGATTTTTTTTATTCGGCCCTCACTTTCCTTCCACCCCGATCCATATCCTCCTTCTACATTTTCTCTTCCTGCAGACGGAAAATGATGCAGGAGGAATATTCCCTCATCTTTCTTTCCTTGTTGCAGATATCACCTTACGTTCATTAATCGCACTATAAAAATCGAGAAAGGAAAGAAAATGGAATAATAAGATTAACAATGTTGATACATTCTGGATGGATAATTACATCTGAGATATCTTTTTCCCCACAAAAGACTTCTCTTATTAGTCTTCTCTTATTTTCAGTCTTCTCTTTTTCCTTCCACTCATTTCCATGTAAGTTCTCCCCATTGTCCCTTCTTCTGGTTCAGAATCAAAATCACAAATCGTGCACTTTGCTCCCCAAAACCAACTCCAGAAAAATATGGTTGAGGTCACAAACACGACCGTTAACAAATGAATTTAGGATGGCTTGCCACAGAAATAAAACAATTTTCCTTACTTATGTTGTTTGACACTAGAAGTCTAGTATAGAACATTATGTCAGGAAAATGTAAATGAAAGTAATAAAGGAAAATGTCTTCATTGTCATTTCAGGCTGTGTGAGCGTTCACTTCATTTTTTTTTTAATCTTTAAAGACACATATTTATTAATGCATTTATTAATATGAAAATATTTTTTTATAAGGACAGCTAGAAGGGTCCTGAAAGGCAAGAAGAGAAAGAAACAACATCCATTGAACAACCTCAGGCTGGAACTCTGTTGAGGGAGAAAGTTTTCAAGAGACTTTCTTACAGTCCGGTGGATTGATTTAAACTGTCTTCGAGTGTCTACAAAAGCTCTATATAAATCTAATTATTTATTATTATAACATGATTGTTTAATTAATTAGCAAATAATTCTTGTGGTTCTGGTTTACGAATGAAGCCCAGGAACAGAAACTGCTGCTTTAGTAAATGCTACAACAAATTCCTCAGTTTATGGATGAGGTGTAAAGTTATAAATTTCTTTTATAAAGAAGTATTTTATGGAGCTTATTTATTTCCTCATTCTGGGAAAAATTAACTGGTGTGGATGTGTCATTTTAGTTATTGTTTAATTTAAATCAATCAACTGGTCACATGGAACACAGAACAGAGATACTCAAATAAATATCATTTTCTAAAATAGAAAAGGAGGAGGACTAAGTAAAACCAACAGAGAAAGGTTGATGTATTAAAGCTGCGCTCAGACTAGCAGCCAAAATCCAGTTTTTAGCCCATCAAGATTGAAACGGATGTCTCTTTAGTAGTCTGAACAGTCACATACCACATGAAGTCGATTTCAGGAGGTAGTTTCATATCACATGTGGACAGATGTGTCTCCGTCTGAACAGCTCTACACACACGATCGGTTTTGGCTACTGTGACGCCGCAAGAGCCGATGCACATTACGAAGCGTCGAGGACGCTTCTGCCCCGACATCATTGCTGTAGCAACCTGTCAGATCGGCCAATAATGTGGCCCAGTCTGAGCAGAGAAAGATCTCATTTGAACACTTGCTAAAAACAGTGTGGACGGTCAGCTCTAAAAATCGGGTTATGAAAGAAAATCTCATTGGAATCCGATTTACCGGCAGTTCCTAAAAGGAATAAAAAGAAAACAACAACAGAGCAACACAATTTTCTATAAGCCAAAGGTGTAAAAGTTTCATAACATGAGATATTTACAAGTAAAGATTTCTAAAAAAAAATTACCACCACTTTTCTTCCGTACAATGCCTTTAACACAGCAGTAAACAGATCCCACTATCAATTCATTGATGACAAGCTTATGTGCAGCAGCTCTATTTCCTACTTTGACGACCAGATCAATTGGATTTAACTTAAAAGCTGCATCATGTGGCTTTTTTGTGTGTTTTCCATCATAAGATGTGTGCATGATGTGCACAATGTGTGTTCAAAACACAATCAAATTATATTTTCCATGGTGCATCATCTCTTCCACATGTCTGTCTCACTCTTGCGCTTCCTCCCAGAGCCTGTAAAAAAATCTAATGATTACCTGCATCATTGCACAGGTTTCAAAGCAGGTGAAAAAGTAGCGGCTTATATTTTGTGTAAGCGGTAATTAAAACAAATATGTGCCTTGATGGAATAAATGCCCCCTATGGGGCCACCACCCACAGGGCAGACCGATAGGTTTAGGTGCGCTGTCATATGGGTCACCAGTTGGATCTAGTGGGGCTTATCTCCACGCATAGCCTCAGTTCTGGTACAAACTTCTGAACAGGGGTTGGACCTCCTTTTTTTCTGGAATTGCGTCAGGCATGAGGTGCAGGGTGGGTGTGGGGATACTCACCGCAATGGGGGGAGGGGTCTGCTTATTGTTTGTGCATATGCACCAAATACCAGCTCAGAGTGTTCAGCCTCCTTCGGGTTCCTAAATGGGATCCTTCAAGAGACTCCACTGTTCTCCTGGAGAACTTCAATGCACACGTTGGCAATGACAGAGACACCTGACCTTAATTGGAGGAAAGGCCTCCCTAATTTAAACCTGAGTGGTGTTATGTTGTTGGACTATGTGCCAGTCATGGATTGTCCATAACTAACACCATGCATGTTCGAATTCAAGGATGCTCATAAGTGTACCTGGTACCAGAGCACCTTATGTCAGAGGTCAATGATCGATCTTGTGATTGTATCACCTGACCTTAGACCATGTGTTTTGGACACTCGGGTGAAGAGAGGGGCAGAGCTGTCACCTGATCACCGTCTGATAATGTGTTGCGTCCATTTGTGGGAGAAGCCTCTGGATAGACCTGGTAAACAAAAACTAATATTGCGGGTGAACTGGGAACGTCTGGAGGAAAACTGTCTGTGAGGCCTTCAACTTCCACCTCCAAGGAGCTTGTCTTGCATCCTTCTGGAGGCTACGGGACATCGAACCTGAATGGTCGATGTTCAAAGCTTCCATTGCTGAAGCTGCAGCTGAGAGCTGTGGCCTCAAGGTCTTGGGTGCCTCAAGGGGCGGTAACCCTCGAACACCGTGGAGGACTCCAATGGTCAAGGAAGCTGTCTGACTGAAGAAGGAGGTCTTCAAGGGCATGTTGTTCCTAGGGATTCCTGAGACAATTGCAGGGTACTGACAGGTCAGAAGGACTGCAGCCTTGGCTGTGATGGACTTTTGGATACTAGGAAAATTGTTCTGGAAGACTGTCCAACACCTCAGGTGGGGGAACCATCCAAGCTGTGTGCAGGAAGGATGAAACACTGTAGAATACAACTAAGGATGGTTTTGGTCGATGGAGGAACACTTTGAGGAATTCCTAAATCCAACTGCCCCAACTGACTGGCCCTCTATATCGGAGGTAGAGCTGGAAGATGATCGGAGATTCAAATCAATCATTCTGGGCCAAGTCACCGAGATGGTTAAACAAGTTCACAGTGGAAAGCCCCGGGTGTTGACGAGATTCGCCCTGAAATGCTGAAGGCTCTGGGTGTTGATGGGCTGTCATGGCTGGCATGCCTCTTTAACATTGCGTGGAAATCTGGGACAGTAGAGTGACAGCCTGGATTGGTGGTTCCTCTTTTTAAAAATGGGGACCAGTGGGTATGTGCCAACTACAGGGGCATCACACTCCTCAAAAGTTACTCCTAAGTGCTGGAAAGGGGGCTCTGGCCCATTGCTGTACCTCGCATTAATGAAGAACAATGTGGATACCGTTCGGGTCGTGGAACGACGGACCAACTCTTCTCTTGCAGGGGTCCTGGAGGTGACTTGGGAGTATGCTCATTCAGTCTACATGTGTTTTGTGGACTTGGAAAAGGCATATGATAGGGTCTTCATGGATATACTGTAGGAAGTACTGCAGGAGTACAGGGTCAGGGGGGCTCTCTTCACCACCATCCAATCCCTGTACCCTCAAAGTGAGAGTTGTGTTGTGTAAGTCAGACTTGCTGAAAATAGATGTTGGCTTTCATCAGGGTTGCGCTTTGTCACCAATTGTGTTTGTGATTTTCATGGACAGGACATTGAGGCGTAGTTGTGATGAGGAGGCTTTACAGTTTGGTGGGCGGAGGATTACATTGTTCCTTTTTGCAGACAATGTAGTCCTGTTTGTATCATCGGCCTTTGACCTGCAGCGCTCACTGGTCCGGTTTGCAGCTGAATGTGAAGCTCTGGGGATGAGAATCAGCACCTCCAAATTTGAGGCCATGGCTCTTGGCAGGAAACATGTGGACTGCCTTCTTCAAGTGGGGAATGAAGTCGTTCCCCAAGTGAAAGATTCTAAGTATCTCAGAGTCTTGTTCATGAGTGAGGGAACAATGGAACATGAGACTGGATGAAGAATTGGGGCAGCAGGAGCGATATTGTAGTCGCTTTACTGCACTACTGCAACAAAGAAATTCTTAGAAATTCTGTTGTTAGCAAATTCTTTGCATGGCTACATCCTGGATGGATGACTTTTTTTTAGTTTTACTGAACATTCAGCTGTGCTGTGCTTGAAATATCCCATTATTTTACTGCTCTAGGATGAAGCACCAACAAAGTGGTCATCACACAGAGTCACTGTGTTTAACCTTTTTATTGTGATTGTTCCACAAGGCATCTGCTCCTTGCTGCCACCATCATATTGTGTGTGACTTCTTGTGCTTCAGTGGAACAGCAGCTCATTACCGCAAATTGTGCACAACTTTTACTTTCTCCATCTTCCAAATGGAAGCTTTTCTAAAACGACTCTTACCACTCTGTACACTGGGGGACATCCCTTCATTGTGTTATCTGGGTTTAACACTGACTGGTGAATACATATGCACTGGGAGACATTAGGGTCAAACATAATTGAATGAGCGTGTGTGATACAGGGGCCTGTACTCACAAATATACGTATATGTATGCATGCGTTTGTGATCAGTAGCTAGAGTGTGCGTTCTTAATTTCCCTTCGGGGATCAAACCAGTATATAAAATTTAAAAAATTAAATTGATAATTAAACTCGTGATGTCCTCTAGTTCATTACAAACAATGAAAGTTCATCAATTGAGAGCTAGTACAAATCTTATTCTTAACAAATACCTAATTTTAATCCAAACTATCACTTCTTTGCATAAACCTTAAGGATAATTAAATCATTAAATCTAAATTTATGGCGCCCCTGCTAATCGTTTCTTTTCCCTCTTTTTTGTTTAAAATGAGTTCTTACTATTGGCTTTATTTCAAACTCCTGCTCTCATATGATGGAACTGTTATTGATTAATGACAAAGAATACTGTCATTGATTTGTAAGTAGACATTATTGAACAGAACAAATTCAGCCTCCAAGGAACCCATTATCACAAACCAACCAATTACAATTCCAGTAGAGTATTCCATAATCTGTGTTTTGTAATTGGTGTAGAGACAAATGAATCAGTCCAACAAAAATCCAACTGTTAAATCATTGTGAAACGATTCAATCAACTAAAACGATTAAACAAAATGAGCCTGGAAGAGATAAATGCAGTGAAAACACCTCAGCTGATGACAGCGTGCTATCGAGCAAAAAGACAGGAGGGTGGTTTTCATCCGGCTGACAAAAGGAGGATAAAACACCCTGTGAGGTCCAATAAAAACATAATCATATTCAGTGGAAAGACAGCAGGCTGACAAGCTGCTGCACAGGAAACCAAGAGGTTGAGCCACTCAGAGGGATAAAGTGAGAAGTTAGACCAAAAAAAAAAAACCACAAACTACGACGAACAAGAGGGAATGGCAGAAACAATTATAAAGCAAAGAAACCAATTAGTGAAATAAAAAAGGGAACCCAAGGTAATGAATGTAGAAGGAAATTGTAGGGTATAAGGATTAAACCAAAAGATGCAAAGGAGTAAGGAAGAAAACACGTCGAGTAAAGAAAGAATGAACGGGTTAAGAAGAATCAGTTACAAGTGTAATAATTACGGATAATCACCATGGAGAATAAATATTGTTATGCAGCTAAAGGGAAGGGTTGGGCCGAAGGCAGAAGTAAAACCAAGGAGAACAAAGTACTCTACGAGACAACAATAAAAAAAAAACCTATATAAGAGATTCAAATGGGGGATAGAATGAAGGATAAAAGAGGGGTTCAAGACAAGGACAAGATGAAACTTAGGGGTTAAATCCTGATCCATCTCAGTGATTTAATCCAGACCAGGATTTGAGACCCTGCATTGCAGAGCAGAGAGGACTGAGGAGACTGTAAAGCAGAAAGAGAGCAGTAGGGACAATGACTTTCACATGGACAACTAATGCAGACACGTCCACTTCTCTGTGCTGCACTGTGAGTCACTCACTTCACTTCTCCTTCAGTCACAGCACCTTTTGTCACCAGTTAGCTGGTGCTAAAGGCAGAGGCCTCCACATGTTGGCCTTCCACTGGTTATAGTGGTTATAGTCGGTTGTTACCTTGTACAGCATCCATTGTAGTGTCAAATATTTCAGACTCTAGTAATGCAAAAAAGCCTTTCAGCCTACTCTGCCAGCTGTTTTGGTCTGATAACTCTGCTCAACCTTGTTGACCTGTGCTGAAGATTAAATGCGATATACCTAAATGCTATATACATATACCTACTTAGCTCTCTAACGTCCATCTGCCAACATTTTCATATCACAACCAACTAAGTAACCAACAGACACAAAATATAATTTCCTTGGTGGACATAATAATAATCTGTTCCTTAAGAAATATAAATGAATTTTCTTACTAACTAAAAAAAAATTATTAGTGAGTTGACAGGAAAGAAAAGAAGCTATTCCTGTATTGTGGTTTGAGTCTTCAGCATTCTGCATCGGTCGCCCGCCCCAACCTTCCCCTTCTTGCAGCCATTCGTTCAGCCAAAGAAAGGTGATGCTGACATAAAAGATCAAACACGCATGTAGATTACATATGGATTATTGGATTATATTAAAAGGGTTAGGTCATCTCTAGGGCTGCATGAGAACAGAATGGACCACGGAGTGAAAGTTGGATTTACAATCATCGGGTGCACACAACAGCATTGAAAAGATGTGATAATGGTGTGTGTGTGTGTGTGTGTGTGTGTGTGTGTGTGTGTGTGTGTGTGTGTGTGTGTGTGTGTGTGTGTGTGTGTGCGTGTGTAAGAGAGACAAAGAAAGAGAGAGAGCAAGATTGAGGAGTCACTCGGAGGATCAAGGGGCACGGTCAAGGGTAACAATGTGGTATGCCAACAATTCCACCCACAGACACACACCTGCCGCGATTTCTCATGGGAAAGTGTGATTGGCCGATGTCATGCTGCTGGGATGGCAGGTTCCCGTGGTGATGGTAAATCATCGATAACACCAACCATGTCACCTTCTTAATGTGTGTGTGTGTGTGTATGTGTAGCCATCTGTGCTCCTGGCTCAAGTGGGACACAAATACTGAGCAGTGATTAAAGAAAAAGAAGGAAAGCAAGTAGGTAAGAAAGCTTAAAAGCATGTTCATTCACAAAAATTAAATGTGTAGTCTTAACAATCGGACAAACATAGAGAAAAAGAGTTTCACAGAAGAATAAGAATAAAGAATAGAGAAAAAACTAAACCGAACCAACCAATGACCGAACACAAGCTTCCCACTGGACACAGAACACACTACATCTTTCACACACCACAAGTTCTGAAAGTCTTCGTATCATTCATGTCACTGTAATAACTGAAGTTGTTTTCAATTCTTATTTGAAGCATTCTTTTTCAAATGACCTCCACATGACAGCTGCGCAAGCCTTAAACTTTTTTTTTACAGCTCTAGTAGATTGCCAATTTTTGTCTGACCCAGGAGGAAATTTAAAACCTGCCACTCCACTGATCTACCACTTCTCAGATTTTTCCTGCAGTTAAAAGGAAGAGAAAGATAAGAGAACGATTCTCCATAAATCAGGAACAGATTTTCAACTTCTAACAGGCCAGGAAACACTGAAAAACAGTTTCTCTGTGAGAATACAACAGTTTTCTGATTTAAAATTGAAATAAACCTGCACCATGTAGAATCCTCCACTGCAGATCTCCAACCTTTTTTTATCAATGTTGGCTTGTAGTTTCAGTTTATCTTTGTTGAAAATCTTTATCTTTATCAGTTTATACATTCTTTTACCATCACTATCACTGAGGCCGATCAGGCCTGACAGAGTTGTTAAAACCAGGAGACAAGCTCTGTACAGGGAAGGGATCGGTGTATCTAGGACTTTGTAATGGCTGTCCTGGAAAAGGTTGACCATCGCTTCCTGTATTTTAGATAACTTTTTTTTTTTGGGGGGGGGAGTGCAACGCAATCGATTCCACAGTACTGACTCCACCATCCCATCTCCCACCATAAAAGCATGACTCTTCTCCTAGTTGACCTGGTTCTCACCAAAGTGCTGCGCGATTTGGTCTAAAAATTCTACATCATTGTGGCTTTTATAACGATGATATCATCAATATATGAAAAACATTTTGAAACCATAAATAGAACTGGGAACAATAAAAGCTGCTCTCAGCTGTTTTTAAAAAGACTCCAAGGCCAGAGAGTACAGCATCCCTGAAAGGGGGAAGCTCTGCCTCGTGCCTCCACTGCACTTGAAAGGGAGTGCTTAAACCACTGTTAATCTTTAGTACACAATCAATGTCTCTATACAGAGTCTGAATTGTGGCAATAACACTAGAGATGGAACCAAAGCTTGAACCTGTATTCACCTCTATCAACAACCTTTTTTCAGTCTTCAGTAATAAGACAAAGTCCTGTGTCTAATGAACCTGAGAGTTCCAAAACATTCCAAATCATTTGTTATTGATGATTGCCCTGCCTACAACACAGCAAGTCTGGTGTACATGAACAACCTGCTCCATTACTTATCTTAGCCTGTTGACCAAGACTTTGCAGAGGAGCTTGTAGTCTGAGCAGAGGAGGGACACTGGCCTCCTAAATTCTTCATGTTGTCTACGTCTACTTTTTATTGGCAGGAGCAGAAGAACGAGTCGTCCTACAATTTATGGGCAGCCGACTTTCTGCTAGGGCTTTCCCTCAGCAGAGTGAGCACCAATCACTGCCCAGAATTCTTTACAGAGCTCAATGGACAAGGCATCTCAGCCAGGAGACTTACCCTGTGGGCCCTAGATAATTCTTACCAGGCGATGTCAGTGTCTAGCTTCCTATTTCTTCTGCTGACAGAAGGAGTGAGAAGGAGTGAGAGGGAAGCATCCACTGGAGTAATATTATGAAATCTACTGCATAAAATAGCGTCCCTCGCATCCATGTCTAACAGCTCTGCTGTCCTTGAGGGCTGTAAAATGTCCCCATTCTCCTGTGGACTCTGCTAAAGTCTGCAGTTCTGCCACATGTCTCTCCAGAACCCCAAAAGATCCAATCAAGTCACTGGAGACATTCCAAGTGTACTGTAGACACAGATTACTGATTTAGCTTTTCTCCTATATCCCACCATTGCCACAGAGAGTTAAAATAGTTTTTAAAACGATTCCAAAAAGCATTAAAAGCAATTGTAAAGCATTTGTCAGATAAAAGTGTAGTGTTAAAATGCCAGAAAGCACTTCTTGCTCTTTTGTTGTAAATAAAAATACAAAAACTGTTTGGTACAATGAAACAGTTCTCAACAAGAGTTCTTTAAAGAGAATAGTTGGCAAACAATAAAATATGTCATGCCATGATTAAAGTCATGCCATGGATAGCATGTTTTCCCTGTAGACTACCAATGTATACAATAATCCCTCATTACTCGTGGTTAATGCATTCCAGGACCACCAGCAAAAAACGAGATTCCACAATTTATGGTAATTTAAACATTTATGAACCATCCTCATACGGATATTAAACCATCTTCTATCTGTATTACCTTTCCCCATTCACCATACTTTAAACAGTCTTATAGACTGTTTAAAGTATTTTTAAGTGTTTCTTTAATACACAGAAGAGCTCTGCGGTCCGTGAGTCTCGGAATGCAGCACCCTTCTGGATGCTGTCAGCCAACAGCATGGTTTTTTGCTGGTTTTGGCTTAGCTTCTTCTGTGTCATAACTGTACTATCCACAGTAATATCTGTCTCTTTTTCTTCAGAACTTTTGTGGGTTTTTTGTAAAGAAAGCACTCATTGTCACAGCGCTTGTTTATCAGTGAGGTAACGTCCGTTTGTCAGCTGTTCATTGGGATGTGCTCGCTCACTGAGTGTTATTCTATACAGATTATACTGGTTTCATGGAAACAGGATTTTACAGTACAGGATGACAGTCACAACACTGTCAATAATAAAACACACACATAAAAACACAGAAGCACACAGACACACATATTTCCCTTGCGCTGACTCAAAGGTTTTGCAAAGTAGCTATGCTTTGTATCTGTGTGTGTATGCACGTGCACGTGTGTGTGTGTGTGTGTGTGTGTGTGTGTGTGTGTGTGTGTGTTTGTGTGTGTGTGTGTGTGTGTGTCACACAGTAATTAACACCATCAGACCACACAGCAAAGTGAATTTTAACCTCGACACAAAGAACTGCAAAATACAATAAACAATGCCAAAAGCAGTTAATGCAGCTGTTGTGTCAGCTGTGCTTAATCCACACCCATTCCTAAAATCCTATGCTTATCTTTCCTTTACACACATGAAGCTTCATATGAAGCAGAAAGTCTTATCTATCCTCTGGCCCCTCCAATCTTAACAGAAACTAGACCTAAAGACAACATTTTTGTGCAAACTTGTATTTTAATATGTCATTTCTGACGTTCATGGCACATGTAACTAATATTTTATCCAAATCTCGACTGTTTCTCATCAGAAAAGATTCACCAACACAGTAACCTCTCTGCTTGGTAACAAATGGGAGCCCTGCTTTAAATAAAGCTGAGATAGTAAAATTAATTTTTAAAAAAAAACACTGCTTATTATTTCCTTTAGGTAGCAGACTCAACATAAAACCTGAATTGATATTTTGTTCTGAACTAATAATAACATCCATAATAATTTTTTTGAAAATGTATTCATAATAATAAGTAGTAATAAAATAAAGTCATGTTTATATGGTTCCCTGGGTATTTATCTGTCTGTTAATTACATTTTCCTTTAACGACCGCCCATTCATTAGACGACTACAGTTGTTGTTGGGTGTAATTAAAAGGTTTAACCTGACGTTTCCACAACCCGCAGCCCTCATATTGAAAACAGTGTTTCCAGCAGCAGCTACAGAGACCAAGTCTTCCAATCTGAATGACAATGAAATAAAGGATGGAAAAAAACTGAACCTGAAGCTGGTTTGAGTCTTTCAGTGATGATAAACTCACAGAGTGTTCTCCAGCTTTAGCACTACTTGAATGTATCATTTGGAAATCAAGTGAAAGGGAATACAGCAAGATGATAGAGGAAACTAAGATATGGATGAAGACAACAGTGTGTGTGTGTGTGTGTGTGTGTGTGTGTGTGTGTGTGTGTGTGTGTGTGTGTGTGTCCCTACCTGGCTCTCGCAGCAGCAGCTGAGCCATGGCCTGTGAGCTGCCTGCTGAGTTTTCAGCGACACACTGATAAAATCCTTCATCTGACTTCACCAGACCCAAAATCTGCAGGTTGCTGCCGTCCTATAAAAAACCCACAAATACAACAGGTGAGTAAAACATTTGACCAGTCTGGGACAGACTAGTACGTAAAAAGGGACGAACAAGAACTCAAATGGGACCTGTATTCAGCATTCTGCATCAGTTCTGACATTAGAAGTGATCTCCAGTCTTCCAGTCACGCACCGTCTGCTCTGTGAGCTCTGGGGGACTCACCACTATCTGAAAGTAGTCACTGGGGATGACTTCTTCTCCGTTCTTCATCCAGCGGACGGTCGGCAGAGGGTTTCCAGTCACAGCACACTCCAGCTCGATGTCGGTGGACTCATAAGCGTACGTGTTGGTTGGGTAGTTCAGGAACTGAGGAGGTACTGGAAATAACAACCCCCCCCCCCCCAAGGTTTAAACATCAGAGGAGTTCCTGAACACATCATCTCTTCCATGTGAATGAAATCTGAATCTTTTATTTCTTTTCCTTTGGGATTGTATTTCACACATTTCTGGAGTGACTTTTGTTAATTACAAACTAATTATCACCATTAGGAACTGAGACCTCTGCTTATTACTGGAAGAGCTGACAGCGTTTGATCTGATTAGCCTCCGTGGATCATTATCATCCCCCGAAAGGCATTCATGTTAGGAGATTTATCTGTTGCTGTTGGGTTTTTTTTTTAGGACAGCGTCTATATTTTAACCTCAGTAAACAAGTGACAGAGTGAAACACAGTGAACACATTTCTGTGGCCAATAACTGCTTGATGTGACAAGAATTCAAAAGCATTTTTAAGGTTGATTTTACTACTTAAATAAGGCTAGTTAAAAAAGAATTGATCCATGTAATCCTAATATTTGCACATTCCATTTTTACTTTATTCTTTACTTTATTATATATTTTTATTTTTTCATAAATAATAATATTTACTTTATTATTATTATTTATGGTAAAATCGGATACACTTGACATTTTGATAGAAGTTGTGTTATAAATATATTTATTTTTAAACCATAAAAAGCAGCAGCACTGAGACGCAGTGGGTGGTGCTTTTGTCTCACGGCAGGAAGGTCCTTGGTTCAATCCCACCTGGGGTGTTTTTGTGCAGCGTTTGCATGTTATCCCCATGTCTGTGTGTGTTCTCTCCAGTTTCCTACCCCAAAAACACACACCTAGCTGAACTGGTTACTCCAAAGCATGAGTGGGTGTTCATTTTTTTGTTTGGCCCTGTGTGTGTATGTGTGTGTGCATACAAGCGTGTGTGTGCAGTAGGTTTTTGCTGCAATGGCTGAGCAATGGATCAATGGACAAATCTCAATTAATTTGTGTGTTTGTTTGTTTGTAATGCAAGAGGTGACAAACAGAATCATTACTGACTCTGCTTTTTGCTCCAGTTCGACCGATCTTGAGGTTTTGATCTCATCACATATAACTTCACTGCTGAGTGGAGCAGAAGGACTGACTATAAACCAGCTTTTGAAGACAGTGGACCACTCAGCGTCTGAGGGGCCCATTCATCTGGATCCTTAATGGATTTTTTATCTTTCCATTAAGCTTGTAAACAAACTGTACGACGTTCACTGTGTGTCAAGTAGGTTTTGTGTAAACCTATTAGCAAACAAATCCAAAAAGAAGTGGTCATTGGAGAAAAGCTTCTATTTTTGGTGGATTTAATCAGTGCCACATTAAAATCCTCCACTGCATCATCATACTTTTTTTTTTAGCAAATGTTTAGTTGGTTTAAGGATTTTAAGCATGATTCTGGGGTTTTAAGCTCTTAGTAGAAAACTTTTGTTTCGAAATCTCAACAGATCTGAGTCACGTTTACCGTTGGGTGGGCTGTTTTTTGGTTGATTCAGAATTGTTTTTTTTACTCATTGACTGCCACTGACAAAATGATCCCATGTACATTGCAGAAGAGCAAGGATGAGAGATCAACAAATACAATATGAGAAAGGAACAGAAGAAGAGATAGACAACGGCAAAACATTGGAAGTCAGACAAATTCAGGCAGCTCACACTCATGGAGAGTGTGTGTCACAGCACAGTTCAGGGAGAAAGAGTGTCACCAGAAAAGAGATAATGGAGAAGATGAACGGGTGAAGCTTCGAAGCACATCTCCTTCACTGCAAACTACACCCCGGAGAGCTGCAGCGGAGCTCTGCAGATTCACTATCACTGCAGCAGTGAACAAAAGTAAAACGCTTTTGTCAAATGTAGATGATGAATGTAATATCTGTCATTTCTTTGTTTTTTTACCATCAGAAACTCTTTCTCAGTGTTCTTTTTGTTGTTTTATAGAAGGAAATGCATAGAAAGTGTAACTAAAGCAAAAATGTGTCAGTATTCAGCTGACACAGCTTTTCACCAAAAGCTCTGTAAACAGCGGGACATCAATGAATTGATACCCCTCAAAACACTTATTTAAAAAAAAAACCAGAAAAGAAAACCTTTATAAATCTTGGCTGATTCTGTGGTTCGGCTTAACGCCACTGAAGGGCAGCAGTTGAAGCTACTGAGGTGTGAGGTGATGGGAGCAACACATTCGTGTGCCTGCTGCTAAACTGTCTGCAGACACACTGTGTTGCAACCAGAAGGGCGAGGTGGCTACCATGTTTTAGCTCAGCTGTTGTGAATAAACACGAAAAAAAAACGCTTATAGAGGGACGTATAAGATATGAGTCAGTGATACGAAAAATAAGAAAAGATAATAGGAAATAGGAAGACAGAGAGAAAATGGAGAAAGAAGAGCCGGTCTTTCCATCAATACATCATTATCTGGAGGTGTAACTATATCACAGAAGTAATGCTCTAATTAAAAGCTAAAGATTTCCTTTAAACTCTAAGCTACCGCAGCATCACCCATATCAACAACTACACAGCGATACACAAACAACACAGACCGATACACATGTCCAGGAATTAGTGTGAGACCCAAAACACCAGCAATGCAAATCTGATCTAAATCTATCTTTCTTCATGAAGCCTGTTTAGATGCAATTCTTAGAAATGGGTACTAAGGATAGAAATGGGTACTAAGGATAGAAATGGGTACTAAGGATAGAAATGGGTACTAAGGATAGAAATGGGTACTAAGGATAGAAATGGGTACTAAGGATAGAAATGGGTACTAAGGATAGAAATGGGTACTAAGGATAATCTATTTCAGGGTCAGAAATGCTTCATACAAAGTACCAATAATCTATAAGTTTGTCACAAAATCACAAAATTTAAATTTAGCTTAGTTATGAAACAAGTAATTGATCCATACATCCGTATATACCAGCTAAAGAAGCTGACAGCACTCCAAGAGCGCCTAGCAGCACAGATGAACCAGCTGCTAAGGCAAAGCACCAGCTACTGGTCGACAGAGCAGTCCACAGAGACTGTAAGAACAAGTAGACCAACCTGTGCACCGCCTGGACTGACTACCAAATAGCCTAGGATTCAAAGCCACACATGTGGATGAAATAACTTGGAATCCCACAGGCTATAATGGCAACCATGAGGAGACCGCAAGGAAGTCATCCACAGCCAAACACCTCCAGAGAGTAAGGCAAGTCCTGAGAAGTCAGCTGAATGGTGAGAACAAGGTCCGAGCCATCAACATGTATAGACTGCCAGTCATCAGATACCCCGCTGGGATCATAAGCTGGCCAAAGGAGGAGATAGAAGCCACAGACATCAAGACTAGAAAGCTCCTCACCATGCATGAAGGGTTTCACCTCAAGTCCAGCATCCTGAGGCTGTACACTAAGTGGAAAGAGTGAGCATCAGGGACACTGTCCAGGATGAAACATCCAAGAGTACATCAGGAAGATGGCCCCAACAGATGAACTGCTCAGTGAATGCCTTAGACAGCAGAAATCTGAGGAGGAAGAGGAGGAGGGGGAGGAGACGACATGGAGGGACAAGCCCCTACACGGCATGTACCACCGTCAGATAGAGGAAGTGGCTGATATCAAGAAGACCTACCAATGGCTGAATAAAGCTGGACTGACAGACAGCACAGAGGCACTGATCATGGCAGCACAAGAACAGGCCCTAAGTACAAGGGCAATAGAGGCCAATATCTACCACAGTAGATCTGACCCAAGGTGCAGGCGATGTAAAGAAGCCCCAGAGTCAGTCCAGCACGTGGTAGCAGGGTGTAAGATGCTCGCCAGCTCATCATACATGGAAAGGCACAACCAAGTAGCTGTGATAGTGTACAGGAACATCTGTACCCGGTATGGACTAGAAGTACCCAAATCCCAATGGGACATACCACCGATGGGACAAACTGGAAGAGTGGCTCTAGCAGATTCCTGGAACAACATCTGAAGCCTCAGTCCAGAAGAGCGCAGTCCTAGGAACAGCTAAGATACTGACAGAACCCTCAGACTCCCAGGCCTCTGGTAGAGGACCCGAGCTTGAGGATGACACACAGATACGACCCCACAAGGGTGAGAGGGACTTTTTTTGTATAAATGTGTATATATATATATATATGTGTGTGTGTGTGTGTGTGTGTATATATATAGTATACATAGCCGGAAGACTTTGTTGTGATGACCACTAATTGTTTCTTTTCTGTGGAGAGTTTAACACAGATTACTTGATCATAAAACCAGACATCCTGACAACAGCTCTTTGTATGTCGTATAAATGGCAACAGACCCTTCTGCTGCTGCTGGAAACAGCTGAGGGCAGCCATTCATATGGTAATAAGCGGTATCTGCAACTAGCTGACCTCCAGCAATCACTACAAGTCTGACAGTGGCTCATCTGAACACACAACCTCACCTGGATTATCTTTCTAGTCATCAATTAGCTGATATCAGCAACAGGATCAAACTAACCAACAAGTCTGACAGTGGCTAACCATTTTAAGAAACAAGGAACACATCTGCTGTGGTGTGCTAGTATGAATGTCCTTCACTGGTACACACACACACACACACACACACACACACACACACACACACACACACACACACACACCATCAATGATCGCTGCACGATAATAACTTCCACTCAGCATTCAAATGGAAATCAGCTCCATCCTTCATTTCAATGAACATCTGCTATGTGTGTGTGTGTGTGTGTGTGTGTGTGTGTGTGTGTGTGTGTGTGTGTGTGTGTGTGTGTGTGTGTGTGTGTGTGTGTGTGTGTGTGTGTGTGTGTGCCAGTGAAGGACATTCACACTCACACATAGCCGTAGCTTTAGATACATGCACTTAGTCCGAGTTAAAGTGTGAACAGAAACTTGTTAGCAGCCTTTTCATATCTGCACTCAAGCACCAATTATCAGTCATTAAGTACATCCATGGAGAGTCACTTAACACACACATGCACACACGCAGACATGCCTCTGTGTAAATGGTTGTCAGTATCAGTCAGGGCAGAAAGCAGGGTTAACACTGCGGCGAGTCTCTTTATTCACTGGTGACTTCACATTTATGTAACATACAATCACTTGTATGATGTCAAGAGTCAAAGATCTTTTTTGGTAAAAATCTACTTGGTCTTGTTTGAATCAGTTGATGAAGAAGGATTACTTTCTAATTCAGGTAAATGTCATTCCCATCATTTTAATATGTCAGTTTTATTTACATAGCACCACAATACAATTATCACGCCACTTACTAAGAAGAGCAGATCCAGACCGACTCTTTACAGAGACCCAGAAATTCCCATGAACAAAACTGGAGGCAGTAGAGAGAAAAAGTGACTAACAGAAATCTGGAGCGGATCTATGACTCAGGAAGGGCGAGAGAAACACGAGAAAGAGGGAGAGAGATTTGATTTTGATTTTTAACATCACGTTTATTCATAAAAGTCAAATAATCACAATCATTTTGCCTTGTTACAGGATGCTGTGTGACTACTCGTGATTTGTTCCATCTTCAATGAAATCTTTCGTCATCACTTTAATGTGACAATTGTTTTTAACAATAGTTCTCATTCATCAACTTCTGCTGCTTAAAAACAACTCCGCCAACTTCCTGTTTGAGTATTTTGAAGTCCCACCGACAGAAACATAGTAATATAGGTTACAACAGCAGAGCCATCCCATCCCCCACACCAACAAACACACTAGTTCATCGACAGAGTGTCAATGGAAGGGCTTGGAGGTAGAAGGAAAGGTTATTTCTTTATTATCAGTGCAGAGGCATGCAGCCTCCGCCTGTTTGTAAAAACACTGCTTAACAGAAGGTAGATATCACTATATCAATGATCGATATCACTATATCAATGATCAATGATCCATCTGGACTTTCAAACGCACGCATGGCAACATAATCTGAACACTAATATTTTAGTACTCGAGGGAGAAGATATGGAGTGATATCAAAATATCAAAAACTAATGAATTAAATGAAAAAACGATTTGTTATGCGTTGGCAAGACAACCAGGGTGTACCCCATCTCTGGCCTACAGGGAGGTGGGATAGGCTCCAGCATAACATGGGACCTGTCATTTCGGACAAGACGATTATGATTGTTTCGTCTTCACGATGATGAAATGAATTGAAAGAGTGCAGTATTTAGTTAGAAATAGAAAACGATAGTCCTCTTCTTCATTAGACTGGTTTCACTGAATATCAATAGATTTAAATCACTATGAATACGGCTTCAAGTTGATGTTGGAGGGTTTGGTATCATAGTTATAATAATTATTAATGCATTATATTAAAAACATTAAAATGTGACTCCAGGCAAATTTTCTACATGAGAGTAAAGTAAATAATGTTGCAAAGCCCAAAACTATTAATTAGCTCATTACAAATAAAGGTCTAAAAGACCAACCGGCAAACAGTGGCTAACAAGGACATCATGGCAAAGAGCAAACAAAGACGATTCTGGGAGAACTCAAAGTCAAAGGTCAGACAAATTAAAGCCAGATGCATGATGGTCAGTGGAAAGATAGGCAAGTAGGCAAGAGACAAAAAGTAAATCAACCGTTGAACACCAGTTTGACCTAAGCCATCGGCATAATCTCCAAAGATAAAACCTCCCCCAATCAGCTGTGAGTACTATTTTACATAATATCAATTCCCAAACAATAGAATGCACAGCTGGGGGCGTTAAGACCAGCAATGAGAAGGAAATGAAGGGTGGTTTGACTGGAGAGAAGATGCATGAATCTCCCAAGACTCATCACAAACATTCAAACGATTTGCAGCATTGAGGGAGAAGACAACAGATGGTAAGAAGGAGCAGATGTCTGCAGCTGATCACCTCTCACTTCACTTACTGAGATGCATGCTTTTTTCAGGGTGAAGATGTTTCTCCTCAAGGTCACAACTAGTGGGTGATATTTCGTAAGCAGCACGTGACTTTAAGCTTAAGCAGAAGTAATGGACAGGACAGGGCGACCGGGTCGGTCCCGATAGGGTCACAATGTCCTGAAAAGTCATGTTAAGACCTTTTTTCTGTGACTTTATTGAGTTCAAATCCTGGATTACAAAGCTTAAGAGACAAAGGCAGGTCAAATTGATTTGATTCGTCGACTGCAAAGCAGCGAGCGCATTAAAAACCTGCGATCAGGCAGAAAGAAATGAGCATCAGGCACACTGGGCAGACAGTGAAGGATTAGCAAGTCTGACTTTACGTGAGCAAACAGCTGGATTTAATACGTAAGAGCAAACATTACTTCAAGTGATGCTGATTAACTGAGGGAGGTGGGGACAGAGGACTGAGAAGAAAAGAACAGATTTACAGACTAGGGGAGACGAAAAAATATGATAATTTAATTTTTAACTGCTTTAATAGATCTCAGGCGTAGGTCTATTATTATTCTGAGTGTTCATGGGATTCACTTGAAAATCAGGCATTTTAGCTAAAAGCTACAGTCAAGCTCAGGATCTTACAGTACATCAAATCCGCTGAATTTTTCATTCACAGGTTACTGAAGAAGAATTTCCAACTTCTTTATCGTCAAAATATTCTCATCACACACTCATACAAGTTTGGGTCCCATACGGAGTGAGGTTTCTCAGCTTACCCATCAATCCTGGTCCAGTCAAACCCAGAAATGCTAACTGCTGTACAGTTGGGGCGGCAACTGGGGCGGCAGTGGCTCAGCGGTAGAGCAGAGGTCTTGAAGACAGATCGCCCAGCCATCGGTGGATCGATTCCCGCTCCCGCCAGAACATCTCCGGAGTGTGAGCTGACGGTGGGAGGCGTCAGCTCACCTCCCAGCCACTGCCGAGGCGCCCTTGAGCAAGGCGCCGTCCCCCTTACAAGCTGCTCTATTGGGGCGCACTCCAGGAAGCTGCTGCCCGTCACTCAGGCTCCCGATGTACAGCTTGATGTGTGTTTGTATACTAACTGCATGATTACAGGCCCCTTTGTGTGCTGTGGTTGTTTCAGGGGCCTGTACATACATAGTGTGTGAAAAACTAACACAAAAAAAAAAATGTAACAAATGTACACCTGAGTGACAAATGTAATTTCCCCTAGGGGATCAATAAAGTGTATCTTATCTTATCTTATCTTATCTTATATGTTTATTTTGTTCCTTGTTGAGTCTGTGTTGGACAAAACATCTTCCTGGAAAGTTTTTATTCCACAAATAGTCTTAAGATCTTTTTAGTATATCATGGGGAGTTGGATAATGCAGACGGGCAAATAATGTAAAGCAAGCTAAAGCAGGCAACACCCGAGTGACTCAGGTGTAATATTAAAATGTAATATAACAACCTTAAAGATAGTGCTGTTGTGGTCACAGTGATGATTCATCCAGAATAAATTTAATACATAATAAAATTTTAATCAGTTCTCTTTTGTGTTGTGCACTGAGACGGGCTCAATGTGAGCCTAGCCTAACTCAGCACAAAGACACAGTTGAATAAAAATGCAGCATTCTTTACTAACACTTGAAGAATAAAAACACACACGGAGACTAAAACAAGAGACTAAGTGATAAACTTCATAATAAAAGTTTGTTTTGATTTGACCTCAACAACTATTTCTCTATCCTGCTTTATTGGAATATATCACCAACAAAGGTGGAGCTGTTGTAAAATGGATCGTCATAAATCAGATGTAAATGGTTGTTTTGAACAAACAAGATAATAAACAGTTAACTTCTCATTCCTTCAACCTTTCATGTGGTCATTTTTGGAGTCAAAATTCATATCACTGCTTTAATTAGACCCCTAATAGAAGAAGGATCAGTATTTTATATGTAACAATAAGGGTTTGATGCAAATAATGTTAAACAAGTCCAGCGGCTGCTCAAATCTAAACGATGCATTTATAATATATAAAGAGCTTTAAGTACATTTTCATGCTGCCTGAACAAATCAGTTCAAGTTAAATGCAGGTCAAAAGGCTGAAACCGCTGTATGAATACCAGAGACAGTGGCTCGGACGTAAATTTTGACAATCAGCTCAACAGAATAAGATAACTCTGCCCATTCTGCAAATCTCAAGCTGTTTCAAGATGTTTTTATCCATCATGGCACCAAAAAGACAAAACTAAACCCAGAAATCACTGATCAGTCAGTGTAAGTTGTGTATTCATTTACTTGGCAGAGGCAGTCTCAGCTGTACTGGTGGACACTAACCCCACCCCCTCCTTCATTAGACCCCCCCCCCCCTTTCTCCACAGGAGCGCCGTGACCCCCATCCCCTCCACTCTCTCATGTCATTCAACCTCATTGGGCGACAGCGGCTGGCGGACCGGGGGCTCAGCGGGGTGTTTGGCAGCTTGTTAAATGTTTTCTAAAACACCCACAGTAATTCACAGAGCCTGTAATTAATCAGGAGAGGTATCCCGCAGGCCACAATCAGTGTGTGTGTGTGTGTGTGTGTGTGTGTGTGTGTGTGTGTGTGTGTGTGTGTGTGTGTGTGTGTGTGTGTGTAGTAGTTTTTTGCTACAGTGGTAAAGCAGCTGTTTAGTCGACGAATCTCAATTCATTTTCAACAGCAAAATCATCTTAAATCAGGTTGAATCCATCCATTAAATCCATTTTCTACCACTTTATCTGCTGTCCTGGGTCACGGGGAGCTGCAGCCAATCCCAGCGGGCTCAGGGCGTGAGGCGGGGGAAACTCCAGACAATTTACTGACATAATAATAATAATAACATAATTATTATTATTAATAACAATAATTAATATTATTATTATTGTAAATATTATTATTATTATTGTTATTACAGTATTAAAGCTGTTTTCTTGCTAATGTCTCTTCACAAATCCCTTTTCTTACTGTTTTCCACCACTTTGTTATAGTGACAGAAACATTTAATTCAAATTTAAATGCTGATTATATGTATAGTCAAATAGTGATAGGTCAACTTAAAATTGTGAAAATGTTTGTTTTGTTTTTTTTTATGGAGGAGGGGTTATAAATCTCGAGTCGTTGGGCGTGGATTCTGTCATACAACTTGTTCGTAGGTTTTCAATTGGTTTTTTTTGCTTTTTCAACTGTCTGTACTGTCTTTACTCTTTGCAGTGTGTCCTGTGTTGTTGGCAACATTCAGCCCTTTTCAGCAGCTTTTCAGCTTATTGAGCATGTTGAATCAGCAGTGGAGCCTGTCCACCAGAGAAATCACTTTGACTGGTCGTTCAACTAAAAGGGAATCAGTGCATGAGACAAGAAACAGAAGCGAGGAAAAGCAAGCAAACAAGTGCTGTCAAGAGGGCACAGAGAAGCCTCCTCTCACGTCCCATCCATCATTCCAGCACTGATATTTACACAATGAAATGGTGTAAAGACCAACTACAGCTGTTTCTGTGGTGACAGAGAGTTGGGTGAGATTAGTAGGACACAATACTCTATATAATGGTCCAAATGACCATAATGGTCTTGGTACCATCGTGAAACTAATAACGGTTGCTTTTTCAGATGTTTTCATTTCAAAACAGGTCAGGACTGCTTCAAAGTCCATTCCTAAATTGTTCAGTCAGCAGTGAGACATCAGCACTCAACATCAATGTCTTTCCTACAATGTTGAATCAGCATACCTGACAATAGATGTCTTAATGTATATATTTTAGATTAACTTGAACACAGTCCAATAATAAACTTTGGTTTGTGGGCTTTGTCTGCAAAAGTAAATTCACTAAAGATGCCAAAGACCTTTGTCAAAGCTTTAATACAAATAGAATCTCTTGACCCCGACAGACTGAGACATTTATTCTCTATCATTTCACAGTGAATTCATATGTCCTGTGGACTCTGTAGCTAATGCAAAATACAGTGAGCAAAGTCTAGTAGTCTAGTGTTATTTCAGTGTCTTAGATATGTACAGTATTTAATGAAGACAAAGCAAAATGAAAAAATCTAGACTGAGACTTATGATAATTATAACAACACTGATTGTAGGCAGTTTGCCATTTGCTGATTATGATTTGTTAGTCAGTGCTGTCCAGAAACACATTACCCATCGTGTTTGTGTTTTTACCATTAACATCCAGCGCTAGCACAGCTCTGACAGCAGCAGTAAACTGAATATGACTGATAGCTGCAGGTCCGCGTCTCACTGCTTTCATTAGACTGTTAACAGGAACAAGCTAATGAGCCAGGCTGCGCTCATTATTATGGGAAACAACACACACATTCGTTATCCTAATCTTCCAATCACGGTCACTGCCCTGTAGAGTCAGAGCTCTCACTACTCCATACATCACCGCTGTGTGAAATTCATCACAATCTAACTGCCTCCATTTGGACAGAGTGTAATGGGCCATATTAGAGCCAGATATTCTTCTTTAGTGGTTTCATGTAAATGCAGAGACTGGAGAAAGCAGCTTGTCTTGTGTTGAACTTTTCCATCAAGAATACATATTTATCTATTGGCTTTATATGAGATTTTATATTTAATGCTGACATAAAGAGCACCAATAAACTCTTCATACGTTCCAAAGTGGATGTGTGACCTCATAAAAACAGTTATTAGACTTTTGACACGGTGTCATTGTCATTGTCAAAGGTATCATTTAATTTCCAAACTCTTAAATGTAATAAGCAGAAAAAACAGTTTAGAGTTTGTGCTCAAATAGAAATGATGCCTTTAAAGCACCAAAACAAAGAGATGTGAGTTAATAACAACTATACATTTTTTGGATGAAAATGAAAGGCAAATGTTTTTTGAACCAACTGTAAGAAATAGATAAAATATTTTATAAATTAATATCATATAATATATATTTATAAAATATTTTCTTTTCATATCTTTAGTTTAAAAAAATATATTTTAGTCTGACAAATGTTTTCAGAAAAACGCACGTCTCAAATATTAGTTGCGTGTTTTTCTCTTTGTACTCAAATATAGAAAACTTGAAACACGAAAAAAGTACACAGGAAATACTTCAGATTGACTTCACTTCAAGTGTAGAGGTGGGGGGGCATTATTCATCAAAACACCTATCCATACACAAAAGTCCATTAATATGCAGATAGTGTTTTAATGTGTAAATAAACTTTCACTTTATCAAAAGCGTTTAATGTGCAGATGAGGTGGGGGTGATACAGGCCAGACAGATGAAGGGATGAATAAATAAACCCGGGGTGCGTTCACAGATAGCTGCACACTTGTCATGATAAGAAACACCCCAGTTTAAATCCTTGTCTGCATAATAAATTATCAAAGAGTGTTTACTGTGCAGGAAAGTGAAGTAGGGTGTGTGTGTGTGTGTGTGTGTGTGTGTGTGTGTGTGTGTGTGTGTGTGTGTGTGTGTGTGTGTGTGTGTGTGTGTTTCATAAATGATCTGAAGGGTCATCCTGATCATGTCAGCTTTACATCAGCTTTAATGGCGTCTTTCACTTCTTCCCATCTTTTTTCTACATTGAGCCAGCGATACATTTCTTTCTGTGATCACTGCCACGTGGTGATGGATTTTCAGCATCCAGTGTCTGATGGGCACTTTATTAGAAAAATAAAGGCTGATTTGTGATGATTCATCTCTGCAGGAAGCAGAAAAGGCTCCCTCTGACACAAGCTGGAGAGAAATATTTAGTAAAATATTTAATGTTTGAGGTATTGAGTGTGAGATGTTTACTAGGATTTTATGGGCAGATGATTATGTGGACATGGTAAATATACAGATCCCAGTGTGTTGGCAGGGTGTCTGCTTCCTCTGAACCATTGACCATTCTATTTCCCAGAGTCAACATGTGTCAAAAAATGAAGAATTCCTGTTCACATCCTGCCCGGTGTGTTTTGTGTGGTGCACTTCTATTTTTTTCTCTATCTGTTCCTTATTTTTAGGGTTAAGTGATTAGTTACTTGTTTGTTTGATTGACTGTTAGCAGGATTAATGCTGAGCAGATCTTGGTGACAGTTGGGGAAAAGGGAAAACATTTCCTCAAAGAAGTGAATATGAATGAACGGGAATTGAAAGTTAGAGTGCTTTTTAAAACCCTTTTAACCAACTATTCTCAAAGCACTTGATGGACATTTTATCATAGAAGGAACCTTTGGAAATAGCTCTGGATGAAGGGGTGGAGCTGAGTTTTTCCTTTTACTTTAATGTCAGGTGAATCACGAGTGCTTCCATTCTGACTGAAGACACACTCCACTGGATGCCTTTCTACTCTCATATTTTTAAATCTCTTTTGGGGAGTCCAAAGCCTGCAGTTGTGTTTCCAGTATTTTAGGTATAGTATCTTTGGAAACCAGACCTCCACCTCAGACAGTAATTCTAAATGTACTGTAGGTGAGGTGAAAACATTTATGTCCCTATTCATGGTAATATTTCTGGAGCTCTAAAGCTCATTCAGCAGAGAGAGCTTTAAAGCTAAGACTATTTCACACATAGACTTTAAAAGCATCTGGATAATCCTACAGTACGTCTGAGACACGCTCAGTGGTCTGCTGTGTTTAAACTCCGTGTGGATCGGCTCTGTTCAGACTCAAAATAAGAACCATGTACCGTATAATAATGAAGATAACTTCTAGTTTTATTTTTATATTAATTTCAAGTCTTGTTTCTGTTCCTCTGTGTTGCATTTTAGCATTTAAGAACATCTTATGATGAGGGGAAGTTTAGAAATACAGTTGGTTCCTCTACTGACGAACTTTCATATGAAACTTTCAAGTCAACGAAAGAAATTTTGAGCTACGAAAGGTAAAAATACAGGATGGGCTGATACTCGCAGCTCCTACAGGTTCCTAAACGCAACATTCTTATAGCTGCTCTGCCATTGGCTATTACCTAGCATCCTGGCATCCCATTGGCTCAGAGGGACCTCTGTGTGGAGCTAGATAGGTGTCTATGCAGCGTCCTCATCATTCGGCCCTCGATCCATGAGGTGTTCTGATAGTTTTACGTAAATATATTAACTTTTAGAGTATTCACTATGGACCCCAAGAAAGTGACGGAGAAAAGAGGAAAAGAAAAGATGAAGAAAGGAGTTTTTTTGTCCGTACAAACACATCAAGAGATGATAGAAAAGCCTGAAAAAGGGATGCGTTTGGTTGATCTCACCAAAGAATATGGCCGTAATGCATCTACAATCACCACGTTATTAAAACAAAAGGAAGTTTAAGGAGTTTAAGGCATCGTGTGGGTGGTTGGAGAAGTTCAGGAGGAGGACTGGAATTCACTCTGTTGTTCATGGGGGGGCAAGAGGGCATGAACCAAAGAGGGCAAAAAACAATGAGGACAGCTGTTAAAGGGTAAATGACCATCATTTTTATTCTTTACTCTATTCTTTGTTTTTTACATTATTTACAACTCTCATTTATTGTGTAATAATCTAATCATAACATGTATTTGTTACATGTTTTGTCGCATTTTTATGCTTTATAAAACATTTATGTCTGAATTTTGGGGGGCTTGGAAAAATTTTCTACTTACGAAATGTCTTCCAGAACCGATTGATTTCGTAAGTAGAGGTACCACTGTAAGTAGAGGTACCACTGTAAGTAGAGGTACCACTGTAAGTGGAGGTACCACTGTAAGTAGAGGTACCACTGTAAGTGGAGGTACCACTGTAAGTAGAGGTACCACTGTAAGTGGAGGTACCACTGTAAGTGGAGGTACCACTGTAAGTAGAGGTACCACTGTAAGTAGAGGTACCACTGTAAGTGGAGGTACCACTGTAAGTGGAGGTACCACTGTAAGTAGAGGTACCACTGTAAGTGGAGGTACCACTGTAAGTGGAGGTACCACTGTAAGTGGAGGTACCACTGTAAGTAGAGGTACCACTGTAAGTAGAGGTACCACTGTATCTCTTGATGATGTTGGCAGAAACATATTACCCATCATTCATTAGAGAAAAGAGCGTTTCTGATTGGACCCCTGACCTCACAGACCAAATGGAGGCTCCTTATGTTTACTGTACAAATCATACATTTGCAGGCATCAGCAGTTAAGAGCTGCGTGTAAACAGAATATGAATGTAATGCATAAGCAGAGATGGAGTCAGAGGGGACATTGGAACAAAGACATGAAAGGATGGAGATGAGCGCTGAAGCACAGCTGGAGGGACGATGAAAACACCAGAAGTTTTAATTTGGAAAAAATCTCTCCTGAGAGTCAAACAGAGAGTCAAGCTGCTTCTGTTTCATCTAAACTCTATGATGGCATTAAATTGCTGTTGAAAATTATTAAGAAAGCTGGTGTAGTTATTATCTGATAAACCTTGAATTCAATGTATATCAATTTAAGAGCAACCGCTCAGGGGACGCCGGTAAGAACATGAACAAATAATAATAATTCCGTGCTCTGCATTTGGCTTTCCAGCCATCCCTTTACTAAAAAGTACATGAAAAAGAAATAATAAAATGAAGTCCATTCATCAGCGTTAATAGATTGTTTTTACCGACAAATAAAGCCCTCAGTCACTGAGGCCGACATTAAATCAGCATTACAAAGACAAGTGACCTGCAGTACAGTAATACTTTCATTTGTTTTAATTAAACTATATGATAATTTGGTTTCATGTAAATAAAAGTTCAGGAGTATTAAAGTCACTGAAGGTTTCTCTCTGATGATTTTTTTTTTTTCAGTACTGTCTGGTAATAATGTTTGCAGTCATAATGATTCCTGTTACGGACGTGTTTGGACAGGCATGAACTAAATGAATGAATAAATGATTGGCTTGTTGTTGGAATTAGTTGTGTTTCTCACAACATCCTGTCATTCACAACCCTCGCATCGGTTAACTTTTCATTTCCTGCTTTCACTTTCTGAGGCTGTCAATGAAGACGTCACTGTCTGAACGCCATCCACAGACCTATCTTGTTGAAGCCATTTGATAACAAAATCCCCCCCGAAGAGTCGACTCGCAAGAGCATTTCTTTCAGACTCATTATCAAACATCTTCTGCCGCGAGAAACAAACGTCTTCAGTCACTTTTAACCCTTTCTGACTGACAGCGACGGGGGATTTGGTGAAGCTCAGCCCAAAAACAGCCGATGGCTTTTCAACTTTAAAGGAAAAGAATAGCTTGAAAGTTCAGATTTGGTGAGCAGTTCCTGATTTATTTGGACTTTGATTGTCAACTTATTCATTTTCTAGGACACCCCATTCCTAATATTTTAGTGTAAAAGTAATTTTTGAGGAGAGTGAGAGGGTTCTGCTTTATTTTTAGTAAGACAGTCTTGGAAAATCCACTCAATCAGACAAAAGCTGAAAATAAAAGTTATTAATGACTTTAGTAACAAGCTGAGACCACTCGTTGTTTTACCACAGCACATAAATGTTGTTATAAAGCATTACGATGAAAAAAAAGAGTAATGACGCAATAATAATACAATCGCCTGCTTCGACTTATCAATCAGCTGCTGCTCAGGACCTGGAGAAGCTTCAGAGTAGATGCTCCAGCTGAGGAGCAGTCAGACAATAAATACAAACATATTTCATTTATGAAAACCTCCTGAAGCGAACAGATGGCTCACGCTTTATATTTCATGACTGTATTTGATTCTGGAAGTGAGTCTCTGTCCCTGAGCGCATCTGTAGACAGGAGGGTTTCTATCTGCAAAAGCAATGTGGACCTTTTTTTATTTTTTTTATTCTAGTCTATTTGTTTTTATGGTTACCAGGATGTCAGGCAGTTAACAGTTTAAAGTTGGGCTTTTTTATTCTTTCCCTTGGCATCTTTTAGAAGTGACAAGTCCTCGTTCTTTTATTTTCCACGTTGAGCGAAGACGGTGTGTGTGTGTGAGAGAGAGAGAGAGAAAGAGAGAGAGAGAGAGAGAGATACTTCTTTATTCGCCTTCAGAGTGAGGACCTGTAATCCCGTCACTGTTTTATGATATTAAAGGTTTATTTTTAGGTGGTGCCATCACCTTACCTCGAAAGCTTTACAAAATCAAACATGAAAATCTGTGACGTTTGTACCACGTCTGTCTTTCTCCTCTCATTTCCTGTCATGTAACTATCACCACAACAGTAATAACGGTATGCACGCTAAAAAAAATAATCCAAAGTGGGCTCACCTAGCACACTCAGCTCTGTGTCTGCAGTGATGTTTTCAATCTTGTTAGAAGCGCTGCAGCTGTAACCTCCAGAGTCGTCATCTGTGACACTCCTGATGATCAGATTACTGCCTGCCAGCAGAGAGTATTTCTTATTCCTGCAAAGGAGGAAAGAGAGGTCATTCCCTTTCAGCCTGTTTGTTTTATTAGTTGATAACAAATTAAAAGGTGAAACTAGGTAAAACAAAGTTGTGAGCTAAACTGCTCCTAAAACTGGAAGAACAGATTACTAGGAATTATTTCATGAACCAATTGAAAAACCAGCATGATGTGAGACTGACAGGGAAAAATAATAATAAAGTAATGTATTTAATCAAACAGCCATATTCCTCTGACATAACATACTGGAATAAAGTCATGTGTTGGCACATCGCAATAAACATACAGTAGGAAAATGTGATAAATGTTATTATTGGGTTTTTAATAGCCCGTTCTATCAGCACTACCCTACAATAAGATAATGTCTGTGTGTGCTGAACTACCACCACTATAAACGTGAAATCCTAAGTTCAATATCTAACATGTCTTAAAAAATTCTTGCTTAGTTAGTACAATTATTTATATGGAATCTATTTTTGTATATCTCTGTATTTTTATTTTATTACTTTTCTTGTAAATACACCAAGGAGCAGCACTCTATTTAGCAGCACTCTATTTATTTTTTATATCTTGAGCACATTGATTTAAAGCCTTATTATGTAGTAAAACATCCTGTAAAGCAGTGCTTCTCAATTATGTTCTCTTTGCCACGACTATAAATCTATAAATAACGTGGTTTCTCTATAAAATTATTATAAGTACACCTCTGCATAACGTTTTATCCTTAACATTAAAGCAAAGAAAAAATATCAAAAATTGAAAATATTCAACTTATAATAAATAAAAATTTTATGAACATGATTTTTTTTCTTTTCTATAACAGAAAAGATTTTAATTTTGCCTGAAAAAGTCCTAAAGAAAAGTCCTTGTTTAAACTGTAAATATTTTGACCTACTTAGTTGTTATTTGCACCATTTGATACTGAAAAATAAAATGAAATTAATAAATGATAAAAAAAATTCCAATTCAATATTGATTCAGGAACACAATACATAAAACAAGTCAACCTACAAAACAAAAATAATTAATAAAACAATTTGTGCTGATTTTTTCTCTCTTTTTTTATCAAAATGATGAAGTCAGGATTAATAAATCAGGATTAATAAATCAGGATTAAGTCTACAATGACTTCATTCAGGCAGTCACAGCTTTTCAAAGCGAGGTTTGAAGCATGAAACTGAAAACTCTCAGCTCCTGCTCAATGCTTCAGCTCCTCTGCTATGGTGTGGGGGAGGGGGGTCACTGAGCAGGTTGGTACCCCGCCTTATATGATGCTATCAGAGCTCACAGGTGTACTGAAGTAGCATTCACAAAGTGGGATGTTTGTTGGTGATATTCGGCACGTTTTTGCTGAATAAACGCCAGCGGCTTATCAGCGTGATTGGAGTGTGATGTCTTTAAGTGGCGCCTTAATTTATGAGGCTTAGACATTAGACACAGTAAACACACCGGTCTGTCGTCACAGTGAAGCCCAGCGCCACAGACGCTTCTAAAGAGTTCCTCGTCTTGGGTTTTGGGTGACCTGCTTTTGTCTCATTATCTTCCTCTCACACCGCCTTTCTTTTCATCCCTGTTAAAGAATTTTAATGTTGTTTCTGGAGGGTTTGTTTACTGCACTCTACATCACCTGCTTGGTGCAAAAAAGACCAACAGAAAACCCTAGAGCTACTACTCCCTGCACACAGTCTGACAATGAGAGAGCAACTGCTAACTACTGTAGTGGATGTGCAATTAGACTTTATTCTAGTACGGCAGAGAAAAGCTTGTTCCTCAGGGTCACAACCACCCCCCCACCCCCCCCGGCATCGCACCCACTATTTGAGAAGCGCTGTTGTAAAGTAACACAACTTGATGTAATATAATACAGGGAGACATCAGGTAACACATCTCAAAGCAAGAGGAGGAACGCAGCAGACGTGTGTTTTCATGAAGCACAATGCTTCCCTGTGAGGTTTCAGTCTACATCACAACCCTCATTTCTATTCAGGGTTATTTTTTTAACCCACAAACTCTCTGTATGTCATTACCAGAGGAAACCCTGGGGTGAAACATGTATGTAACAGAAACACACTGAAACAGGCGGAGGGACGGACCAGCTCTGGATCAACTCCTCTCCTCTCCTCCACTGGATGCTTGGAGTTGGGTATCCGGAGACGGAACATTCCAGCACGGCATCAGTTCCCAGCAGAGCTGATACTTTAGATGGATACTGCAGGAACTGGAGGGTCCTGGTCACCCCCGGCTCTGGAGGAGAAACGGAAAGAGAGCCAGGATGTTACGGTACATAAAGCATTACAGATATGTGTAAATGTTCAACTTGTCGTGATAAAACAATGGCTGGGGACTAATCTGGTGCTGTAAAAGCCTCCACTCCTTCAGTGAAGACTTTATAGAATAACAATATGGCTGTAGGGATAATCTCCCTCTAAGAGCATTAGAGAGATTTTGAATGAAAGCTTGGTGCTCAAATCCAACCCGAAGGTGCTGGAGTTGAGGTCATGCTCTGTGCAGGGTAGTCTAATTCCCCCACACCTCCGGGCGGTGTCATATTGAAAATGGGAAAAATAGGGGGTCAGTCCATTTCAATGATATATATTTACTTTCTATCAGTAGAATATACAGCTCCACTGTAAACATGATATAAATCCACGCAGGGAGTGGAAAAAATATCTCACATATGACTGCATTGTTTATTTTTGAGTGAGGATGAGATAGTTATAGTCTTTAGTGAGAAACCACACGACAAATGAGCCACAAATATTAATAAATACAAATTAACTTGTGAATATTTTATTTGAATGGAGGTGGATTTAAAGCTTGCGTCCCAGGGACACACGCTGTCCCTGACAAAACCTGTGCATCAAACACGCTGTTATACTGATGTGGCCCTCGGTGAAAATGAGTTTGACACCCCTGATCTAAGTCATTTTAGCATGTTTAAAATCTAAGAGCGCATCTTAATTCAGCATTAATATTTTAATATATTAGCGTAATTAATAAAATGTAACGTTTTATCACTATTTTTTATATAATAGTGTGACAGTACCCTTTTTGAGTGTTATTTCAGCTAAGTGGTGGAGACAAATAATCTTTAATTTGTCAGATAACTGAGACCACTGTAACCTTTAAATATTTCCAAAGGAAGTCTTTCTTGTGTTTTCAAGCAGCAACAGCAGCAAAAAAAAAGCAGATAAATTAAAAACTAGAAAAATTCTCCTACGGGCCAAAAGTGATGCATCGTCAGGTCAGTCACACTGCACCAAACACGACTATAAACAGACGGGGTCTTCTTATCACCACGAGGGCCTTGCTCATTTTTTGTCAAAAAGTGGTTTACTCATCTGCTAGACTGGCTGGAGAAAAGAGAACCTCCTCGCAACTGGCATCTGTCCTAGAATAGATATCAGACAGCCCATCTTTGGCTGAATGAACCATCAGAAAAAGGAATTAATGTTCTTCAGTGTTTTGCCCAGAAACACCAACATCCATTGAGTCTGCAGTCGGTTTGGATTTTGTTTAGTTTCTGATCTCCCTCCTATATTTGATGAAAGTGTAACTCAGAGATACCACCTTGATGTATGCGTAAGATTTTTCCAACAGCATTGTAGAAAATCAGCAAAAGAAAGAAATTGTTCTTACAAGGCAAAGCAGTGGATTTAAATGTGATGAGATGAAGAAATGATGGTGGGAGGTCATGCTTTCTAGTTGAGTTATCAAAACGATCAAACATGTCAGGGTGTAAATCCTTAAGGCACAAAAGACCATTCAATCCCCATTATAGGAGCTGTGAATGAATTGTAAAGGCCCTGACTGGATGGTTTCCATGAATAGGACTAAGAAGTAACGCCAATGTGATCTTACAGTGGCTGCAAAGACAGCGTGACAAGGCTGGATGTTTCAACAGCTGGGAGAGAATAGGAGCAACAGAACGACATCTCAAGCAGATGCCAGATTTGATCTGACCGTTGAAGCTGAAAGTGCATCTAAAAGGAAACGACTCTGACTTTATTGTAGAAACAAAGGATGGCCAGGAGTAATGAATAAAACAAGGAAGGTCCTATCCACCTAAAGCAATGACATACTTGAGGATTTTGTTTTTCCTAAAGTATACGTCATACAATAGATAATTTAGTTGCACTGCAGAAATATAACCATAACTATTGATCAATAGACTTCTATTGGTAGATTGGTTAACCAGATGTGAACGTGCTTTCACATATTAGTGTGAGGCTACTTTGAGATAAACCAACAGACTCCTGCCGAAGCTGCTCAATAGCTGCTGGCTATAAGCTGCCACCAACCAGATGGTTTGTAATATAAAACAAGAGATTGTCTGCATAAAGAATACAGATAAGCAGACCTCTCCCTCTCCTAATATATAATATTGCTTTGAATAAAATCAGCAAAATGCATCATGTTCAAGGAAGCTATCTTTGTCTTTAATAGAACTGATCCCCGGTTATGGACTGGTCAAGGTCAGGGTTTGAAGAAACCAGTGATGCCTCTTGGTACCCAGATGCCGACAGTCAGACACTCATTTATTTATTATTTATTCAGTTCATTTTTCTTCTTTCCAGACATGTTATTACAAAATATTTCACTTTCATCAGTGTTGAAACATCATCAACAACATCCGAAAAAGAAAAAAAAAAGGGTTAACGGGTAGAAGCCATTGGCTTGTAAGATTCCCCTAAATGATCAACTAAACATCTCTCTCATTAGCATATGTAATCAACAAACTCAGACATTAAAAGTCTTCAACCAGCTCATACATTGAATTCTGACAGACGTTCATACCCTTATCCACTTCCAGATATTAGCCTTTTACCCTAGAGTATAGCCATGTTTACAGTCTTCCTGGAACACAAGGTTTGTTAACATCATGGATAGTCAAAACAAGAAGTTGACCTTACCAGTGTTCTCCACAAGAATATAATGATTATATTAATCTCTTTCAGCAGACAGTGTTCATACAAGAATTAACCAGTTTGTTGCAGACACTTTAAGAGTTTCACATGGTATTACATTGTCAAAAGATATCAACATGCTCTTTAAAGTCTTAAAGTTAAATTTATCCCATGTTATCACAAATACATGTTGTTGTTGTTTTGGGTTTTTTTGTTGTTGTTGTTTTGTTTTGGGGTTTTTTGTTCATTAGTCCATGTTTCTGAAATGATGTTGATTTTTTTCGACTGTTCTATGAAATACTTGATGTGTCAAAAATCGTAGAGCTCCCAATATTGAAGGGACTCTGTTGTACTGATCTTTGGTGTAGTAACAATTCTTGTCCGTCTTTATTGATCATATTTCACCAACTCCTCTGCACTCCTGATCACCATTGTTTTCATCTAGTCCGAAGAAAGCCCCTTTGTTCTGATGAAGATCCTGCAGTTGTTTGTCCAGGTGTTGTCCATCAGCCCATTCTTCTTCAGTTGTCGAGCTTTTTTAGCGATATCAGCATTCCATTTAGTGAGATTCTCATTAATGTAGACATTTTCTCCTTTCAGTTTGAAGCCTTGTTTCAGAAGAGCTATCTTGTGTTTACGATTGTTGAATTTTATCAGCACTGCAGGTGGTCTCCTACCTCCAGATGGTAGTGGGTAACATGTCTCAATCTGGTCTGGATCTATAGTTATCTCCAGATCCCTCAGTTGAGAACTCACTTGTTGCTCCAGAGATTCGATGTCAGCGCTAGCCATAGCATTTCTGTAATTCCTCGGCTTGATTTTGATTCCAGTGATGATCACATCATTTATACGAATGCTTTGTTCCAAATCATCCATTCTTTGTTGTCCCTGTTCCAAGACAACAATTTTTCAGTCTTTTTCATCCATGTCTTTCTGCATTTTCTTCACTTCATCCTTCATTTCTTCCATGGCGTCTAGCACCGGTTTTAGCTTTTCTTCCAACTTTTTATCAAAGTCACTCCCTAACTTATCAAAGTTGCTCTTTAACTCACTCTTTAATTCTTTCATATAGACCATCTGGTCTTTAGTATCCTCAGATTTTCCTTTTGGTTTTGCAGAGAATAAGTGAGACTCAGTCTGGGTACGAGTTAGAGATTGACTGCTCGAATTCCAGTTAAGTAGTTCAGTATTGGCATTTTAAAGTTCATGTTTTCAGTTCAATATCTCCTGTTGGATGTAGCTGAAGAAAAACTGGAGGCTCACACACACATCAGGATGTGTGGGTCGGGATGTTTCACCATTATGACTGAGGGCTGGTATAGTCTCAAAAAGAATGATCATTTTCTTCAGCAGACAGGACGATACATCAACACACACACACACACGCACGCACGCACGCACGCACGCACACACACACACACACACACACACACACACAAGGTATAGAAGATGTAAAGCTGTATGACTTCAGGATCCAGACTGAAACATGGATGAAACACAAGACAAAAGGAGATAATGAGCAGACGCCTGAATCGTGAACAGAAGGAGACAAACAGACGCAGGATAAACGTCGACACAGCAGATTTTTACTTTGATTGGTCACGCAGAAGAACGAGGATCACAGAGATAATCAGTGAGAGAAAGTGTCTCCTCTAATGTCTTCACAGACATGCAGTCAATGGAGGTTGTCAGTAAATCAGAAGATAAGCCAACGCCACCCAAATCTGAATGGGAGGAGCCAGAAGACAAACACACAGAATACACACACAGAATATACTGTCTGATGTACACAATGACAACACTGGTACAGGAAGTCATGTTTGGGCTTTGTGAGTCCAGTCATTTTCAGATCCAAGCTCCTCTTCAAGCTTCTAAGCCTATTGGGTTGTTTGAGTGTATGTTACAGGATAACCACTATTATAGTATGTCAAGGTATTCTGTTGTGTTTCCACACAATCTCCTTGCAGGGTGAGAAGTGAATGGTGTACCTGTGGGGAGCACTTCATCCATGTTTCTATATTGAGGTTAGCATGGTCAATCATTAATCCCACAATGCCTGGGGCCAGGGTATTCAACTATTGAGCTCCTAAATGGAGATCTAATGTCAAACTGCAGCACCATAACATAAAATGTTAAATTATAGTGATGCTGGTGATAAGATCATGTGAACATTCGCATTTTAACTGAACTAGTAATGCTATGTAATTCTAGATGTCTGTGAAAAAGCAGAATGGTGTAAATGTTGATATCAATGCCATTAGTGTCTTTTCTATGTGATCATGTATTCTTGTATATAATTACTATTATCCGATCAGCGTTACGTGAGTTCAGATTAAAATAATTAGCACAGAAACATAATCATCTTTTAACAGATTCACAATTGTTGTTGTGGGTTTTTTTTAATAATGAGGAGCTGCTGCTTCCAGGTTTATTTTCCCTTATGTTTCAAATGAACTATAATGGTCACACACACACACAAACACACAAATGCAAACAGTGTCCCAAAGAAACAGTATCACAGCTGTTGTAAAATACCACAAAACTAACTTTACATGTTTAAATCAATAATACTGTACTCTGAAATACTAGAACAGAACAGAAAGAAACCTTCAATGTCAAGCAGACTCTGATGTGTTATCTAGAGATGACTCATAAATCAGATTTTGTAGGAAAAAACTAAACTGCAAACTGTGTCATGTGAAACCACCTACATGGCGACAGGTTGGAAATTGTATTGAAAAAAAATCATTAAGCCTTTCTCTACTGAATCCATTGTAACCACAAGGAGAAAAGTAGAAGGATTTAAACTTAAGCCAGAGGAAATACAAGTCAAGGAGACTTATAATTTTTCTGTATATTGTTTTTGAAAGCCGACGTTTACCTTTTTTTTTCATAAGCCACAATTAGAAGCCTTTAATTTTCTCAAAAATCGACGCTGCGCCTTTTAACCCAAGTGACTTACGTGTGCACTGAGTTCCAAAATCTGTAAAAATGTTGGACGATTTTAGTCAGCGCTCCACCTCACGGCGGTGAGGCAGTGATGTCAAAGTCAGTTTTACGAGAAAAACATAGTGACATATTTACCATTAAATTAACAGCCTGACATTAAAAACTGGTTAAAACTGGTCCGATCAATATTTTATTAATCAAAGGTGTACTCCGGAGCCTCCGACACTGGTTAAATTAAATCTTGTTTTGATTGGGAGTCCAATCTGAGGTGAGGCTCAGCCGCTCGCTGCTGCACTTTGCATCGCAAATAATTCTTAAGGTCAGGCTGTTAATTTAATGATAAATAAATTGTAAAACTGACTTCAACGTCCCTGCTTCACTGCCGTGAATCTCACCCCGCGTCACTGGAATCCTCCATGTTTTGATGGAGGATTCAGCTGTTCAGTTCAGATACAGGAGATGAGGACTTCAATGGGTTTGTGACCAAAGATACTGAGTTTACATATACTGTATACATCAATTTAATCATTTATTTAATCATCTGTTAATTTTTTTTTTTTATTTGAAGGGGTCCTATTATACGAAACATTTTTCCAGGTCTCTACATATACATAGTGGTCCTTCCTAACCCTACCAACTCCTAGACTCTGGAAAACAAACTCTTCCTGCATCAATATATGTTTGGAATCTTTTGGAATGTTTTGCTTGACTGCATCATAACGATTTGTTTGTTCACATTTCCCGTCGTGATATAACAAACGGAGTGATTGACAGAGTGATTAACATATCCTGAGCCATATTAACTGATTGTCATGTCCTCTCCCCAGATAAGGGTGTGGTCATCCCTGAGGGGGAGTTCGTTCAGGCTAAGGTAGCAGTGTGTGGTAATGACCTGGCTCAGAGCTACAATCGGAAAGTTCTTCACAAGCTGTTGAAGTCAGCCAGTATTTAGCTAAATAGTTAACTCTGCTTCACTCAGATGTTTATGTAGCCTTTGTGTGTGTGTGTGTGTGTGTGTGTGTGTGTGTGTGTGTGTGTGTGTGTGTGTGTGTGTGTGTGTGTGTGTGTGTGTGTGTGTGTGTGTGTGTGTGTGTGTGCGTGCGTGTGTGTGTGTGGGGGGGGGGGGTTTCAGCATAAGGCATATCCCCAGCGTCATTGCAAATTCATATCCAATTTTATAGCAGATAAATCAGAACTATTGTCTGTCTTTTGATGAATAACAGCAGCGTTAGCTCTTCTAAGTGATCTGAGAGCTGCGTGAATCCACAGCGTCAACAATGCTCATAAACAAACAGCTTCAGCCTTTATTTAAAGCCTAATAGTTATTCACTGTCACCAGTCAAGGGTTACGTTCAACTGACCTAAACCCAGCATGTGAAATAATCCAGACAGAAGTCAAGAGAATTTATCACTCATTCCCAGCCTAGTGACAGACAAACAGGGACATACGCATGTGCATACACACACACACACATACACACATGGCACATTTTTATCTCATTCACAGTTGCTTATAAGTAAAGTGCTCTATTGATACTTACTCTATTGATCGTTTTTGGTTATAGTTATTCTGCTCCAGAAAAAAACCACAGCGAATGTCAGAAGAAGGACGATTTAAGAATGAAGAGCTAAGATTAAATCCTAGTACGTAAGTAGAAAACAGGTAAGAGAATAAAAATGTGTATAAAGGTATGTACAGGTTTTTGTGTCCTAGCTTCCAATTGTCCTCCTTATTTTATCTTCCTCCGCTAACATAGGGTTAGCAGATGAAGATCATGTACAAACGGCGCCCAACAGCAAACAGTTCAATATACTTCACAAATACAAGAAAAAACCTTACCTAACCGGTAACATCCCATGTTTCATTATTCTGTGTTAGCAATCTCTCATTGTCTGTGACGATTGTCTGGAAACACAGCTTTAATTACCTCCTGTCCTTCATTATCTGTTAGCATCTCCACTGATTTCTGCTCCATTGGAAAATATTGTTTTTCTCCACAAGTTCTCTGCGAAGGTTACCAGTGTGTCTCAGTTCAATGAGCCATCTCGCGTTTACACGGTAACAAAGTTACTGAAACTTTAAACAGGTATGCAAGCAGGCGGCGGTGCACGTTCGTTCACTTGGCGCATGTTAACCCCGGGTGGGGGGTGGGCAGGCAGGTGTTAACAGAGGGAACTCAGAGTACAGCCCATTTAAAAAAAGCATCTGGACTCATCTGATTTCCTTAATGTTCGATCAAAGATAATCAGAAGCAAATACAGTTGGAGATCTGGTAGCTGAATGACATGAATTTAAAAAAATGTTCTATGGGACCTTTAAAAACATTTATCGCCATTAAACACAAGCCATTAATAAGCAAGTTTTTTTTTTGTTTTGTTTTTTGTACCACTGACTGCATGATATCATTAATGTTTTCATGGTACGGTAATCCCTCGCTTATTTGCGCTTCAATATTAGCGGCTTCACCGCATCGCTGATTTTTAGTAGGTAGTCACATGATACCGTATGTGTATGCTATTGGATGACAGCGGCCGTGTGTGTGCTGCGTTCGGAGACTCACGCTTCCTCCTGCAATGTTTATTTTAATACCAAAGTGTTTTAAACAGTGTGTGATAACCCCTGTTGTTCCGTCGTGTGTGTGTTACCCTGAGTTGGCCTACATGTGTGTGTTCTGTGTGTGTTTGAGAAGGGGTGCCAGAGCGAGAGTGAGACTGCGAGCGGGAGATAGTTGTCAGTTCTTGTTTGTTCCTTGTTAAGGCTGGACGCCAAATAAAGACTGTTCAAGGAATATCGTGTGTGTCATCCTAGCCCATCACAACAAACACAAGGGGGATTACAAGTCTATCAGAGTGTGGGAAAAGGTAATACAGATGGAAGGGGGTTTAATGTCAGCATAGGGAGGGTTCATAAACGTTTAAATTACCGTTAATAAAAAATAATAATACTTGGTCGCTATATCATGGAATTTCATTTTTCCTGGAACACATTGACCGCAAGTAACAAGGGACTACTATACTATAATATGTTGCTGTTACACTTGATATCAACCAGCAAGCAGACAGCATAGGCTCTGCTGACCAATGAGAGGCTCTTTCCTGTCAGCCCAGACATTGTTAAAATCACTTCAACGCTACATTCAGAAAATCACTTCTCCTTCCAGAGGACATATCCAGCAATGAGAAAGTGAATAAAAACATCACCTGACAAACTACTGACTGCAGAAAAAGTACATCTCTGCAAAAAATGTACATTATATGACAGGACTTCATCACAAAAACACTGGAAATTTAGGTCGAGAAAAGACTCTAAAGCTATATTGTGCGATATAAAAACTCTGCAGTGAAACCAGATGAATTAATCAACTTTAGGTTCAACTGATTTTTACACTTACATGAATTTATTGAGCCCTTAAATGAAAGATTACCTGGAAGAACTCGGAGCTCTGCATCAGTCCCTGTCCTGGTGCTGCCGGGGTTGTCGGCCAGACATCGATACGTGGCCGAGTCCGGTGGCTGTACGCGGCTGACCTGCAGTGAGCCCGAGGGCAGCGCCGCCAGGCGGGAGTCTAGATCTGACACAAGAGGCAGGTCCTCCCTGTTCTTCTGCCAGCGAATTACGGGTTCTGGGTCGCCTGAGACCTCGCAGCGAAGCAAGGCAGTGTCGCCAAGGTACGAGGAGACGGACTCAGTGGGAACGACCACCTTAAGTGGACCTGGAGGACGACAAGTGGGCAGGAGAGGGAGTTATGATTATTAAAATGGCTTACTGGTAAAAGTCATGCAGCATGAGGACACATTTTACTGATTAATTTATTCTCCCCTACGCCTTCCTGTTTTCCAGATATGGACTCATTTTTCATTTTTTGTCAGTTGGCTGAAACCGGAGGAAACAAGCTGAAAACTCTAAATCAAGAGTAAAAGCAGGTCAGGTCAACAACAACAACACCAGGAACAGTAACAACACAGACATCAGGAAGTTCAGTCAAAAATACACTGGATGATGAGCTGTAATGCAGAAACAAAATGAACCCAAGTATTCTGTTCAGTTCTGACTTTAATGGATATTTGAACTGTTTGTGATTTAACCTAAAAACTACTACAGTACTCTTCTGCACTGGTCACGGATTTGAACATCTTCCTGACTGATTTTAATTACATCCCGCTTCAAAGCAGTGACGTAATTGACAGTGTTTGTCTGTTTGTAAGTCCACCAAATGTCTTCACAACCGTTTCAGGTAGAAAGATGAAACAAAAGGCACACGACTCAGGCAGAGGGGATGAAAATGAGATGATGGCATTGACCTTGAGGAAGGTAGGTCAGGGTCAAATTTCAAATTTTGTACACTCAGGAAACGGGTAAGCTAGAAAGACAAGGGAGAAGGCCAGTATGAGACCATAGATCAAAGCTAGTGCTTTGATCTACCTATGCACTAACTTTGATCTATGGTCAAAGCTATGCACTAGTCAGGTACTACTTTCAGGGTATCCTGACCTACCCTGAGAGTAGGTCAGGGTAAGTCGTGGGACGTTACAGTCTCTGACTGCCTTGTTTTATTGTTTTGTTTGACTGAACATAACTCAATTAACTCAGTTTTACTATACATCAGTATACTGCAATGTTACTGGATTTCATTTCACTGTAAACATAGAAATCCTTAAAATTTTACCAGAATATATGAGAAAAAATAATACACAGAGAAAATGCCTAGTTGAACCAGAAATAATACCAGAAATATCTCCTTAAATATCCTCACTTTGTGAATCATCATTGTGTTGTACTGGTTTGTACTACTGTATACTCTAGAGAGTAAACTTCTTCTTCTTTTCCTTTCGGCTTTTCCCTTCAGGGGTCGCCACAGCGAATCAATTTCCTCCATCTAGCCCTGTCCTTTGAATCCTCTTCTCTCAGACCAACTACCTTCATGTCTTCCCTCATTACATCCATAAACCTCCTCCTTGGTCTTCCTCTAGGCCTCCTGCCTGGCAGTTCAAAACTCAGCATCCTTCTACCAATATATTCACTATCTCTCCTCTGGACATGTCCAAACCATCTCAGTCTGGCCTCTCTGACTTTATCTCCAAAGCCTCTAACATGTGCTGTCCCTCTGATGTACTCATTCCTGATCCTATCCATCCTGGTCACCTCAGCATCTTCATCTCTGTTACCTCCAGCTCTGTCTCCTGTCTTTTCTTCAGTGACACTGTCTCTAGGCCAAACAACATCGCTGGTCTCACCACAGTTTTGTACACCTTTCCTTTCATTTTAGCTGGAACTCTTCTATCACACATCACACCTGACACTTTCCTCCACCCGTTCCATCCTGCCTGGACACGCTTCTTCACCTCTTTTCCACACTCTCCATTGCTCTGGACTGTTGACCCTAAGTACTTATAATCCTCCACCTTCTTGATCTCTTCTCCCTGTAACCTCACTCTTCCACTTGGGTCCCTCTCATTCACACACATGTACTCTGTCTTACTGCGGCTAACCTTCATTCCTCTCCTTTCCAGGACAAACCTCCACCTCTCTAGCTTCTCCTCCACCTGTTCCCTGCTCTCACTGCAGATCACAATGTCATCTGCAAACATCATAGTCCATGGAGATTCCTGTCTAACCTCGTCTGTCAGCCTGTCCATCACCATAGCGAACAAGAAGGGGCTCAGAGCTGATCCCTGATGCAGTCCCACCTCCACCTTGAACTCCTCTGTCACACCTACAGCACACCTCACCACTGTCTTACAGTCCTCATACATGTCCTGCACCGCTCTAACACACTTCTCTGCCACTCCAGACTTCCTCATACAATACCACAGTTCCTCTCTGGGCACCCTGTCATCAGCTTTCTCCAGATCTACAAAAACACAATGCAGCTCCCTCTGGCCTTCTCTGTACTTCTCTATCAACATCCTGAAAGCAAATACTGCATCTGTAGTACTCTTTTTTGGCATGAAACCATACTGCTGCTCACAAATGTTCACTTCTGCCCTTAGTCTAGCTTCCACTACTCTCTCCCATAACTTCATTGTATGGCTCATCAGCTTTATTCCTCTGTAGTTACCACAACTCTGCACATCTCCCTTGTTCTTAAAAATGGGCACCAGCACACTTCTCCTTCATTCCTCAGGCATCTTCTCACTATCTAAGATCCTGTTGAACAACCCAGTCAGAAACTCTACCGCCACCTCTCCTAGACACTTCCATACCTCTACAGGTATATCATCAGGACCGACTGCCTTTCCACTCTTCATCCTCTTCAATGCCCTCCTCACTTCATCCTGACTAATCTTTGCTACTTCCTGGTCCACAACAGTCACCTCTTCTAGTCTTTGTTCTCTCTCATTTTCCACGTTCATCAACTCTTCAAAGTACTCTTTCCATCTTCCCATCACACTACTGGCACCTGTCAATAGACTTCCATCCCTATCCTTAATCACCCTAACCTGCTGCACGTCCTTCCCATCTCTGTCTCTCTGTCTTGCCAACCGGTATAGATCAGTCTCTCCCTCCTTACTGTCCAACCTAGCATACAAGTCATCATAAGCTTCTTGTTTGGCCTTTGCTACCTCTACCTTCACCTTACGCTGCATCTCCCTGTACTCCTGTCTACTCTCCTCAGTCCTCTCAGTGTCCCACTTCCTCTTGGCTAACCTCTTTCTTTGTATACACTCCTGTACCTCCTCATTCCACCACCAAGTCTCCTTATCTACTTTCCTTCCAGATGACACACCAAGTACTCTCCTACCTGTCTCCCTGATCACATTAGCTGTAGTTGTCCAGTCATCTGGAAGCACCTCCTGACCACCCAGAGCCTGTCTTAACTCCTTCCTAAAAGTCATGCAACACTGTTCCTTTTTCAGCTTCCACCATTTCGTCCTCTGCTCTGCCTTTGCCCTCTTGATCTTCCTCACCACCAGAGTCATCCTACACACCACCATCCAATGCTGTTTGGCTACACTCTCACCTACCACTACTTTGCAGTCACTGATCTCTTTCAGGTTACACCGTCTACACAAGATGTAGTCTACCTGTGTGTTCCTACCGCCACTCTTATAGGTCACTCTATGTTCCTGCCTCTTCTGGAAGAAAGTATTCACTACAGCCATTTCCATCCTTTTTGCAAAGTCAACCACCATCTGTCCTTCTGTGTTCCTCTCCTGGATACCAAACCTGCCCATCACATCCTCATCACCTCTGTTTCCTGCACCAACATGTCCATTGAAGTCTGCTCCAATGACAACTCTCTCACTTCTAGGTATGCTCTGCATCACTTCATCAAGGTCCGACCAGAATTTCTCCTTCTCCTCCATCTCACATCCTACCTGTGGAGCATACCCACTAACGACATTGAACACCATACCTTCTATTTCTAGCTTCAGACTCATCACTCTATCTGACACTCTTTTTACCTCCAGGACATTCCTAACAAACTCCTCTTTCAAGATAACTCCTACTCCATTTCTCTTCCCATCTACACCATGATAGAACAACTTGAACCCTGCTCCTAAACTTCTAGCCTTGCTACCTTTCCACCTGGTCTCCTGTACACACAGTATGTCTACCTTCCTCCTCTGCATCATGCCAACCAACTCTCTACCTTTTCCTGTCATAGTTCCAACATTCAACGTCCTTACTCTCAGTCCTATACTCTTGGTGTTCCTCTTCTCTTTCTTCGTGCGAACGCACTTTCCTCCTCTCCTTCTTCGACCAACAGTAATCCAATTTCCACCGGCGCCCTGTAGGTCAACAGCGCCGATGGCGGTCGTTGTTAACCCGGGCCTCGACCGATCCGGTATGGAAGTCATAGGTTTGATTCGCATCTTTGATTTGGCAAAAGTTTTACGCCGGATGCCCTTCCTGACGCAACCCTCTGTATTTATCTGGGCTTGGGACCGGCACAATAAGACACTGGCTTGTGTCCTCTTGCGGCTACATTATACTCTAGAGAGTAAACTAAAGAGATGAAATACTACAAGTCTAATATTACTTCTGCTATTGTTGTTCCGTGATCTCACATATTAACATTACAGGTGCTGCTGTTACTCCTACACAGATCATAATGCAGTACTTCTGTGCCTCTATAATCATTGCTAAGTGGGTTACTTGTACACTGTGAGGTGCCAAAATGAGTGCTGTCAGGACGGATAGAGCTCCTGCGTCATAAATAAAAAACGCAGTGTAGCATCAAAAGTGAGGAAGAACATGTGAGCAGACAAAAAAAAAGGTTTTCTAGGCTGACAGCAGAAGACAAAAACGGAAAGGGAGGAGATGTGAGCAGTAACAGGAGTCAATGTGAGAGAGACAGAAAGAGTTTGACTTTAAACAGCAGGAGCGTGGATGAAAGTCGGACCGAGGAATGTGAGGACAGATAGTGGACAGGCAGTGTCCAGCCTGCTGTGTTTAAGGGCCCACACTGCTTCCTGTCTGATAGCATTCACTTCAGCAGCAAACAGCCTGTGGCCTCAGGAACACATGACCCTGCTAACTGCCAGCCTCCATCCACTCTCAAACCAACATGCTTCTATCAAAAACACTGTGTTTAAAGTCAGCGTGGTTTTTGGAGACTATTCGTAGATTAATTAAAACCTGCAGGAATGCCAGGAAGTTTGTTCTCATCCATGCTGAGTTTGTTCTGACATCTTGTGTTTTGAGAGGGTTTACATTAACATGCTTTTTTATTCTGTTATCCTCTTCTGATACCTGCGTCAAAGGATCTACCTTTAACAGTATTGGAGACCAGATTACCCATTAGCACCACATGTTAGTCCTTTCTGTTGGTCACTGCTACAGTCCATTACGAGCAACATTAGTAATCTCGTGAAAAACTGCAATTATGATAAATAGTGTCATTTCTCCACCTGGCTGTCAAAGTCATGGTGACACCGAGGTGTTTGTACTCCTGCTAGCACTACAAAACGTGTCCATTATCTGGAGTAAGACTAGGATTAGACACCATTTATTAGACACTATTTATTTCGTCCAAAAGACGACGGTAACTCGTACCTTAGGCTAACCTGATTAAGTCGATGTTTTTCTTTCTTTCTTTCTCGTGTTTGCTTCATTACTTCATTGCTTCATGTTTCATTACTATACAATTTGATATATAAATGACATCATGAAACAATATATAGTACGCGGATACAGCGGCAGAAAATGGATGGATATTATGTTGAAAAAAGGTAGTTTTCTTGCGTCTTGGAACGGATTAAGACCATTTACATTATTGGTAATGGGAAAAATGTATTTGGTATTCGAGCAAATTGCTATTCGAACAGCCTTCCGGAACAAATTGTGGTCGGAAACCGAGGTTTGCCTGTACTTAAGAACAGTCAGCATTGGACACAACTATAGAGGCTGTTCACAAAGTCATATAATGTATGTGATCAGAGTCACATGGACACCAGGGCTGCAACTCATGAGGACAAGGTAGATCAAGATTTTCTACATAAATGCCACAATCCAGAATAATCCATTAAGTTTCCTAAACTAAACTAGTAACAAAAATGGAGGAAACTGAGTTAGCTGCTGAAAGGATAACAAGGATACATTAAATTACCAGGTAGAACTGATGAGACAATACGGCTATTTGTCTGTTTAAGGTATGCAAATAACAACTCAGTTAAATGACCGATACAAGATAACTCCTTTCTATTATTATGAAAAAATATTAAAACACTCTGATTACTGATAGGACAAATTAAAAATAAATCATTCTGTATTCTCTGAATAGGAACTGTTAGTGTGGAATTGATTCCTGCTTCCTGTTTGTCCTCACTTCAGTCACAAATAGTCAAAGACAGATTTCTTTTAACTAGTCCTCAAAAGCAGATCAACTGTGAAACTAACAGGAGGGAGAAGTACCCAAGTTCATGAAGCAGATTTTACTTTGGGGGCTGTTGTTTATGGCTGTTGTTTGAAGCTAAAAGGTTCTCACACCCTTTGAACACAACCCTAAAACATTTTTCCAGAGTTGTCTGAGCGAATCCTTTCCTTCAGGGAGGAGACACACAACTAAATACAATCTGGTGCCTGATTTTCCTCGCAATCGGTTCTGTTGTTTTTGTTGTTGCTTGTTGGTTGAAGCCACTTTGCTTCTTCTTTCTCACCGTGATACACCAACAACCAGGAAACTTCCGCTCTGACACAAACCCAACGTTCTCTTTCTGTTCTGTCATGTTAGAGGAGTCGGCTTTGAATCACGGGCCGCTCGCCGCTGGATGCAGGTTTATGGTTTTTTCAGCGCCGTCGAGGACTTGAGTTATTGTGAAGGCGCACAGATCGGAGGTGACGGCAAAGCTGATGTGAATTTGGATCATGTGTGTTACATAAGTTCTGCTACTGTCTGTTCCTATATGGATCACATGACTGCCTGCAGCGACATAAACACACAACATCACACACACAACTGTGTTACAGTCACTTTTGAAAAATGAGAATTATTGTAGTTTTAAATCCGAGAATTCAGTCATGGTCAGTATTTTCTGTTTAAGAACTGAATAAATTCAGCGCTAAAAGAAACAATCTTTTTGCATATCATGTTTTCAGTACAGCCTGAGCTATATGAAGATGTGCATTTCTTTCTATTTGCTTTATGTTTATCTGCTCAATTTTGTTTAGACTGCATATATTTATTGTTTCACATCACATTACACCATTCAGCAAGCACCAAGGAACATAAAAATTCCATTTATCTATTATGTTTTTTCATTATTTCATTTTTTAAGGATGATTTCATGCTTTTATAACCTTCTGAAACGCTGTCCTTGTTCACGTGTGCACTATTTACTGTGAATAATTGATAAATAACAACACAAATCACATATTTAGCTCTTTGTTGTTGTTTTTAGATATAAAACCAGGAGAGATAATAGACAAATAGGTGTTGACACTAAACAATGGCATAGTGGCTAGGGCTGTCGCTTAACAGCCCTAGTTTGTGAATGCAGAGTTTGTATGTTCTCATTGTGTCTGGTTGGGTTCACTGTGGGTTCTCTGGCTTGTCCACGGCTGTGCATGTGTGCATGAGTGGTTGTTTGTCTATTTATTCCCCCCTGCTGGCGTTTTGTCCAAGGTGGACCCTGCCTCTGGCCAGTAACATCTGGTATACATCTTTTTTTTTCTTTTTTTCCAGACATGTTAATATAACAGACTTCAGTCGTGACTCGGTGGGGAGAATACTTCGAAGACCTCCTCAATTCCGGTGACATGCCTTCCCATGAGGAAGCAGAGTCTGGGTTCTCTGAGGCGGGCTCTCCTATCTCTGGGGTTGAGGTGACCGAGGTAGTTAAAAAGCTCCTCGGTGACAGGGTCCCGGGAGATCCGCCCGGAGTTCCTAAAGGCTCTGGATGTTGTGGGGCTGTCCTGGTTGACACGCCGCTGCAACATCGCATGGACATCGGGGACAGTGCCTCTGGATTGGCAGACTGGGGTGGTGCTCCCCCTTTTTAAGAAGGGGGACCAGAGGGTGTGCTCCAACTACAGGGGCATCACACTCCTCAGCCTCCCTGGTAAGGTCTATTCAGGGGTTCTGGAGAGGAGGGTCCGTCGGGAAGTCGAATCTCGGATTCAGGAGGAGCAGTGTGGTTTTCGTCCTGGCCGTGGAACAGTGGACCAGCTCTACACCCTCCGCAGGGTCCTTGAGGAGGCGTGGGAGTTCGCCCAACCAGTCCACATGTGTTTTGTGGACTTGGAGAAGGCATTCGACCATGTTCCTCGGGGGGTTCTGTGGGGGGTGCTTCGGGAGTATGGGGTACCGAACACCTTGATAAGGGCTGTTCGGTCCCTGTACGACCGATGTCAGAGTTTGTTCCGCATTGCCAGCAGTAAGTCGGATTCGTTTCCAGTGAGGGTTTGATTCCGCCAAGGCTGCCCTTTGTCACCGATTCTGTTTATAACTTTTATGGACAGAATTTCTAGGCGCAGCCAAGGCGTTGAGGGTGTCCGGTTTGGTGGCCTCAGTATTGCGTCTCTGCTTTTTGCAGACGACGTGGTGTTGGCTTCATCAAGCCGTGATCTCCAACTCTCACAGGAGCGGTTGGCAGCCGAGTGTGAAGCGGTTGGGATGAGAATCAGCACCTCCAAATCTGAGACCATGGTCCTCAGTCGGAAAAGGGTGGAGTGCCCTCTCCAGGTTGGGGATGAGATCCTGCCCCAAGTGGAGGAGTTCAAGTATCTTGGGGTCTCGTTCACGAGTGAGGGTACGATGGAACGGGAGATCGACAGACGGATTGGTGCAGCGTCTGCAGTGGTGCGGACTCTGTATCGGTCCGTCGTGGTGAAGAAGGAGCTGAGCCGAAAGGCAAAGCTCTCGATTTACCGGTCGATCTACGTTCCTGCTCGCACCTATGGTCATGAGCTATGGGTCGTGACCCAAAGAACGAGATCCCGGATACAAGCGGCCAAAATGAGTTTCCTCCGCAGAGTGTCCGGGCTCTCCCTTAGAGATAGGGTGAGAAGTTCGGTCATCCTTCTCCTCCGCATCGAGAGGAGCCAGATTAGGTGGCTCGGGCATCTGGTTAGGATGCCTCCTGGACGCCTCCCAGGTGAAGTGTTCCGGGCACGTCCTACCGGGAGGAGGCCCTGGGGACGACCCAGGACACGCTGGAGAGACTATGTCTCCCAGCTGGCCTGGGAATGACTTGGGATTCTCCCGGAGGAGCTGGATGAAGTGGCTAGGGAGAGGGAAGTCTGGGCTTCCCTGCTTAAGCTGCTGCCCCCGCGACCCGACCCTGGATAAGCGGAGGAAGATGGATGGATGGATGGATGGATGGATGGATGGATAGATGGATGGATGGATGGATGGATGGATGATCACATCATTCATACAAATGCTTTGTTCCAAATCATCCATTCTTTGTTGTCCCTGTTCAAAAAGACAACAATTCTTCGGTCTTTTTCATTCATGTCTTTCTGCATTTTCTTCATGTCGTCCTTCATTTCTTCCATGGTGTCTAGCACCGGTTTTAGCTTTTCTTCCAACTTTTTATCAAAGTCAACCCTTAACTTATCAAAGTCGCTCTTAAACTCACTATTTAACTCTTTCATAGAAGAGACCACCCGGTCTAGAGTATCCTTCATATTTTTGTTCCTATCCTCCTCCGATTTTCCTCTTCCTCTCTTCATTTTGCAGAGAATCAGTGAGTCAGTATGAGTGTGAGTCAGAGAGAGATAGCCACAACAGGAGACAGACGAAAGATGTCCGCTCCTGTTGAGAGCCGGACGTTTTTGCATAAACTGTAAACCACAAGGTGGGTTAAGCGGCCGAACACAACATGATCGTAATCGGTTGGTGAGTACAGATTGGTGAGTTCAGTGCTGAGAACAACACTAACCTGTGTGAACATCACCAATCGGTGTGAATATCACCACCATCATCATTTTGGGTCCTACTCATCCATGTGTGACTCTGTCAGCAACGGTGAACAAAACAAAACATGGATGATCAGAAAACTGCATAAAATGAAAATGAAATAAACAATTTACGTACTGCTGGGCCCCAGGTTCTCTACTGAATGCTATGCTAGCTGTTTATAAGAGGTCATGGGTCAGATTTGTTCACCTCTATGAAAAATACAGGTCACATACAACTATGAATTTAAAAAGTAAAAACAAAGTTCTTTTTAAAGAAAATCCAAGTGAGACCGTGTTCCAGCTGTGTGAACAGAGTCCAAATGATGATAATTGAATATTTTACTATCAATGCTGAGCTTTTAAGGGATTGGTTAAGACAGTGGTTTAAGACGTGGGGATTAAATGCTTGGCACTCTTCAGCGCGTGTGAATGAATGCTTCGTTCCTGAGGGATTAATGAATTCATTTGATTTGATTAAACCTGATATTTTTGCTTTAACTGCTCATATTCATTCCTATATGTGCTACTGTGAACAGACCTGGAAAACGACCGCATTGCTGAACAGGAACATCATTAGTCCAGCAAACGCTCCTTGTACTGTTCTCTTCATGCGTTCTACTTCTCAAGTGTTAACATGAATAAACAGCCAGCCAAACTCCTTCTCGAGAGCCAGGCAGTGAGCCACCTTGCTCCTTTAATAACTTTCCACACAGCACTTTACTGGTGAAACATTTAATTGGAGTGAAACTATAAAAAAAAAATACAAAAGATATATGAAAACATTGTTATAAACAGTTTAAACTATTTACAATTAACTTAATGGACACAGAACTTCCTACTTCCTGTTTGTTACTGCTAACTTTCGGTCCTTCAAAATAAAAGCATCGCGATCTTTCTAAAAAGCGAATAAAACAATAATAAAACACGTGGATACAATCGAACTGATCTTTTAACATTCTAAACACGTTTCCACAAACTCAGGGTAGAACACTCCTAAACAGCTGTACGCATTAATTTCTTGTGGTGATAGAACATCATCTCTTTAGCGTGAGGCGAGAAGAAAAGTTTCCCATCATAAGTCTGTAACTCTTTGTTCTCCAGCTGCCAATGCTGTGATTATCCATCATTGCCAATAATTGATGAATAGTGATTTTGCAGTGATGTGTGAACAAGCCAGGCATCAGGAATGCCAGGAACTCTTTTATTTTCTTTTTTTCTTTAGGAATTATTTTGTTTACACCGCAGGAATAATGAACATTTGTGATTTGATAGGTTTTTGGAAGCAGCCCAAATTATAATTAATCAGATTCAAAATCAATCAAAGAGGACAGAAACAGAATTTAAGCAAATGGACAGCAAATCAAACTTATGAACATTTCATAACTATGTAGAGTTGACCTGGAAGAGGGAGTTATCTCACCTAATAGACCTACATTTTTTTATTCAAATAAAAAAAAATTGTGCTCTGTTAGAGAATGAGTTGCGTTAATTTTGCCAAAGCAGATTGACGCGTCTCGTGGGCGCTAATTGTGGATCAGAGCTGACAGAGATCTCAGTCAGACATTCTTACGCTGGTGAAAGGAGAGCAGCAGCAAAGCATGAAGGAATGAAGAGAAATGGGTCATACAATTTAGATGGCAGGATGACAGCAAGAGAGAGAGAGAAATAAGAAATTAAATGAAGTTGATTCCATGGTAACAGTGGATGTTTTCCTCTTGTTGTTTTCATCCTCATTAGACAAATAGACCAAAATAACTCAGACGGATAATAAGATGCAAATCACAGCAAACAGGCGAGGGCAGCGAGGGATCTGGAGACTCTTGCTCTTTGAATCCTCACCTCGGGAGCGATTATTATCCACTTTGATGGGTCAAACCTCGCTCATCCTGACTGCTGCTAATTGGTATTTGTCCTCTGAGAGATGACGGCTAATTGGAGATGGACAGGATGAAGTCCATGCTGTCTGTCAGGTTTCTGAAGTGGTTTGTAAATGTCTTAACCTGCCATGTCACAGGATAACATGCAGTTTTTTGGGGGGTTTTTTTAAACAGATATGAAATGTGACGGCCTATTTTAATCTGTGCTAAAACAGAAAAGACGTTTTGGGTTGAATTTGAACCACAATCTTATTCTCTCTTACCTTCTTATTGCCATTTTTTAAATGGTTGTTTTTAAATTTTAATATCAGTGAAATATATATATATATATATATATATATATATATATATATATATATATATATATATATATATATATATATATATATATATATATATATATATATATATATAATAAATAGGATAGAGCGGATGTAGAAAATGAATGAATGAATGAATAAAATATGATAGGAAATATAAAATTCAAATTAAATGAAATTAGTCCCTCCATTGTACCACGCTAAAACATTAAAACATGTAGGTTTCTTTCTGTCTTCCTCTCCACCCTTTTATGTCTCTGCTCCCAGGATTTGGTTCATGTATTATTTGTTTCCTCCTGTCATCTTTCAGCTTTCTATTCCCCTTCTTGCTCTATTCCTCTTTTCCTTCTGTCTCTTTCTTCTCTCCATCTTACACACTCTATCTCTCTCAGTGTTCTGTCTTTCTAATTAATTCCCAGCTTACAGTCACCTCTGAACACACAGACACACACACACACACACACACACACACACACACACACACACACACACACACACACACAGACACACACAGAGTCAAACTGCTAATTGAATTTTTAAGCCGCTGATGTTCATTAGCATTTTGCCTTGTAATGTGTTATGTGCCATGCGATTTTTGTGTCGTGTGTGTGTGTGTGTGTGTGTGTGTGTGTGCGTGCGTGTGTGTGTGTGTGTGTGTGTGTGTGTGTGTGTGTGTGTGTGTGTGTGTGTGTGTGTGTGTGTGTGTGTGTGTGTGTGTGTGTGTGTGTGTGTGTGTGTGCCTTTTAGCCCACATACTTCAGCTGGGCTGCGGTAACGTTAACATGTCCAGAGGAATGTTTGAAAGCTTTCCAGGATGTCAGTTGATGCTGTTTTCTTGTCCGTCTTAAATCACCTGCTTCCATTACACTGCAGGTAAAAGTATGTTATTACTTCTACAGTAGCTATACTATTACTTATGCTGTACTTGTCTGAAATCAAACAGTTTTTTTTTACACATAATAATGGAAACAAGAGCTGGGCAGACATCCTGAGGGCAGCGTGAACCAGTCTGCTTTATATTTAAAATGATATATTAAAAGCGCTTCAAAGGTGTGAGTGAGAGAGTTTTTATATGTAAAAAATGCACATTGGGCTCGATTTAGATGAGTTACTGATTTTGCTTTGACTTGAATTTCAAAATTCTCCAGGATTGGATTAAACAGATTCCCTGCTGTGAGAAATCCCAGGGTATTCTGCTCCTGCACTGGAAACAAGTTGGATCATTGTGGGAGTGGTAAACCCTGAAACCACAGAAACCACAACGAGGTTTCTGTGACACACAATCGCACACTTTCACCTCCCTGTGAGCTGCAGCCTCTTTCCAATCTCTGTAATCCCTCAAACTGAGTGGGAGGATGAGAGTCACTCCAGAGACGAAGCACTCCGACTCAAAACGCTGAGCTGGCTGAAGAGCCAAGCGCTTGCTGCGCGCATGTGTGTGTGTGTGTGTGTGTGTGAGTGTGTGTGTGTGTGTGTGTGTGTGTGTGTGTGTGTGTGTGTGTGTGTGTGTGTGTGTGTGTGTGTGTGTGTGTGTGTACGCTCAACAGTGAAAAAGGTTCAGAAATAATCAGCATCATTTAGGCAGTAATTTTTCTTTCCATCAACCAACAAAACAGACGTCAGTGAATGGAATCCTCTGACATTAAAATCCTGCAGCCGTTCTGTCAGAATGAAGAGGGCTTCAAAGATTTTACACAGTTTAGTGTGAAACACCGACATTAGTCCGTCTAGTTTAGTTGAGTATAATTTTTAATCAAATTTCTCTTTACTGAAATAGTTGTTCAAAAATATTAAGAGCAAGTGTTTAGCTAATGCGCTAGGTGGGTGAAGGGCGTTAAAGCACCTCATCATCTTTATATGAACTGGAAGAAGCTCATCATTAAAAAAGGATGTGAAGGGAGAGAGATTCACTCAGCTGCTGGTGGTACTGGAGAATGTTGAAGGCCATTTCACATCATCTTCTGATGGATCAAATCCAAAAGCAAATCACTCAGAAAAAGAGGTCATTCATCATGACCTCCAGTCCTGTAGGTGGCGCTCTAAGAATCAGGCTTAGGGAGGTCTGTGGCTCTTGTCCAGGAGTTTTATTCATTTATGCGTTATTTTATGTTGCAACTATTTGTGTCCATTTACAGAGATCTAAATTAATTATAAATGTTATTTATTAGTCTTAACAGTGAGAATAAGGGGCATAGGTTTTAGTTTTAAGGTTTCATTGGTCGCATCATTGGCTTGTTCCCACATTAAGCTCATGAAAACACTGATAACAGTAAATGAGACACTCTGAGGCACGTGTAAAACTCAACCAGGCTGAATTTAAGAAAACAAAAAGCAACAAAACTCGTATTTCATCCCTCAAGGCTAAATGTCTTCTGAAGTTTTCTTTCCATGTCTGTGATTTGAAGCTGCATCACGTTCCTCCCATGATAGAGTTATAACATCATCAGCAAACCTTACCTTACCTACTATTCAAAATAAAATTCTCTATGTGTGGCATGAGCCATAATTTGAAAGCACAGTATTTCTCTCAATTTCTTGTTAAATGTGAATTAAACATAACCAATTTGTATTTTTAGAGTTCTTTTGCTCATTAAAATTGCCTTTTCTTCCATCCATCCATCTTCTAAACCCACTTCTTCCGCTGTCGCTGGTTGCGGGGCCTATACCAACTGGGGGAGTGAGGCAGGGGACACTCCGGGCACGACGCCAGTGCACCGTGGAGCCACACACTCATTCCTATGGGCAGTTTGGAACGGCCAATTAACCTGAAGCACATGTTCCTGGAGGTGGGAGGAAGCCGGAGAACCCGGAGAGAACCCACACAGACACGGGGAGAACATGCAAACACAGAGCGGCGACAGCGCTACCCACTGAACCAGCATCCCGCCCTATTGTTTTTTACTCTCTTACAATGTAAATATGAAATTAAAATTCATGAAACCTTCCTGTATTTCCTGCCATGATGTAGTGTGAGCTGCTCTACCAGTGTAGACACTGGGTAACTAATAGTGATGGTAATGCTGAGGCACTTAAGCCTCTGCCCCTCTATTAAGTTTCTTCCATAAACATTATTGATTTCATGCTACACTCCTCTAAATAAATGACAGGTGAATTACTTTCCTTCTATTAAATAAATATGATATATATAAGGGTGTGTGTGTGTGTGTGTGTGTGTGTGTGTGTGTGTGTGTGTGTGTGTGTGTGTTACTGTCAAGGAAAGGTCAGTGACACACGAATCGCTCCTCCCTGTAACCCGCTCTCCTCAGTGACACGTCACAGACGCTTCTCCAAACTGTTTCTTTATCCTGAACTGACTGATGGTGGAACACTGTCACCCTAGTTGTTACTGTATTTCCTCATTCACCACAATGTAGTGCTTCACTAGCGGTACATTTTGTGCTTGCAGTGCAAGTCCAGGATCCTGTGTTGTTTTTTTGGTTCGATAGGTTTTATCTGCTAGTAGCTGCTTTTCAAATCGTCCACGTAACAAAAAGATGTACGGAGTTACATCTCCATCCCATGTGTTTAACTTCATTAAATCCTTCATTCTTTTATACAGAACTTCAAACTACAACCAGAACAGAAGGGGATCCAATACGAGCCCTGTGGGACTCCACAGCTGATATCAACACATATAAAATAGATAAAATATCAAGGCTCACACATGCAGACACAATTAAATAGTCAGGATATTTACAGCTGACTCATCACTTGTCATGTAGGTACTTTGAACAACATACCATCTTTAGAAACTAATCCCATGAAGTACAATATGCGGTGTCTTACCTGCCACAGTGACCCTAGCGGTTCGGCTAACGATGCTCCCTAGTCCATCCAGAGTGGCGAGACACTGATATTGGCCCTCGTCCGGCCGGTGGTGCCTTGAATGCATCACGTTCTGCACCAGCAGCGTCCCGTTTGACAGCTGTTGCCGTCGTTCATCCACCACAGTGCTCAACAGCACGCCGTCCTTACGCCAAGTGATGGTGGGGGCTCCCGTGACCACGTCGGACTGCGCCTGGCAGTCGAGCTGCAGCACACCTCCTCGCACCGTTACCGCGTCCTGAGGCTCCTGGGTGAAGACCAAGTCCACAAAACCTCCCAGACTGGAGGAGGAAGAGGAGGGAGGAAGAAATGAGGAGGCGTCAGAGGCTTGAGGAAGAGAAGAGAAGAAAGAGAAGAAGATTAGATCAAATGTATTTATATACAGTGTTAACTGTTAACACATACACCAACACAAAACAGATACAAGAAACGAAAATTAAACACAGCTACATGAAATAAAATGAATTATTTTCACAAGTACTGCAGGCCCCTTGGGGCCCCTGAGTCCCATATCAATTCCTCTGTAAATCGTCTTTCATTTGTTATTGATTTAAAATAGTGTTTTATCAAAAAGGGTTAACACATTACCAAATAGTAAAGATCAGTAGAAGAAAATTAAGGAAATCAGAAAAGAAAAAAGGCGGCATTATGTCCACCTCCTGATTTTAGAGACATGACTCCATTCCCCTGGATAATTATATAAAGTGAATGATGCTACATTTTCTTTAATCATATTGGTAGAACTGAGATTTGTCATTCATCTCTTAGTGTTGTTTTTGCTGCCTTCTCACAAAAACGACGAGTCAACGTAACAGTGAACCTCAAACACTAACTGGTTTTGTGTTTCTGTAGTTCAGAATGGATGAAACTGGCTTCTGGTTAGAACAGCAACAACTCAAAAACAAGTCCAACATATTCCAGTTGTTTCACATTCAATAACGTGTCACACAGGTTTGTAGAAATGGTTGGTGGTCCTCAGTGGCTCGTTTGTCCCACAAATTAATGTGGGACACAATCTTTTTTTTTTTTTTGTCAAAATAAACATTTTTGTCAAAGTACTAGAGATATTGGGTATGTCAGAGCTTTTATTATGTAATACTAATACTATATTAATATAAAATTATTATATTAATATATTATACTAATTTATTGTATATTATTATATATTATGTTAATATATAATATTAATACAATATTAATATTCTAATAATTAGTACAATTAGTAATTGTGATATAATATCAGTAATTTGTACAATTTGTATAGTTAATTATAATATAATGTTAATAATATTATAATTATATTAATATAATATAATACTAATTAAAATCAGTGTAAAAATAGAAATGGAAATCAGAAATGGAAAAATACCTCAAACGTGACTACAAAATATGAGTATACCCTGGACCAAAAAGGAAGCCATAGGTCAATATTCAACCCAGAGTTCAAATAATGAAAACCTCTTCAGGTTACTACTATGAGTGAAAATATGTTTCTGTGTTTCTAACACACAAGCTTAGTGATTGTTCCTTTCTGCTCCTGACCTGAGAGCAGCACCAGGAACAACCACAGAGTTGGAGATTAGCTGGAGGTTAGCTGGAGTTCAGCTGGGTTCATGGACAACAGGGGATGGAGAAACAGCTTTCTGCTTGGGGTCGCTAAGCTATGATCACTCTCAAGGTGAACCATGTCCCGGGTGAAGATCATCAGATGCACATTTTTCTAATCCAGTTGCATTCCATGGATGGTATGGGGACCATGAACCACCTGTTGCTTACCATTGCCATACGCTTACATCACCCAAGGTTGCTCTTGCACTGACAGAGTACCCTTATAAAATGATCTACCATGGAGTTCAACAATCCTAGTTGCGCTGTGCCGATAAAGTTAAAAGGAATGATTTTACAACAAAATTCTGAGACTATCCTCCAGCCCAACATAACCTTAAAATAATGGCCAAGCGCCTAATTCAGAACTGGACTTAGGATCAGCATGAGACATTAAAAATTCATTGATTCAAATTAACCATAAATGAACATTTTTACAATCAGCATTAGGTTCTGCTAGATTTATCTCCATCTTCAAATGACTGCAGCTTCCTTGAGAATCGATGTTAAACTACGAGTGGAATCAATCCCATGATGCCTTTTCCTTAACAACTTCAGTCTATCGTGTCAGCAGCAGGTTGAAGACAGCAATCCTTGTTTCCCTGTCATCCTTTTATGCCTTTATTCTCGTTTTTCATTATTTTTGACAGATGCCTCCTCAGTCTTCTGAGTTTTAACCTCTGACCTGTGGTGCTTTGCTCAGCAGGGACACCTCATCTCCTCAAAGGCATACCAACTTGTTGTTTGAATGCCTGCATGATTTGTTTAATCCTGTTAAAGTCTCTGACAGCAGCGAGCAGCGATGGCGTGTCTCTACTCGTGTCTGAAGTCGATGCAGCTTAGAAGCCTTTCATCCTGATCAGAGAGGCAGTTTGTTCGGTCAAAGAAGACCCTCGGTGTCTCTGTTTCCTGGAAAGTTAAGTCTGAACAGAGGCTCAGAACAACCTGAAGTTGTGATACCGAACTGACTTTGAAGCTCAAGCAGATGCTTCTTCTTTCTTCACTTTTTCATTTACTGACTTTACATTTTAAAATCTCATAGCCTCAGTTTCCCCTGAGGGGGAATCCTGATCAGATACACATCAGGTAAAACAACGAAATAAAATAAAATGAAATATTCCAATACTCCCTGGCTCTGTCCCCAACTGTTATGAGAAAACGAATGATGCACATTCTTTTTCATTTCAGCATAGCTTGGTTTCCTTTAAGATTCCCCTCAACAGGATAACAAAGAACCAGGATTTAATAAGAACCAGTGCTGCGAAAGGTCGCGTCTACCCTGGGACTCAACCATGCTTTAAATTCTGCAGAACTAAAGAACTAATTTTTATTCCAGTCTCTGTTTTTCATTATTTCTCTACAAACTTTTAATTTCTTAGGAAAATAGAGAGGAACTCTCACCCCACTGCCAGGGTCAACGGTCTATGGTTTGGAAGTCTGTCAGTGCAACTATAAAGGTATGGATGTGTGCAGGTACTGTATTTGTCTCTGGTGTTACAACTGTGTAAATATAGTGTGTAGCTGAGGCATCAATTTCGTCTTTGTTTGGCTGCGTTAACAACATTTCAGTCTTCGGGTAGCGAGCAATGAAGCTGAGGCTGAGTCCAACATGATATCAGTGATGATATCCTTCTCCTCTGGAGGATGTGGGCCGGGAAGGCCTCTACTTGTTAGACCTTGAAAAATGTGCTAAGTGCTGTTAAATGTCTGGTCTGCTGAGAACTCCTGTCCCTTCACCTGTGTCCTAAAGCAGAGACTGTCTCCTGTCCCTTCACCTGTGTCCTAAAGCAGAGACTGTCTCCTGTCCCTTCACCTGTGTCCTAAAGCAGAGACTGTCTCCTGTCCCTTCACCTGTGTCCTAAAGCAGAGACTCTCTCCTGTCCCTTCACCTGTGTCCTAGAGCAGAGACTGTCTCCTGTCCCTTCACCTGTGTCCTGACGCTGAGACTGTCTCCTGTCCCTTCACCTGTGTCCTGACGCTGAGCCTTTAATAACATCTCAGTGATATTAATCTGTTTAATTGAATTTTATATTTTAACACAATACAGAAAGTCTGTCATTGTCTCATACGACGCCGTCTCGTCTTCAGCCGCTCCTCCTGCATTGCTGGTCACTGAGGTTGACACAGGCTAGTAAGACAATATTAGTAACTCCTATTTTTATTCGTATTAATCGTGTAGTGAAATGATGTGTGCTTTTAATGGTTTACTAGTAATTTTACAATTCGAACATTTGTGGCAGACAAAGTCAAATAAATTTACGTAAACAAAACTCAAAATTACGTAAATCAAGGTATGCTTGTATTTAATTATTAAAAGCACTAATTAAATAATGAGAAGGGATACTGACACACCTTGGAAAGAATGGTTTTCTAACATTTCTGGTACTTTGAGGGAGAACTTGAAAGTTTGTTTTCAAGGACACAGATGACCCTGCCACTGGGAAAACTACCATTGTTAAGACGCGCTGAGACCTGAGTCTGTATATAAAGACAGGAATCAGCGATTAAAAATGCAAAAAGAAGAAAAATGAAACAGCTGATAATGACAATAATCCCATTCTTTCCCTCCATCTTTCCTTCCTTTCCTTTTTCCCTTTATGGTTTCCTTCTTATTGATTCCCCTTCAGCGGTCCTCCCCCTCTCTCTATCAGTAAATCACTATCTTGACAGCTCTATCTGTATTCACTCCCAACAGTCTCACACACCCACACACACCCACACACCCACACACACACACACACACACACACACACACACACACACAACATCGGACAGTTTGTCAACGTGTCCTTGTCCTCGTTGCCCTGCAGTTTGATACTATCGTTCCTCGTCTTCTCCACCTCTCTCCATTTCTACTCCCGTCTGGTCTTCAACGTCTGTTCAATGGTTTTTTCTATAGATTTGCCACCACTTTCTTATTTTGTAATTCCAGACCTTCTGTTACATGTAAAGGAATATTTCTATAATGCTTCATTGGTGCACTTTTAAATATTGATTAAATGTTTGTTTTAGTGCTCTCATCACCCTTAGGTTGTTGTTGGCCAGTAGCAGCAGCTCTCTACACTAAACTAACACTTTTGTTGTGCAATTGTATGATGACAAATAAAAGCTTCTTCTTCTCCTACTTCTTCATAAAAATTCATTATTTAGTACCTGATCAAGCTTTTATTGTTAGGATAAAATACCAATACAGTGTTTTCCACACTATAAGGCGCACGTAAAAGCCTTTAATTTTCTCAAAAGCCGACAGTCAGCCTTATAATTCAGTGTGCCTTAGATGTGAAAAAAGCTTTAAAATGGTCCATTCATTGAAGGTGCACCTTATAGTCCAGTGAGCTTTATAGTGCGGAAAAACACTGTAGTTTACCTTTAGTTTTTTTGCAAATCCTGTCAGTATTTGTAATATTTTTCAGTTTCAGAATGTTATGAGAGAGAGAGAGAGAGAGAGAGAGAGAGAGAGAGAGAGAGAGAGAGAGAGAGAGAGAGAGAGAGAGAGAGAGAGACAGAACATGTCTATGTAATTGGAGCAAATTGCTGCTTTTCTTTTTCATTTGCAGCAGAAAGACACCTGAATAGGTAGAGAAAGCCTGAGAGGCAGTTTTACAGTAGAGACAAAAAGCCAGAAGGCTATTGAGTCATCCTGGGGTTTAAATGGTAAGATTAGAGTCAGTGACATCAAGATGGACAGCAGCCAAGACCATCAGAACACACACACACACACACACACACACACACACACACACACACACACACACACACACACACACACACACACACACACACACACACACACACATACAAACACTCACAGTGGCTGACACCATGGGTTAGTGTCTGTAAAGCAGAATGCATTATGACTCTGGGTAGCATCCAAAAACTCTGTGTGTGTGTGTGTGTGTGTGTGTGTGTGTGCGTGCGTGCGTGCGTGCGTGCGTGTTTGTGTGTGTGTGTGTGTGTGTGTGTGTGTGTGTGTGTGTGTGTGTGTGTGTGTGTGTGTTTGTGAAAATCATTTTTACTACAAGCAGGAAAGAGGAATGAAGACAAAGTACATAGAGAACAGAAAAATGACATCCAAGAAGATATCAATAAAACAACCATGTACGTGAAACGTGCCAGGAAATGAACTACTGATATGTTCCTAACAAAATCTGGAGAGAACATTTGAGAAAACCAGACCTCATGTTCTCATTTACAAATCCAAGAACCTGATTGGTTTGGCTTTGAGAGCCAGAAGCTGATCCAAGTGCCAACATGCATCATGGCTATCAAGACCTCCTGCATGTAAATGAAGAGAATGAAGATAAAGAAGGACACAAGAAAAATGGAAAGTGATGATAACAGGTGCATGATTCGGTACAAAAAAACTGTTAAATATAGACGTGAAGCAGAGGATGATGACTAAAGACTATGATACCATGAGGATGAGGAAGAAAAGATGAAAGAAAATAAAAGATTAGGAACATGTAGATGAGAAAAACATTGATATAAGTGGATGATAAAGAAAGAGAGGAAGAGGAAACGATTGAACTTAAATATGATAAAAATGATACCGTTTTTGTTTTTTTGGAGTAAATGTATGAACGCTGAGTCGCAAGATTCTGCTGGATGAATGTAAAACGATGTAGAAGAAGAAGAAAGGTAGAAACAGAAGGAGTTGTTGTTGCTCACAATGATGATGATGATGATCATCATCATCATTACATCTGAGGGTCTGGTGAACAAAAAGATCAAAAACATTTTTTTTAAATCTTTAATTCTTTAGATTACATTGACTTGATCGGTTGTGATGCTGTGGAAATAAAGTATATTATGTGAAAGCTGTGCTTTCAAACCACCAGTCTTCTTTGGGTCAATGGCTGTACTGTTAAAACTCTTATCAGCTACTCAAACTAAAAGGCACAAGAATCTACAGGCTGTAATTCAGCAGCCGTCTCCTACACAGGGCTGATAATGAGCTGTGAAGCTGGCGTTACTCCACAGCCTTTCACATCCAGTCTGTGGAGGTTTGACAAAAGTAGCGCATTAACGGCATTTTTTCCCAAAGACTGTGACAACTAATTTCAGATTAGTGCTTTAAGCCTAAATAACCACATTATCACAGATTACTCCCATCTGTCAGAGTGGAACCGCCAAACATCACGACTGCTGTGTACAGTAAAAGTCACGTCTTGAGACTCAATAATGATGCAGGCTGCTCAAGAACGCTGTTCAGCGGTGGTTTTTATCTGTCAATCTTTTACCTTTCTATTTTTCATTTTACAGAAAACATTTTGTTCCTACTTACTGTTTTAAGGGATCTGAGCATTAACATTATGAAGAAACTTCTGTCAGACGCTTTCACTTCTGTCCCCCCTCCATTTGTCTCATTCTGAAGGTCCTTCTGTCCATAAACAGCCCAGAACCCGGACCTGTCCCTCTCCGAGTCTTCCCATCTCTGTTCTTAATGTATTTTTTCTCTGTGTAACTGACTCGCTCTACCACTGTCTCCATCCAACCAATCAAAGCAGATGGCTGCACACTATAAATCTGAAGGTCTCTGTCTGCTAAAAGGGCTGAAGTTTTTCCTTGTCTCTATCACCAAATGCTCGTGTGGGACAAGTTAGGGTAAAACTAACCTTCTAGATAGAAAGTCTCTGTACACCAGCACCTCTCGTGTCCGTGTAACATTGAACTCTTCCTCCAGAGACTTCAGTGGCAACCGAAGCTGTGTTTTGTTGCTATAAAGGGCAATGTTGCTGAGGCATTTAGGCAAGCCTGACCATCTCCTGAGACAGCTGCTGACATTTAACTCCAAGATCACAACGGTGGACATCGGGACCTCTTAGAAAAGTAGCAGCTATAGTATCCTTGGCAGAATTCCATGCTGGTATAATCCACGCTTTGAAATTACCTAGGAGTCCAGATTTGTCGATTGATTTTTGCCAGCTTTCCAGCTCCTTTCCGGTGGATTGAATAGATGAGGCATCCCTGAGGCTACTGTCAAACACCTTGCCTAAGCTCTTCACCGGCTTTTCAGATATGGTTGGTATTTGCACGATGATATTATTGTAGACTTCTATACTCTAGTCCAAACGCCAACCATGAATCTGTAGGCTCCCACAGTGATCAGATTGCAGGTTAAACAAAGCTTGTCATGTAAAACATGTCCAGTTGAGTCTCTGACTGTTTCTGTTTGCTGCTTTAGATCCTGACATGAAGTTTTTGTTGAAGACAACATGTGTTTATCAGCTGACCTGTAGGTCATGTATGAATTACAGAATGAATGACATATGCTTATTAGAGAGTAAAATATTAGCTGAAGAGCAAAAAAAAAAATTGTAAATGCTCTACAGCTTTATGGATGACAACAAACACACAATGGGTTTCTCAGGTGTGTTAGTGTCTCTACCACAGATACACCTGAAGAAATGTTCCCATTACTGTGTCCAGAAACTTCAGAAACATTACCAAACAGACAGCAGCAGGCCAATTATAGACCACACACACACACACACACACACACACACACACACATACACACACACACACACACACACACACACACACACACACACACACACCGCTGTAGTGAGATCTGACATCAGCTGGACAACACCGGTTTGTGTGGTTTAAGCATGGGGACTACCTCAGGAAGTCTCACCTGTCGTCTACCCGCTGTGTCTCACTTAACTACACCTCCCACACACGCATACATACATACATACCGTAGACACACACACACACACACACACACATACACACACACACACACACACACACACACACAAACAAACAACACTACTGAATTATACTTTGCATCTGTTTCTCCTTTTTGTCTTCTGTCATTTCGTTATTCTTCATCACCGTCACACAGAGGTTAAATCATGGTCACTGGTCAATCTGTTTTTGCAATGGATGGATGTCATGGAGCCATGTTGAAGGGATTGAAATGAATAGACTGGTGTAGACTGATATCCAGTTCAGAAGAAACTGACAGACAGTGATGGAAACACAGACTGAACCCAAACCCCACGCAGCAGAGTTGATACCTCCACCAAGGTTTTAGCAGTCCACCCACAACCAGATTGGGATCCTGACCACGGATCATATAATTACTCATCCTCATGCGAATATATTCTTTTAAAATTACACTAAATGATTAAACATCATTACCTCTGGCTACCTGAAACCATCAATTACTGCATAGCAGCTCAATCAATATATGCAGCAGATGTATTACATCATACCATACACACACATCAGTACCATAAACACACAGGTTATTATGAAAATATAAGATTCAGAGAATTGTTAGGGCCGTCTACCATATGGAAGCTGATGCAACCGGAGGGGGCAGTGTCAAAAGTTTAGACAACAACAAATACCAAATGGAGTCAGGAGATGATGGTCGTGTTTCCAGTAAAGATAATGCTCTCAAAGAGAAGGTATTGATGTCCTCAACATGTAGTTGGAGAGTATTTTTACTTTTTAATCTCACTTTTCTTTTTCTTGGTGTGTCTGTAAACATTTTTATTGCCCTGCTACACTGACCCCAAACCATCTGTGATGGTGTTGTTCCATTTCCATTGAATCTGTAAGCTCTCTGAAAATATCCCTGATTATGCATGAAATGAATGTAGACCAACAATGGGCTACATCAGGAGCTGTCTGTAAAGGAGAGAATAAACGTGTCTTACATTTGAAGCCACATCAGAATTTAATGATTGATGTTTAATGAATCCTACAGTGTGTGTGTGTGTATGTATATACATATATATATATATATATATATATATATATATATATATATATATATATATATATATATATATATATATATATATACAGTAGTTTGAAACATTAGCTACTATTTTCCTTTTCTTTAATATGTAGCTTGGTATTGTCTGAACTGTAACAGCATTTTTTTAAAGATTTTCGGACAATAGAAATGTATTAATAGATAATTTCACTGGCATTAACTCAATTTCCTCTTTAAAGTCACAGTTTAATGTATTTTTTATTTTATTTTTTCTCCAGTTGCGAATAAAGATTGAATTAAAATAAAGGATCAGTTTAAAGCATGCAGACACACACACACACACACACAAACCCACAAGGACACACACCACACATACTGTAGGCAATTAGGCATTTGTGTGTTTTCCATTTGATCGTTGTCAAAACATTTCAAGAATGAACAGTGACACTCCTGAGATGGATATGATCATATTCACTCCAATTCTCTATGTGTGTGTGTGTGTGTGTGTGTGTGTGTGTGTGTGTGTGTGTGTGTGTGTGTGTGTGTGTGTGTGTGTGTGTACGTTTGCAGGTTAGAACCCCAATAAGTGTTCTGTCTGCACGTTTTTAACGGAGACCTTTACTGCTGTCAGACACAATTACCTGCTGGCCAACAGCAGCCAATTATACACACACACACGCGCGCACCGCACACACACACACACGCACACACACACACACACACACACACACACACACAGGCACGAGCACACACACACACAATCAGTGAATGACGATAACGAGGGAACTTACTAAGAAGCGAGGAGGGAGTAGCTGTCATAACACATATAACACATAAAACACACACACACACACAAACATACAAACAAACACACACACACACACACACACACACACACCTACACACACACACACACACACACACACACACACACACACACACACTCAGAAATGACTGAATACCAATTCTAGAGTAGCTGTGTCAAAGTGAAATGGGAATACCTGTCACCAAATGACTCAAGCACACAAACACACACACACACACACACACACACACACACACACACACACACACACACACACACACACACACACACACACACAGCAGTGATACCTTGGGTTTCATCGTGTTTCACTCCAATTGATTTTGTCATTTTAAATTTTAACCAACGGATCAGTTATGAATGGAAACCTAAATCTATGAAGAGCATCACCGGTCACAGGATCTGGAACAGTGTTGTGAAACACAGAGTAACGACTTTTGTCTAAGGTACAAATGGGATTTTTCTTATTGATAAAAGAACAATTTAAATTGTATAAAGAGTGACAGAAAGAAAAAATTAAACTACAGCATTTTTTTTAAAAAGCTGTAACCCGCCTGCTTTACTTGGCTGATGAGAGAAATCTACTGATGGTCCAACAAGATAGATGAAAATCAAACTTTAATTATTGTTGTTTGCTCTTCTAAACCAACAAAAGACCATATAATAAGTCCAGGTTCATATGATGAAACCATCTGAAGTGCCACATGTGCAGTAAACCCAAAAGAAGTAGCAGGAGAATTTTGAGAAAAGCGTGTTTGCAATAACTTATATATTAAACCTGTAGAGAAACGAATTGCTTCCTGACGACCTCACAGTGGAAGGGGGACACCTCCTGTCCAGCATCGTATGACTTACAAATTAAGATTCTGAATCTGATCACAGGCACTGCAGCCGAAGTAACAAAAGACTCATTCTATTCACAGTGGAGGAAAATCAGTGTGAAATCTGCAGTGTAAAGTGAAAACTGTGTCGTAGCAATGGTATTTGATCATTAATTCACTTCCTGAAAATCTTACAAGTTGATAAATAAAACACAGCAGCTGAAAACTGCAGGACGTACGGAAAGATCAGGATGAAAAAAGGATTTCATCGAAGGAAGGAGTGCTGATATATACGTTGTTGTTTTTTTTATTTTAAGGCATTAATTTCATCTTTTTTCCTATGTCTTTAGTTTTGATTTATTCTCTCCTTTGTGCTTTCACAATTCTCACTTGGTTATTGTTAACTATGTTTATACATACCATTAATAAAACTGATTTTTTTTTATTCATATGGTGTGTCTTCCTAAAGTTCAGGTGTAAGAGGCCCATGTTCAGGATTCAACCACACATATACTCGTACTCGTTGGTCTTCCTTGTACTCCTTCTTCCCGATATTACCATCCATGTCTGGTTAGCTAACAACTACTC